>NC_042989.1:1766180-2136180 GCF_901001165.1 Salmo trutta
TTGGCTCTCTTTGTTGTTGACACGCCTCTCGCCAGGATTAAAACAGTTTAGTGTTAGTGAAGGTTGTGGGTTAGCTGGAGGGTAGAAGAAGGATGAGGGGGTGATGGGGTTCAGTCTTTCATTTCTGATTGCCAACTTTCCTTACATAAAAAAAAAATACTTTTTGTGTGTGCATTTATATAATCTGGACTATTCTGCCGTTGTTTCTGGAACCTATGTGAGTCCCGCACACACCAGCAGTAGGAATTGAAGCCACTTCATTTAGGCCCTAAGCCTTCCACCCCTCCTCCTTTCCTCTTCCTTTTAAGGGGCTTATGGGATAAACAAAGTCAAATAAACGCCGCTTTGACATGTTTCCCGAGCTCCCTCTCTAAGTCATATAGTTGATAGACAGCTATTAACATGGCAGGTTGTTGAAGAGGAGGGAAATGGCCAGATAGAATAGAATCTGCAGCCAGTCATAGTGCAAAACCTCAATGCCACCCTATACTCCCTCATAGTACACTTTTGACCAGAGCCCTAAGTGGAGGAATGAAAGATGAAAAAGGATGGTACAGTCTTTGAATGGAAAATAATAAATACTTGTTTTGCGGTGCTGCAATTTCCTGACAAATGCACAGTGCCTTCAGAAAGTATTCACACCCCTTGACTTTTTCCACATTTTGTTGTGTTACAGCCTACATTTTATTTAAGATTGTCACTCCTACACAAAATACCCCGTAATGTCAAAGTGGAATTATGTTTTTAATAGTTTTTATTTTATTATTATTAAAATAAATTTCATTAAAAAAATTATGAAAAGCTGTAATGTCTTGAGTCAATAAGTATTCAACCCCTTTGTTATGGCACACCTAAATCATTTCAGGAGTACAAATTTGCTTAACAAGTCACATAAGTTGTATGCACTCAGTTGTCACATCTCAAAAAAATGATGTATTTGGGTGTTCTTGGAACCATTGTTCAGGTTTTTCCTTTGCCCCTGCAACTTCAGAACGAGCACGAGGTAGTCTGTTGCTGGTGGTGTAAGTTTCTCAAAACAAGTGAAATCGCTTGTCTGGTGACTATAACATGCCACTTACAGTGCCTTCAGAAAGTATTCACACCCCTAGAATTTTTCCACATTTTGTTACAGGCTGAATTTAAAATTGATTCAATTTAGATTTTGTGTAACTGTCCTGCACACAATACCCCATCATTTCATAGTGGAATTATGTTTTTAGACATTTTTACAAATGAATAAAAATGTAAAAGCTGAAATGTCTTCAGTCAATAAGTATTGAACCCCTTTGTTATGGCAAGCCTAAATAAGTTCAGGTGTAAAAATGTGCTTAACAAGTCACATATTAAGTTGCATGGACTGTGTGCAATAATAGTGTTTAACATGATTTAAATGACTACCTCATCTCTGTGCACCACACATACAATTATCTGTAAGGTCCCTCAGTTGAGCAGTGAATTTCAAACACAGATTCAACCACAAAGACCAGGGAGGTTTTCCAATGCCTTGCAAAGAAGGGCACCTTATTGGTAGATGGGTAAAAATAATAAAAAGCACACATTGAATATCAATTTGAGCATATTGAAGTTATTAATACAATTTTCTGGATGGTGTATCAATACACCCAGTCACTACAAAGATACAGGCGTCCTTCCTAACTCAGTTGCCAGAGAGGAAGGAAAATGCTCAGGGATTTCACCATGAGGCCAATGGTGACTTTAAAACAGTTACATAGTTTAATGGCTGTGATAGGAGAAAACTGAGGATGGATCAACAACATTGTAGTTACTCCACAATACTAACCTAAATGACAGAGTGAAAAGAAGATCGAC
Organism: Salmo trutta; assembly: GCF_901001165.1. Taxonomy (NCBI): domain Eukaryota; kingdom Metazoa; phylum Chordata; class Actinopteri; order Salmoniformes; family Salmonidae; genus Salmo; species Salmo trutta. The sequence continues at coordinate 1,768,011 of NC_042989.1, forward strand.
ACGGGTACTATTGAGCGTGAAAAACCCAGCAGCATTGCAGTTCTTCACACAAACTGGTGCGCCTGGCACCTAGTACCAGACCCCGTTCAAAGGCACTTACATTGTTTGGCTTGCCCATTCACCCTCTGAATGGCACACATACACAATTGTCTCAAGGCTTAAAAATCCTTCTTAAACCTGTCTCCTCGCCTTCATTTACACTGATTTGAAGTGGATTTAGCAAGTGACATCAATAAGGGATCATAGCTTTCACCTGGTCAGTATATGTCATGGAAAGAGAAGGTGTTCTTCATGTTTTGAATGCTCACTATATGTCTTATGTGTGTAGCCCATGTTGCGGACTCAACAGTGGTTTGTTTGGTTTGTAGGTACAGTATGCTCTCTCTGTCTCAGCTCTCTCTCTCCCCATCCCTTCCTCTTTCTGTTTCTCTTTTTTGAAATATCAAAATACTGTGTCACTTAAAGATGACTGATTTACTGTAGCAGGTTTGTCTTACAGTAGCAAGATCAGAGTTGCTCTTCTAACAGGGGGAGAGAGGGAGGGATAGGCATAGGGAGAAGGATGAAGGGATAGGGAGAAGGATGAAGGGAGAAGGATAAAAGGATACGCATAGGGAGAAGGATGAAGGGGTAGAGGTATTTGGTATTTTATTAAGATCGCTAATAGCTGTTGTGATAGAAGCAGATACTTTTCCTGGGGTCCACACAAAACATGAACCATTAAATAATCCTGAACATTAATGAACAAGAACAGCTCAAGGACAGAACTACATCAATTTAAAACGTCACATAGCCTACATGTCAGTACATACACACACAACCTAGCCACGAGGTCAAAGGAATTGTCCGCAGAGCTCCGAGAAAGGATTGTGTCAAGGCACAGCTCTGGGAAAGGGATCAAAAACCTTCTGCAGCATTGAAGGTCCCCAAGAACACAGTGTCATCATTCTTAAATGGAAGATGTTTTGAACCACCAAGACTCTTCCTAGAGTTGGCCACCTGGACAAACTGAGTAATCGGGGGAGAAGGGCCTTGGTCAGGGAGGTGACCAAGAACCCAATGGTTACTCTGACAGAGCTCCAGAATTCCTCTGTGAAGATGGGAGAACCTTCCAGAAGGACCACCATCTATGCAGCACTCCACCAATCAGGCCTTTATGGCAGAGTGGCCAGACGGAAGCCACTCTTCAGTAAAAGGCACATGACAGCCCGCTTGGAGTTTGCCAAAAGGCACCTAAAGGACTCTCAGATCATAAAAAACAAGATTCTCTGTTCTAATGAAACCAAGATTGAACTCTTTGGCCTGAATGCCAAGCGTCATGTCTGGAGGGAAAGATGAACAGAGCAAAGTACAGAGATCCTTGATGAAATCCTGCTCCAGAGCGCTCAGGACTTCAGACTGGGGTTGAAGATTCACCTTCCAACAGGATAACAACCCTAAACACACAGCCAAGACAACGCTGGAGTGGCTTCGGGACAAGTCTCTGAATGTCTTTGAGTGGTCCAGCCAAAGCTTGGACTTGAACACGATCGAACATCTCTGGAGAGACCTGCAAATAGCTGTGCAGCATCGCACCCCATCCAACCTGACAGAGCTTGAGAAGATCTAAAATCAAATCAAATTTTATTGGTCACATACACATGGTTAGCAGATGTTAATGCGAGTGTCGGGAAATGCTTTTGCTTTTAGGTCCGACCGTGCAGTTATATCTAAATAGTAATCGAACAAATTCACAACAACTGCCTTGTACACACAAATGTAAAAGGATGAATAAGGATATGTACATATAAATATATGGATAAGCGATGGCCGTGCGGCATAGGCAAGATGAAGTAGATGGTATAGAAAACAGTAAATATATATGCAATGAATAATGTAGGATATGTAGACATTATTAAAGTGGCGTTATTTAAAGTGACTAGTGATACCTTTTTATTAAATTTATTAAAGTGTCCAGAGATTTGAGTCTGTATGTTGGCAGCAGCCTCTCTATGTTAGTGATGGCTGTTTAACAGTCTGGTGGCCTTGAGATAGAAGCTGTTTTTCAGTCTCTCGGTCCCAGCTTTGATACACCTGTACTGACCTTACCTTCTGGATGATAGCGGGGTGAACAGGCAGTGGCTCGGGTGGTTGTTGTCCTTGATGATCTTTTTGGCCTTCCTGTGACATCGGGTGATGTAGGTGTCCTGGAAGGCAGGTAGTTTGCCCCCAGTGATGTGTTGTGCAGACCTCACTACCCTCTGGAGAGCCTTGCGGTTGTGGGCGGAGCAGTTGCCATACCAGGCAGTGATACAGCCCGACAGGATGCTCTCGATTGTGCATCTGTAAAGTTTGAGTGTTTTAGTTGACAAGCCTAGATGGCCAGATCTGCAGAGAAGAATGGGATAAACTCCCCAAATACAGATGTGCCAAGCTTGTAGCGTCATACCCAAGAAGACTTCGAGGCTGTAATCGCTGCCAAAGGTGCTTCATCAAAGTACTGAGTAAAGGGTCTGAATACTTATGTTAATTTTTAATTTGTTTAATATTTAATTTTTAATATTTAATTTGTTAATCTTTGCAAATGTATTAAAAATATCTAAAAACCTGTTTTTGCTTTGTCATGGGGTATTGTGTGTAGATTGATGAGGGGGGAAAACATTTTAATCAATTTTAGAATAAGGCTGTAATTTAACTAAATGTGGGAAAAGTCAAGGGGTTTGAATACTTTCCGAAGGCACTGTAGGTATTCCTCTTGTCCAGATGGGATAGGGTAGTGTGCAGTGCGATGCCGATTTCATAGTCTGTGGATCTATTGGGGCAGTAAGGAAATTGAAGTGGGTCTAGGGTGTCAGGTAAGGTAGAGGTGATATGATCCTTGCCTCTCAAAGCACTTTATGATGACAGAAGTGAGTAGTACGTGGTGATAGTCATTTAGTTCAGTAACCTTTGCTTTCTTGGGTACAGGAACAATGGTGGACATCTTGAAGCAAGTGGCAACAGCAGACTGGGATAGGGAGAGCTTGAATATGTCCGTAAACACTCCAGCCAGCTGGTCTGCGCATGCTCTGAAGATGCGGCTAGGAATGCCAGGGCCGGCAGCCTTGCGAGGGTTAACGAGATTAAATGTCTTACTCACGTCGGCCACGGAGAACGAGAGCCCACAGTCCTTGGGAGCAGGCTGCGTTTGTGGCACTGTGTTATCCTTAAAGCGAGCAAAGGTGTTTAGCTTGTCAGGAGAAAGACGTCGGTGTCTGCAATGCGACTGGTTTTCCCTTTGTAATCCGTGATTGTCTGTAGACCCTGCTACATACGTCTCGTGTCTGAGCCGTTGAATTGCGACTCCACTTTGTCTCTATACTGACGTTTTGCTTGTTTGATTGTCTTACGGACTACACTGTTTGTATTCAACCATATTCCCAGTCACCTTGCCATGGTTAAATGCGGTTGTTCGCGCTTTCAATTTTGCGCGAATGCTGCCATCTATCCACGGCTTCTGGTTTGGGTAATAGTCAGTGGGAACAACATCCCCTATACACTTCCTGATGAACTCAGTCACCCTGTATACGTCAATGTTATTCTCGGAAGCTACCCGGAACATATCCATGTCCGCATGATCAAAACAATTTTGAAGCATGGATTCCGATTGGTCAGACCAGCGTTGAACAGACTTTAGCACGGGTACTTCCTGTTTGTGTTTCTGCCTATAAGAAGGGAGGAGCAAAATGGAGTTGTGATCTGATTTGTTGAAGGGAGGGAGGGGGAGGGCCTTGTAGGCGTTCCAGAAGGGGGAGTAACAGTGGTCGAGTGTTTTTCCACAGAGTGTAATACAGTCAATGTGTTGATAGATTTCGGTAGCATTTTCCTCAAATTTGCTTTGTTAAAATCCCCAGCTACAAGAAATGTGGCCTCGGGATATGTGGTTTCCAGTTTGCTTAAAGTCCAGTGTAGTGCTTCTACACCTGCATTGCTTGGGGTTTGGGGTTTTAGGCTGGGTTTCTGTACAGCACTTTGATATATCAGCTGATGTAAGAAGGGCTATATAAATACATTTGATTTGATTTTGATTTAGTTCCTTTAGGGCCGTCATGGTATCGGCTTGAGGGGGAATATACTCGGCTGTGTCTATAACCGAAGATAATTCTCTTGGGGTAATACGGTCGGCATTTGATTGTGATGTATTCTATGTCGGATGAACAAAAGGACTTGAGTTTCTGTATGTTATCACACCATGAGTAGTTAATCATGAAACATACACCACCGCCTGCCTTCTTCCAAGAGTTTTTTTTTTCTTCCTGTCTGCGCAGTGTACTGAGAACCCAGCTGGCTGTTTGGACGGGACGGTATATCCTGAGAGAGCCATGATTCCATGAAACGGAGTATGTTACAGTCCCTGATGTCTCTCTTGAAGGAGATCCACGCCCTGAGCTCATCTACTTTATTGTCCAGAGACTGATTATTAGCCCTCAGATTACAGTGAAGAACGAGACCTGCCTCTGTTCTGGGCCAGCTGTAGTTTTTCTAGGTCCATATTTGCAGCACCTGCCCATATGACTGGGCAATAATTAAGATAATATAAAACTAGAGGCTGCAGGACTTGCTTTGTTTTCAATCCAAGGTAACACCAAGTAATTTAGTCTCCTCAACTTGCCACATTATTCATTATCAAAAAAAGCTGAGGTCTACAACTTGTACCAAATACAATGCTCTTAGTTTTGGAGATGTTCAGGACTAGTTTATTACTAGCCACCTATTCTAAAACTGAGTACAACTCTCTGTTTAGGATTGCAGTTATTTCACTAGCTGTGGTTGCTGATGCACATAGGCTTGAATCATCAGCATACATAGACACACATGCTTTGTTGATTGCCAGTGGCAGTTCATTGGTAAAAATAGAAAAGAGGTAGAGGACGGTACACCACGTTTGACATGTTTGACATTAGAGAAGCTTCCATTGAAGAAAACCCTCTGTGTTATATTAGTCCACATTTTGGCAGAGCTTGAAAAGCCATAACCTGTTGTTGAAAAAAAAACACATGTGTTATGATCAATAGTATCATAGGCTGCACTGAAATCTACCAGGACAGTTCCCACAATCATCTTCGTTTCAATTTCTTTAAACCAATCATCAGTCATTTGTGTAAGTGCAGTACATGTTGAGTGCCCCTCTCTATAAGCATTCTGAAAGTCTGTTAATTTGTTTACCGAGAAATAGCATTGTATGCACACACACAAACACTACGGTCTAAATATTTTGTCAGGTATATTTACTTCTCTCCCCCTTGAAAGGCGAGATAAATGTAGCTGGTTCAGACAAAATGTTCTCTACTTCTGTCTGGCATACTGAACTACTGATGACCAGAGACCAGACTGGCTGCTTTGATCCTGGAATTAAACAGTCTACAGATCAGACACTCTGTCTACACTTCCTTTCCTTTAACACTATCCCTCTCCCTGCATCCCTCTCCTTCAACCTGGAGGGAAGCCAAAGTAATTCCGCTACCCAAGAATGGCAGAGCACCCTTTACTGGTTTTAACAGCCAACTAATCAGCTTGCTACCGACTCTTAGCATACTTTGGGTAAAAAGGTGTGTGACTACATGCGTGTGTGTGTGTGTGTGTGTGTGTGTGTGTGTGTGTGTGTGTGTGTGTGTGTGTGTGTGTGTGTGTGTGTGTGTGTGTGTGTGTGTGTGTGTGTGTGTGTGTGTGTGTTTTTAGAAGTAAGTCAATAGCATTTCTAGCAGTGTTAACAGTGTTGCTGTTAGAGACGGGGAGACTGTATTAAAGGAGTCAGCAGAAAGACTCTAACCAGCCAGTCAGTCTGTGATCTCTCTAAGCTCTGTAAACAAACACACACATCCTCTGGGACGCACGCTGACTGACTGCCCATACTGACTCTGACTCTGAGAGACAGAGAGAAGGGGGTGAGGGAGGGAGGATTCGCAGCTGACTTCACACTTTAGAGAGAGAGACATCTTGTTCAAATCAAATGTATTTATATAGCCCTTCTTACATCAGCTGATATCTCAAAGTGCTGTACAGAAACCCAGCCTAAAACCCCAAACAGCAAGCAATGCAGGTGTAGAAGCACGGTGGCTAGGAAAAACTCCCTAGAAAGGCCAAAACCTAGGAAGAAACCTAGAGAGGAACCAGGCTATGAGGGGTGGCCAGTTCTCTTCTGGCTGTGCCGGGTGGAGATTATAACAGAACATGGCCAAGATGTTCAACTGTTCATAAATGACCAGCATGGTCAAATAATAGTAATCACAGTGGTTGTCGAGGGTGCAACAGGTCAGCACGGCCAGGTGGACTGGGGACAGCAAGGAGTCATCATGCCAGGTAGTCCTGAGGCATGGTCCTAGGGCTCAAGTCCTCCTAGAGAGAAAGAGAGAATTTGAGAGCATACTTAAATTCACACAGGACACCGGATAAGACAGGAGAAATACTCCAGATATAACAGACTAACCCTAGCTCCCTGACACATAAACTACTGCAGCATAAATACTGGAGGCTGAGAAAGGAGTGGTCAGGAAACACTGGCCCCATCCGATGATACTACCGGACAGGGCCAAACAGGCCAGATATAACCCCACCCACTTTGCCAAAGCACAGCCCCCACACCACTAGAGGGATATCTTCAACCACCAACTTAACATCCTGAGACAAGGCCGAGTATAGCCCACAAAGCTCTCCGCCACGGCACAACCCAAGGGGGGGCGCCAACCCAGACAGGAAGACCACGTCAGTGACTCAACCCACTCAAGTGTGTTGAGTCACTGACGTGGTCTTCCTGTCTGGGTTGTTCTACCTCTTCAATTGCATCTCCTGATCAATGTCTGACAAATTATCAATCCGTTGTTTTAAACAAGAATTTATTCTGCTTTGAGTATTGTTCATTTTATTTTCTGTTATTTCTCATGTCTGTGTGCGTCTCTCTTTCAGGACGTGGAGATCAGGTCGAACGCAGCTCTCTACCTCCCCCAGATCAGTGACCTGCTGAACCGCGTGCCCCGTCAGATGCTGCTGCTACTGAAGACCAACGATCTTCTCAGAGGCATTGAGACCACCCTGCAGACCAGAGCTGCCTCCTCCTCCTTCATCAACATGTCCCGATGCTGCACCAGGGCTGTAGCCAGGTAGACCCTGACCTCTAATCCCTAACCTTAATCCTGCAGACCAGAGCCTGCTCCTCCTCCATCATCATGTCCCGATGCTGCACCAGGGCTGTAGCCAGGTAAACCCTGACCCCTAACCCTAATCCTGCAGACCAGAGCTGACTCCTCCTCCTCCATCACAATGCAAATAGTCCGGGTAGCCAATGTACGAGGGGCACCGGTTAGTCGGGCTAATTGAGGTAATATGTACATGTAGGTATAGTTAAAGTGACTATGCATAGATGATAAACAGAGAGTAGCAGCAGTGTAAAAGAGGGGTTGGCAGGGGTGAGGGGGGAGTGGCGGAACACAATGAAAATAGTCCAAGTAGCCATTTGATTACATGTTCAGAAGTCTTATGGCTTACAGGTAAAAGCTGTTGAGAAGCCTTTTGGTCCTAGACTTGGCGCTCCGGTACCACTTGCCATGCAGTAGCAGAGAGAACAGTCTATGACTGGGGTGGCTGGGGTCTTTGACAATTTTTAGGGCCTTCCTCCGACACCGCCAGGTATAGAGGTCCTGGATGACAGGCAGCTTGGCCCCAGTGATGTACTGGGCCGTACACACTACCCTCTGTAGTGCCTTGCAGTTAGAGGCCGAGCAATTGCCGTACCAGGCAGTGATGCAACCAGTCAGGACGCTCTCGATGTTGCAGCTGTAGAACCTTTTAAGAATCTGAGGACTCATGCCATGCAACATCCCTGATGCAACATCCCTAATGCTGTACCAGGGATGTAGACAGGTAGACCCTGACCTCTAACCCCTAACCCTGGAGACCAGAGCTTCATCCTTCTCCTTTATCAACATGTCCTGATACTGCACCAGGGATGTAGACAGGTAGACCCTGACCCCTAACTCTGGAGACCAGAGCTTCACCCTTCTCCTTTGTCAACATGTCCTGATGCTGCACCAGGAATGTAGACAGGGAGACCCTGACCTCTAACCCCTAACCCTGGAGACCAGAGCTTCACCCTTCTCCTTTATCAACATGTCCTGATGCTGCACCAGGGATGTAGACAGGGAGACCCTGACCTCTAACCCCTAACCCTGGAGACCAGAGCTTCATCCTTCTCCTTTATCAACATGTCCTGATGCTGCACCATGGATGTTGCCAGGTAGACCCTGACCCCTAACCCTGGAGACCAGAGCTTCACCCTTCTCCTTTATCAACATGTCCTGATACTGCACCAGGGATGTAGCCAGGGAGACCCTGACCTCTAACCCCTGAAATCTAACCCCTAGCCCTAACCCTGCAGAGGGTTCCAGTCCCTCTGTGACAGTCCTGCTGCTCTGTATCAGTCCACCACACGCACCACTAATCTATGTGCATCCCCTTAGACAAGCAACACACACATGCTTTGACACACACATTTGTATCACATCAGTTTCAGTAATCATTATTTAAGCTTTAGGAAAATGCAAACATTTCTTACTTGCGGTCCTTCCCCCTCCTCACTCCCTTCCTCCCCTCTCCTCTCTGTATGTCTGTGTGTGTAATTGGCTGGCTGAATGCTGTGATTATATTGTACTTTCGGTGGCAGTCAGCAGTGGCCATATTGATTCAGTCTTACCATTGTAATGAACAACTCCATGATTGTCTCTGAGAAAAATCATTAGGACAGAGAGGAGGGGAGGGTGCTGGACGCCTCCGGGGAAAAAAAGGGGATGAGAGGGGTGGAGGAGAGGAGATGAAGTGTGAGAAGGGTGGAAAGGAGGAGCAAGGAGAGTGAAAAAAGAGGGAGGAGGGGAGGAGAGGGGGGGAGGATAGATGAGGAAGAGAGGGGTGCAATGGAGAAGAGGGGGAGGCAGTGAGACGTGAAATTCAGTGTTTTGCTCCAGCAGCTCTCTATTTAAACTAAGCAGTAGTAGAATGCAGATCTACAGGGAATTAGATGGGGAATATTGGGCTTAATTGAGCTTGCCTGGCTCAAAAATAGTGGCAAAAGTGCAAACCCCGCCCATTTGCTCTGGCCCACCAGGCAGATTCAATCGGACGCTCAAAGTATTTGAAAGAAAACAAATATAACAAGAGAGAGAGAGACACTTTGCGATGTTTTTCCCTGTGCTGTGTAATTGGTTGGGAGAGGAGGAATGATGGCTTAGACAAGATGTCCCTTCATCTCTTTCCTCAAGGAGAACACATTGTCCTACCACAGGGCAGGCCACACACATACACACACCAGAGAGAGCTGTCTGGTACAGCAGAGTCAGTGTCTCCCCAGTCTGTGCTGTGACAACACTACAGTGTGGTGGAGGATGATCCTTCTAAAACATTCAGTAGTCAGTCATGTTATAATCTCTTATGCAATGAATAACGCAGCATTGGGATTTCTGGTGAGTCCCGTTATTCCACTGTTATACTGTACTGCAGTCTCATCATATTTCTTCTTTTTTTGGGGTGGGGGGGGGGACATCGGCTTTAATATTGTAGATACATTGTAGATTCCATCATTATAATTGTCTGTATCACTTCCAATCCCCCATATATATTTTTTGCAAATATACAGTTGAAGTCGGAAGTGTACATTCACCTTAGCCAAATACATTTAAACTCAGTTTTTCACAATTCCTGACATTTAATCCTAGTAAAAATTCCCTGTCTAGGTCAGCTAGGATCACCACTTTATTTTAAGAATGTGAAATGTCAGAATAATAGTAGAGAGAATGATTTATTTCAGCTTGTATTTCTTTCATCACATCCCCAGTGGGTCAGAAGTTTACATACATTCAATTAGTATTTGGTAGCATTGCCTTTAAATTGTTTAACTTGGGTCAAACATTTCGGGTAGCCTTCCACAAGCTTCCCACAATAAGTTGGGTGAATTTTGGCCCATTCTTCCTGACAGAGCTGGTGTAACTGAGTCAGGTTTGTAGGCCTCCTTGCTCGCACACGCTTTTTCAGTTCTGCCCACACATTTTCTATAGGATTGAGGTCAGGGCTTTGTGATGGCCACTCCAATACCTTGACTTTGTTGTCCTTAAGCCATTTTGTCACAACTTTGGAAGTATGCTTGGGGTCATTGTCCATTTGGAAGACCCATTTGTGACCAAGCTTTAACTTCCTGACTGATGTCTTGAGATGTTGCTTCAATATATCCACATGCTTTACCTTCCTCATGATGCCATCTATTTTGTGAAGTGCACCAGTCCCCCCCTGCAGCAAAGCACCCCCGCAACATGATGCTGCCACCCCTGTGCTTCACGGTTGGGATGGTGTTCTTCATCTTGCAAGCTTCCCCCTTTTTCCTCCAAACATAATAATGGTCATTATGGCCAAATAGTTCTATTTTTGTTTCATCAGACCAGAGGACATTTCTCCAAAAAGTATGATCTTTGTCACCATGTACAGTTGCAAACCATAGTCTGGCTTTTTTTATGGTGGTTTTGGAGCAGTGGCTTCTTCCTTGCTGAGCGGCCTTTCAGGTTATGTCGATATAAGACTCGTTTTACTGTGGATATAAATACTTTTGTACCTGTTTCCTCCAGCATCTTCACAAGTTCCTTTGCTGTTGTTCTGGGATTGATTTGCACTTTTCGCACCAAAGTGCGTTCATCTCTAGGAGACAGAACACGTCTCCTTCCTGAGCGGTGTGACGGCAGCGTGGTCCCATGGTGTTTATACTTGCATACTATTGTTTGTACAGATGAACGTGGTACCTTCAGGCGTTTGGAAATTGCTCCCAAGGATGAACCAGACTTGTGGAGGTCTACAATTCAGGTCTTGGCTTGATTTCTTTTGATTTTCCCATGATATCAAGCAAAGAGGCACTGAGTTTGAAGGTAGGCCTTCAAATACATCCACAGGTACACCTCCAACTTGACTCAAATGATATCAATTAGCCTATCAGAAGCTTCTAAAGCCATGACATAATTTTCTGGAATTTTCCAAGCTGTTTAAAGGCACAGTCAACTTAGTGTATGTAAACTTCTGACCCACTGGAATTGTGATAAGTGAAGTAATCTGTCTGTAAACAATTGTTGGAAAAATTACTTGTATCATGCACAAAGTAGATGTCCTAACCGACTTGCCAAACTATAGTTTGTTAACAAGACATTTGTGGAGTGGTTGAAAAACAAGTTTTAATGACTCCAACCTAAGTGTATGTAAACTTCCGACTTCAACTGTGTGATTACAGGCTCAAAATAGCCAGAAACAAAGTACTTTCTTCTGAAACTCGTCAATCTATTCTTGTTCTGAGAAATGAAGGCTATTCCATGTGAGAAATTGCCAAGAAACTGAAGATCTCGTACAATGCTGTGTACTACTCCATCACAGAACAGAGCAAACTGGCTCGAACCAGAATAGAAAGAGGAGTGGGAGGCCACGGTGCACAACTGAGTACATAAGTGTCTAGTTTGAGAAACAGACGCCTCACAAGTCCTCGACTGGCAGCTGTATTAAATAGTACCCGCAAAACACCAGTCTCAACAGTGAAGAGGCGACTCCGGGATGTTGTCGTTCTAGGCAGAGTTCCTCTGTCCAGTGTCTGTGTTCTTTTGCCCATCTTAATCTATTCTTCTTATTGGCCAGACTGAGATATGGCTTTTTATTTGCAACTCTGCCTAGAAGGCCAGCATCTTGCTCAGTTGTGCACCGGGGCCTCCCACTCCTTCTATTTTGGTTATAGACAGTTTGCGCTGTTCTGTACATTAACAATGTCTTCACTGTATTTCTGATGAAATTGATGTTATTTTAATGGACACAAATTTGGACACATGGACACAAATTTTAATGGACACAAATTTGCTTTTCTTAACAAGGACATTTCTAAGTGACCCCAAACTTTTGAACGGTAGTGTATATACATATCTTTTTTTGAAATATATTTTCCTTTATTACTTTCTAACCCTACCAGCCCTCCCCTAATTGGAATAAACTAGTGAACAACAACGCTTAGGCCTCTACTTCCAGCTTATACAGACTATTTACATTTTATGGACAAAGTCTATTTTACTATAGTTCTATTTTGTTTGTTTTTACTTCTGTCCTTCCTCTACCTTCAACCTCTCCCATCCATCCAGTTTCTATTTGCCATATCTTTAAATGTTCTTAACCCATATACGTTTTACGGACACAGTATGTTTTACATTAGTTATCTTGTTATTATTTGTTGCTAGTAGTCCCAGCCTTCAGCTCCATTCAACCCCTCCCATCTATCTCAATACCATCCATATTGGATTTCGTCCTCTTTCTTTCTGTCCCCATCCATACCTTCCTATCTCTTTCTAATTTTCGCTCTCTCGCTCTCTCTCGCTCTCTCGCTCTCGCTCGCTCTCTCATATCATCTCCCCCTCTCCCTCTCTCTTTCTCTTTCTCTCTCGCTCTCATATCATCTCCCCCTCTCTCTCTCTTTCTTTCTCTTTCTCTCTCGCTCTCATATCATCTCCCCCTCTCTCTCTCTCTCTCTCTCTCTCTCTCATTCGTCCTCTTTCTTTCTGTCCCCATCCATACTCTTTCTAATTTTCTCGCTCTCTCTGTCGCTCTCTCTCTCTGTCGCTCTCTCTCTCTGTCGCTCTCTCTCTCTGTCGCTCTCTCTCTCTGTCGCTCTCTCTCTGTCTCTGTCGCTCTCTCTCTGTCTCTCTCTCTCTCTCTCTCTCTCTCTCTCTCTCTGTCGCTCTCTCTCTCTGTCGCTCTCTCTCTCTGTCGCTCTCTGTCGCTCTCTCTCTCTGTCGCTCTCTCTCTCTGTCGCTCTCTCTCTCTCTGCCGCTCTCTCTCTCTCTGCCGCTCTCTCTCTCTCTGTCGCTCTCTCTCTCTGTCGCTCTGTCTCTCTCTGTCGCTCTGTCGCTCTGTCTCTCTCTGTCTCTGTCGCTCGCTCTCTATCTCTCTCTCTCTGTCGCTGTCTCTCTCTCTCTCTGTCGCTGTCTCTCTCTCTCTGTCGCTGTCTCTCTCTCTCTCTCTCTGTCGCTCTCTCTCTCTCTCTCTCTCTGTCGCTCTCTCTCTCTCTGTCTCTCTCTCTCTGTCTCTCTCTCTCTCTCTCTCTGTCTCTCTCTCTGTCGCTCTCTCGCTCTCTCTCTCTCTCTGTCGCTCTCTCTCTCTCTCTGTCGCTCTCTCTCTCTCTCTGTCGCTCTCTCTCTCTCTCTGTCGCTCTCTCTCTCTCTGTCGCTCTCTCAATTCAATTCAATTCGCTTTATTGGCATGACGTAACAATGTACATATTGCCAAAGCTTACTTTGGATATTTACAATATAAAAAATAAATAAAAATGAGAATCAAAAATTGTCAACGGGACAACAGTAACAACAATAACCAACGGTCAATATAACCATACATTCAACAATAACAATAATCATACAGTTGAGGACATGTGCAGGTTTATTGGTCTGTCAGACACTGTCCCTCAACTTATGGCAGGCAGCAATGTAGTGCGCTGCCAACCCACAGCTCTCTGCGTCCTCCCCCAACAGGATGGGTAGCCTATCCTCATCAGAGAGGTCTTAAAACCTTGAATAAGGATTTCAAATTTGGGGAAATGACACTCTCTAATTGTTTTATATTTTTGACATTTTGTCAGGAAATGCAGCTCCGTCTCAGGTTCTGCTGTTGTGCAGTGGTTGCACAGCCTTTCCTCTACAGGGAGCCAGGTTTTCCTGTGTCTACCCTTCTCAATGGCAAGGCTGTGCTCACTGAGCCTGTACTTTGTCAAGGTTTTTCTAAGGTTTTGATCAGTAACCATGGTCAAATATTTAGCCATAGTGTACTGTCGATTTAGGGCCAGATAGCACTGCATTTTGCTTTGTGTTTGTGCTTGTGTTTCCCAATAAGCAATGTAGTTTTGTTTTGACTGTGTTGTAATTTGGTTTATTCTGATTGATTGGATGTTCTGGTCCTGAGGCTTCAGTGTGTTAGTAGAACAGGTTTGTGAACTCAGCCCCAGGACCAGCTGGATGAGGGGACTCTTTTCTTTGCTCAGCTCTTGGCATTGCAGGGCTTGGTAATGATATGAGAGGGGGTCACTGTATTTTAGATGTTTCCAAAACTTAATTGCTCTTTTTTGAGTTTTTATTATTAGTGGATATTGGCCTAATTCTGCCCTGCATGCATTGTTTGTAGTTTTCCTCTGGACACGTAGGAGAATCTTACAGAACTCTGCATGTAGGGTTTCAATGGGGTGTTTGTCCCATTTGATGAAATCTTGTTTTGCAAGTGGACCCCACACCTCGCTGCCATAAAGTGCAATTGGTTCAATGACATATTCAATTAGTTTTAGCCAAATTTTAATAGGTATTTCAATTTGAATTTGCTTTTTAATGGCGTAGAATGCCCTGCGTGCTTTCTCTCTCAGTTCATTCACTGTCTCATTAAGGTGTCCAGTTGAGCTTATTTTTAAACCTAAGTAATTGTAGTGTGTACAGTACTCTATATATTTTGTACCAATTGAGAACTTTGGTCTAATTCCCTGAGATCTGGATCTTCTCTGGAAAATCATTATTTTAGTCTTTTTGGGGTTTACTGCCAGGGCCCAGGTCTGGCAGTACTGCTCTAGCAGGTCCAGGCTCTGCTGTAGGCCAGGTGCTGTGGGTGACAGCAGGCATAGGTCATCTGCGAAGAGTAGGCATTTAACTTCTGAATTGTGGAGACTAACACCAGGGGCTGAGGATTTTTCTAGAATAGTGGCCAATTCGTTAATGTAAATATTGAAGAGTGCAGGGCTCAGATTGCAACCCTGACGAAGGCCCCGCCCCTGGTTAAAGAATTCTGTCCTTTTCTTACCAATTTTAATGCTGCACGTATTGCCAGTATACATTGATTTAATTATGTCATATGTTTTACCCCCTACACCACTTTCAATAACTTTGTAGAACAGTCCTGTATGCCAAATAGAATCAAATGCTTTTTGGAAGTCGATAAAGCAAGTGTATATTTTGGTATTATTTTGGTGGACATGTTTATCTATCAGGGTGTGTAAGGTGTAAATATGATCAGTTGTGCGATGTTTTGGTATAAATCCAATTTGGCTTTTACTCAAGACATTGTGCTTATTAAGGAAGTTTAGAACTCTTACATTGATGATACTACAGAAAACCTTCCCCAGGTTACTGTTCACACAAATGCCTCTGTAATTGTTAGGGTCAAATTTGTCTCCATTCTTAAAGATTGGGGTTATGAGTCCTTGATTCCAGATGTCAGGGAAATAACCTACACTCAGGATCAAATTAAACAATTTTAATATAGCCAATTGAAATTTTGCACTAGTGAGTTTGAGCATTTCATTTAGGATGCCATCAGGTCCGCAGGCTTTTTTAAATTTGAGAGCCTGAAGTTTCTTATAGAGTTCCTGGTCAGTAATTGGGGAGTCCAATGGGTTTTGATTGTCCTTTATAGCTTTTTCTAATCCATTCAACTTCTCATGGATTTGGCGTTGTTCTGCGTTTGTGTCAATTTGAACGGTGTTGTAGAGTGTTTTGAAATGGGTTGTCCATATGTCACCATTTTGTATTGCTAATTCCTCTTGTTTAGATTTTTTTAGTTTTTTCCAATTTTGCCAAAAGTTGTTTGTGTTTATGGACTCCTCAATTAGTGTCAGCTGCTTGCTGTTGTACTGTGCTTTTTTGGTTCTGAGTGTACGTTTATAGAGTTTTAAAGTCTCACAGTAATGAAGGCGTAATTCACCATTATTTGGGTCTCTGTGCTTTTGGTTGGATAGTGTTCTAAGTTTTTTCCTTATAATTTTACAATCTGCATCAAACCAGTTGTCATCTGTGATTTTTTTAGTTTTGTTTTTTATCAATTTCAATTGTGCTTCTTTTGCCGTTTGCCTGAATATATAGTTGATGTTTCGTACTGCTAGATTGATGCCTTCTTTACTGTGAGTGAATGTGGTATCCAGAAAGTTATCTAAGAGTGTTTGGATATTTTGGTTCCAGGTTGCTTTCTGGTATTCTTCTGTGCTGTTTTGGGCCCATCTGTATGAATTTCTGATGTTGTACAGCTTACTGGGCTCTCTCTCTCCTCTCGTCTCTCTGTCGCTCTCTCTCTCTCTCTGTCGCTCTCTCTCTCTCTCTCTCTCTGTCGCTCTCTCTCTCTCTCTCTCTCTGTCGCTCTCTCTCTCTCTCTCTCTGTCGCTCTCTCTCTCTCTCTCTCTCTCTGTCGCTCTCTCTCTCTCTCTCTCTCTCTGTCGCTCTCTCTCTCTCTCTCTCTGTCGCTCTCTCTCTCTCTCTGTCGCTCTCTCTCTCTCTCTCTCTCTCTCTCTCTCTCTGTCGCTCTCTCTCTCTCTCTCTGTCGCTCTCTCTCTCTCTCTCTCTGTCGCTCTCCTCTCTCTCTCTCTGTCGCTCTCTCTCTCTCTCTCTGTCGCTCTCTCTCTCTCTCTCTCTCTGTCGCTCTCTCTCTCTCTCTCTCTCTGTCGCTCTCTCTCTCTCTCGGTCGCTCTCTCTCTCTCTCTCTCTGTCGCTCTCTCTCTCTCTCTCTCTCTCTCTCTCTCTCTCTCTCTGTCGCTCTCTCTCTCTCTCTCTCTGTCGCTCTCTCTCTCTCTCTCTCTCTGTCGCTCTCTCTCTCTCTCTCTCTCTGTCGCTCTCTCTCTCTCTCTCTCTCTGTCGCTCTCTCTCTCTCTCTCTCTGTCGCTCTCTCTCTCTCTCTCTCTGTCGCTCTCTCTCTCTCTCTCTCTGTCGCTCCTCTCTCTCTCTCTCTCTGTCGCTCTCTCTCTCTCTCTGTCGCTCTCTCTCTCTCTGTCGCGCTCTCTCTCTCTCTCTGTCGCGCTCTCTCTCTCTCTGTCGCTCTCTCTCTCTCTGTCGCTCTCTCTCTCTCGCTCTCTCTCTCGCTCTCTCTGTCGCTCTCTCTCTCTGTCGCTCTCTCTCTCTGTCGCTCTCTCTCTCTCTGTCGCGCTCTCTCTCGCTCTGTCGCGCTCTCTCTCGCTCTGTCGCTCTCTCTCGCTCTGTCGCTCTCTCTCGCTCTGTCGCTCTGTCTCGCTCTCTCTCGCTCTGTCTCTCTCTCTCTGTCGCTCTGTCTCTCGCTCTGTCTCTCTCTCTCTGTCGCTCTGTCTCTCTCTCTCTCTCTCTCTCTCTGTCGCTCGCTCTCTATCTCTCTCTCTCTGTCGCTCTCTCTCTCTGTCGCTCTGTCTCTCTCTGTCGCTCTCTCTCTCTCTCTCTCTCTGTCGCTCTCTCTCTCTCTCTCTCTGTCGCTCTCTCTCTCTCTGTCGCTCTCTCTCTCTCTGTCGCTCTCTCTCTCTCTGTCGCGCTCTCTCTCTCTCTCTGTCGCGCTCTCTCTCTCTCTGTCGCTCTCTCGCTCTCTCTCTCGCTCTCTCTGTCGCTCTCTCTCTCTGTCGCTCTCTCTCTCTGTCGCTCTCTCTCTCTGTCGCTCTCTCTCTCTGTCGCTCTCTCTCTCTCTGTCGCGCTCTCTCTCTCTGTCGCGCTCTCTCTCTCTCTGTCGCGCTCTCTCTCTCTCTGTCGCGCTCTCTCTCGCTCTGTCGCTCTCTCTCGCTCTGTCGCTCTCTCTCGCTCTGTCGCTCTGTCTCGCTCTCTCTCGCTCTGTCTCTCTCTCTCTGTCGCTCTGTCTCTCTCTCTCTCTCTCTCTGTCGCTCGCTCTCTATCTCTCTCTCTCTGTCGCTCTCTCTCTCTCTCTCTCTCTGTCGCTCTCTCTCTCTCTCTGTCGCTCTCTCTCTCTCTCTGTCGCGCTCTCTCTCTCTCTGTCGCTCTCTCTCTCTCGCTCTCTCTCTCTCTGTCGCTCTCTCTCTCTCTCTCGCTCTCTCTGTCGCTCTCTCTCTCTGTCGCTCTCTCTCTCTGTCGCTCTCTCTCTGTCGCTCTCTCTCTGTCGCGCTCTCTCTCGCTCTGTCGCGCTCTCTCTCGCTCTCTCTCGCTCTGTCGCGCTCTCTCTCGCTCTGTCGCTCTCTCTCGCTCTGTCGCTCTCTCTCGCTCTGTCGCTCTCTCTCGCTCTGTCGCTCTCTCTCGCTCTGTCGCTCTCTCTCGCTCTGTCGCTCTCTCTCTGTCGCTCTGTCTCTCTCTCTCTCTCTCTCTGTCGCTCGCTCTCTATCTCTCTCTCTCTGTCGCTCTCTCTCTCTGTCGCTGTCTCTCTCTCTCTCTCTGTCGCTCTCTCTCTCTGTCGCTCTCTCTCTCTCTGTCGCTCTCTCTCTCTCTGTCGCTCTCTCTCTCTCTGTCGCTCTCCCTCTCTCTGTCTCTCTCTCTCTCTCTGTCGCTCTATCTCTCTGTCGCTCTGTCGCGCTCTCTCTCTGTCGCGCTCTCTCTGTCGCTCTCTCTCTCTGTCGCGCTCTCTCTCTGTCGCGCTCTCTCTCTGTCGCTCTGTCGCTCTCTCTCGCTCTGTAGCTCTCTGTCGCTCTCTCTCTCTCTCTCTCTGTCGCTCTCTCTCTCTCTCTCTCTCTCTCTCTCTGTCGCTCTCTCTCTCTGTCGCTCTCTCTCTCTGTCGCTCTCTCTCTCTGTCGCTCTCTCTCTCTCTCTGTCGCTCTCTCTCTCTCTCTCTCTCTCTGTCGCTCTCTCTCTCTCTCTCTCTCTGTCGCTCTCTCTCTCTCTCTCCTCTCTCTTCTGTCGCTCTCTCTCTCTCTGTCGCTCTCTCTCTCTCTCTCTCTGTCGCTCTCTCTCTCTCTGTCGCTCTCTCTCTCTCTCTGTCGCGCTCTCTCTCTCTCTCTGTCGCGCTCTCTCTCTCTCTCTGTCGCGCTCTCTCTCTCTCTGTCGCGCTCTCTCTCTCTCTGTCGCTCTCTCTGTCGCTCTCTCTGTCGCTCTCTCTCTCTGTCGCTCTCTCTCTCTCTGTCGCGCTCTCTCTCTCTCTGTCGCGCTCTCTCTCTCTCTGTCGCGCTCTCTCTCGCTCTGTCGCTCTCTCTCGCTCTGTCGCTCTCTCTCGCTCTGTCGCTCTCTCTCGCTCTGTCGCTCTGTCTCGCTCTCTCTCGCTCTGGCTCTCTCTCTCTGTCGCTCTGTCTCTCTCTCTCTCTCTCTCTGTCGCTCGCTCTCTATCTCTCTCTCTCTGTCGCTCTCGCTCTCTCTCTCTGTCGCTGTCTCTCTCTGTCGCTCTCTCTCTCTCTCTCTCTCTCTCTCTGTCGCTCTCTCTCTCTCTCTCTCTGTCGCTCTCTCTCTCTCTCTCTCTGTCGCTCTCTCTCTCTCTCTCTCTCTCTCTGTCGCTCTCTCTCTCTCTGTCGCTCTCTCTCTCTCTGTCGCTCTCTCTCTCTCTGTCGCGCTCTCTCTCTCTCTGTCGCTCTCTCTCTCTCGCTCTCTCTCTCGCTCTCTCTCTCTGTCGCTCTCTCTGTCGCTCTCTCTCTCTGTCGCTCTCTCTCTCTGTCGCTCTCTCTCTCTCTGTCGCGCTCTCTCTCTCTGTCGCGCTCTCTCTCTCTCTGTCGCGCTCTCTCTCTCTCTGTCGCGCTCTCTCTCGCTCTGTCGCTCTCTCTCGCTCTGTCGCTCTCTCTCGCTCTGTCGCTCTCTCTCGCTCTGTCGCTCTCTCTCGCTCTGTCGCTCTGTCTCGCTCTCTCTCGCTCTGTCTCTCTCTCTCTGTCGCTCTGTCTCTCTCTCTCTCTCTCTGTCGCTCGCTCTCTATCTCTCTCTCTCTGTCGCTCTCTCTCTCTGTCGCTGTCCCTCTCTGTCGCTCTCTCTCTCTCTCTCTCTCTCTGTCACTCTCTCTCTCTCTCTCTCTCTCTGTCGCTCTCTCTCTCTCTCTGTCGCTCTCTCTCTCTCTCTGTCGCTCTCTCTCTCTCTCTGTCGCTCTCTCTCTCTCTCTGTCGCGCTCTCTCTCTCTCTGTCGCGCTCTCTCTCTCTCTGTCGCTCTCTCTTTCTCTCTGTCGCTCTCTCTCTCTCTGTCGCTCTCTCTCTCTCTGTCGCTCTCTCTCTCTCTGTCGCTCTCTCTCTCTCTGTCGCTCTCTCTCTCTCTGTCGCTCTCTCTCTCTCTCTCGCTCTCTCTGTCGCTCTCTCTCTCTGTCGCTCTCTCTCTCTGTCGCTCTCTCTCTCTCTGTCGCGCTCTCTCTCGCTCTGTCGCGCTCTCTCTCGCTCTCTCTCGCTCTGTCGCGCTCTCTCTCGCTCTGTCGCTCTCTCTCGCTCTGTCGCTCTCTCTCGCTCTGTCGCTCTCTCTCGCTCTGTCGCTCTCTCTCGCTCTGTCTCTCTCTCTCTGTCGCTCTGTCTCTCTCTCTCTCTCTCTCTCTGTCGCTCGCTCTCTATCTCTCTCTCTCTGTCGCTCTCTCTCTCTGTCGCTGTCTCTCTCTGTCGCTGTCTCTCTCTCTCTCTCTGTCGCTCTCTCTCTCTGTCGCTCTCTCTCTCTCTGTCGCTCTCTCTCTCTGTCGCTCTCTCTCTCTCTGTCGCTCTCCCTCTCTCTGTCTCTCTCTCTCTCTCTCTCTGTCTCTCTCTCTCTCTCTCTCTGTCGCTCTCTCTCTCTCTGTCGCGCTCTCTCTCTCTGTCGCTCTGTCGCGCTCTCTCTCTGTCGCGCTCTCTCTGTCGCGCTCTCTCTGTCGCGCTCTCTCTGTCGCGCTCTCTCTGTCGCGCTCTCTCTCTGTCGCGCTCTCTCTCTGTCGCGCTCTCTCTCTGTCGCTCTGTCGCTCTCTCTCGCTCTGTAGCTCTCTGTCGCTCTCTCTCTCGCGCTCTCTCTCTCTCTCGCGCTCTCTCTCTCGCTCTCTCTCTCTCTCTCTCTCGCGCTCTCTCTCTCGCGCTCTCTCTCTCGCGCTCTCTCTCGCGCTCTCTCTCTCGCGCTCTCGCTCTCGCGCTCTCGCTCTCGCGCTCTCGCTCTCGCGCTCTCTCTCTCGCGCTCTCTCTCTCGCGCTCTCTCTCTCGCGCTCTCTCTCTCGCGCTCTCGCTCTCTCTCGCTCTCTCTCGCTCTCTCTCGCTCTCTCTCTCTCTCTCTCTCTCTCTCTCTCTCTTTAATATATATATGTAAATATCATCTCCCCCATAACTTGCTGGTTCCTAAGATTACATCACATCTTGTTTCCTGTCAGGCACAAGCGGAGCAAGGCGCAGTCGAGGACACGGCGTCTCCAGATCACCATGTCGGAGTCTCTGACCCTTTGGCAAATCAGCCTGTACGAACTGTTCCTGTGGGTCAAGGGCTCAACGCTAGGAGGCTGGGTCGGCTCACTGCTCAGCTGTCTACACTACACACACTGATCAGAGAAGAGAGGCAACGACAAAGACACACACAGACAGACAGACACATACACACTTATGTACACACACATACCCTCACACTACGGCGTACACAAATAGGGCCTTTGGGACACAGAGTCATGAAGACACACCAACAAAACCTGACACAAATGCATATACACAAACACACACACAGCTGACACACACAGAGTCAGGCAATCCGCTCCAAACGCACGGAGACAGTATAACCACTGAGTAAACCGATGGATAGACAGAGGTAGGTGTCAATAGAACAGACAGACAAAAGAAAGTGACTGGGTCAAGCATCTGGTACTGCTCTGCTGTTAGTCCATTGGATGAAGAGGAAAGTTCAGGAACAGTTTGCTCAGCCATGACTATCCTATGGAGTGCTGTAAGTGATTGTTGTGAATACACGTACTGTGAAATAATATCATTTATATTTTTTAAAACAAAGTGGCCCGCTGAATTTATACTGAACGAAAATATAAACTCAACATGCAACAATTTCAAAGATTTTACTAAGTTACAGTTCATATAAGGAAATCGGTCAATTGAAATGAATTCATTAGACCCTAATCTATGGATTTCACATGACTGGGCAGTGGTGCAGCCATGGGTGGGCCAGGCCCTGCTAATCAGAATGAGTTTTTCCCCACAAAAGGGCATTATTATTGGCACGTTGAGTTCACATTAGGTGACAACTCAATCAATTGCAGATCAAAATTAGATGTTGAACTGACATCTGTGCCCAGTGTAATATGGTCAAAGCCACTCACTGTACATAAATGGCAACAACAGTTTGTATTTATTCATGTTACCTCAGTACTGTATGTACTGTAAATGTGCATTGATGCAGAATGAAGTGTCATATTTCTGTGGTGAAATGGATGGACTGTTTTCCACATTACATTCCTCTGCTTTTCTCTCTGTTTATCTCCTCTTCCCCCTTGATTCTGCAACAATTCCACTCTCCCTCTTTCTTCACCTCACTCTCTCTTCTACCCCTCTCTCCCTCTCCTATCTCTCTCTTCTACCCCTCTCTCCCTCTCCTATCTCTCTCTTCTACCCCTCTCTCCCTCTCCTCTCTCTCTCTTCTACCCCTCTCTCCCTCTCCTCTCTCTCTCTTCTACCCCTCTCTCCCTCTCCTCTCTCTCTCTTCTACCCCTCTCTCCCTCTCCTCTCTCTCTCTTCTACCCCTCTCTCCCTCTCCTATCTCTCTCTAATCTCCTCAGAACATCTTGCTGTTACTGTCCAGCTTTTTGTAACCACTGGTTTCTGTAGCATATTATTTTATTAACTGTAATTGAACTTTACCTTAACCATTGTCAACATACAGTTCCAAGACTGTATGTTTAGCATTGGTATTGCTATCATTTTATTATACGGATTTAAATTGAAAATAAGTGATACAAAATTGTATCACATTACATTTTTTGTCATCTTTGAATATGTTTTAGTTTGATTTTTCTGTGAGTTCTTTTATTTATCCTATTTATTGGTGGAGTTGTTGGAGGTGTGGAGGAGAGAGGAGTTATTGTTCACTCATAATGAGTTTGCATGGGGAATGGAAATAAATGGAAATAATCCCAATTGAACACACACACTGCTCTCTCTGTTTAGCTTCATTGTCTGTTCTGGAATGCATAGTTATTTGGGGGGATTATTGTCATTAAACTAAACAATTTGGACAATGTTGTGGGGGGTGGCAGAGTTATGTGGTAAAAAGTGAGGTAGTGAGAAAGATGGAGTGAGAGGAACAGAAATTGTGTAAAAGTTCACTTTATTTTTATATACTAAATCTGTATTTTGTACAGCAACTTGAGTTAATACATGTTATCACCTTACAGCTGTGAGTCTTTCTGGATACGTCTCTAAGAGCTTTGCACACCTGGATTGTACAATATTTGCTAATTATTCTTGAAGAAATTCTTAGTTCTGTCAAGTTGATTGTTGATCATTGTTAAAAAGCCATTTTCAAGTCTTTCCATAGATTTTCAAGACGATTTACGTCAAAACTGTAACCAGGCAACTCAGGAACATTCAATGTCATCTTGGTAAGGAACTCCAGTGTATATTTGGCCTTGTGTTTTAGGTTCTTTTCCTGCTGAAAGGTGAATTTGTCTCTGTGTCTGTTGGAAAGGAGACTGAACTAGGATTTTGCCTGTGCTTAGCTTTATTCCGTTTCTTTTTATCCTAAAAAACTCCCTAAATCTTGATGACAAGCATACCCATAACATGATGCAGCCAACAGCATGCATGAAAATATTAAGCGTGGTACTCAGTGATATGATATGCCCCAAACATAACACTTTGTATTCAGGACATAAAGTAAATTTATTTTCCCAATTTTTTGCATATTTACTTTAGTGCCTTATTGCATGCAAACAGGATGCATGTTTTCAAGTATTTTTATTCTTCCTTTTCACTCTGTCATTTAGGTTAGTATTGTGGAATAACTACAATGTTGTTGATTGATCTTCAGTTTTCTCCTATCACAGTCTAACTGTTTTAAAGTCACTGTTGTCCTCATGGTGAAATCCCTGAGCGATTTCCTCTCCGGCAACTGAGTTAGGAATGATGCCTGTATCTTTTTATTTTGTTTATTTTTTTTACCTTTATTTAACTAGGCAAGTCAGTTAAGAACAAATTCTTATTTTCAATGGCGGCCTAGGAACAGTGGGTTAACTGCCTTGTTCAGGGGCAGAATGACAGATTTATACCTTGTCAGCTCTGGGATTTGAACTTGCAACCTTTCGGTTACTAGCCCAACGCTCTAACCACTAGTGACTAAGTGTATTGCTACACTATCCAAGGTGTTATTAATAACTTTACCATGCTCAAAGGGATATTCAATGTCTGCATTTAATTTTGTTACCCATCTACCAATAGGTGCACTTCTTTGCAAAGCATTGGAAAAGCTCCCTGGTCTTTGTGGTTGAATCTGGGTTTGAAATTAATGTAGGAGAATATAACACATTAGATCTGGTAAAAGAGCCTGAGACAGCAATGGGGTCAAACTGTAGAACCCAGTTCCTATATTGTAATATAAAAATTGATTTTATCAAACAAAACTATGCTACATTTTATCTCTGGGACCCTCAGGATGAGAAATCAGAGCAAGATTACTGAATGTAAGTTCATTATTTACCTTCAGAGGTGAATGTATCAAACCAGTTACCGTGGTAAGTGTTTTGTTGTTGTGCACTATCCTCAACCATAGCCTGGTATTTGTTATATAATAGCTACTATAAATTGGACACTGCAGTTAGATTAACAAGAATTTAAGCTTTCTGCCCATATAAGACATGTCTATGTCCCGGAAAGTTGGCTATTGTATTCAATGTTTTCTAGTCACATTATTGCATATTGAGCAACACCCATCCCGGTTTAGGGACACCGATCCTGTAGAGGTTATTAAACACTATTATTGCACACAGTCCATGCAACTTAATATGTGACATTATTACTCCTGAACTTATTTAGGCTTGCCATAACAAAGGGTTTGGATACTTATTTACTCAACACATTTGAGCTTTTCATTTTTAATTAATTTGTAATTTTTTTTAAACATATGAAATTATGGGGTATTGTGTGCAGGACAGTGACACAAAATCCAAATTTTATCCATTTTAATTTCAGGATGTAACACAACAAAATGTGAAAAAATTCATGGGGTGTGAATACTTTCTGAAGGCACTGTAAATGGCATGTTATAGTCACCAAATACTTTTTTTTGCGATTTCACTTAGTTTTGAGAAACTTAACCCACCAGCAATAGACTTCCTCATGCTCGTTCTGCAATTGCAGGGGCACAGAAGAAACCTGAACAAAGGCTCCAAGAAACCCCAAATACAAATACGTACTTTTTTAGAGATATGACAAATATAAAATTGTCTTAACATTTCAACTGTCATTTTCTGATTTTATTAAATCGTGTAAGTTCACAATGCAGATAATGGTCTTGCAGTTCCATACACCTTACTGTTGATCCCTACCCACTCAGCAACGATGGTAATTAATGCCATTTTTAGGTTCTCTGCTGTGAGCCTCTCCTCCATGTTCAGTGGTCAGTTCATGGGACTTCATGTCCCACTTCTCATCAATTGGGGTGGCAGGTAGCCTAGTGGTTTTAGCGTTGGGCCAGTAACCGAAAGGTTGTTAGATCGAATCCCTGAGCTGACAAGGTAAAGATCTGTCGTTCTGCCCCTGAACAAGGCCTGTTCCTAGGCCATCATTGTAAATAAGAATTTGTTCTTAACTGACTTGCCTAGTTAAATAGAAATAAATACATTTGATGGTGTGTTGCAGTGATGTATAACAGCGTGTTCATAGACGTCCATCAATCTGTTGCGACACGTATGGTGTTTGAGAGTTTGCGCTTTGTACCTGCAGAGCAATCGTTGTACAATTTCTCCATCCAGGCAGTCAGTTTTTCGACATGGCATCTTGTAGTCTGGTTCTAGATATGCCATCAGGGCATTGAAGCCGACCCTCCATTTCTGTAATCAGCGCTGTGATTTTTCTCACTCTGTCCCTTATCACACTTCTTTCGTGTGAAAAGCCTGTCTGTCTGTTCGGGGGCCTGCACTGCTGTCAGCAACGGTTTAGGTCTCACGGTGCCGCCCTTTCAGATGGTTAAGCATTGCAACTAATGCCTCGCAAAGTTTGCGTTTCACCACCACCTCATTTAACTTAAAGTATTGCCACACAGGACTTCGCTGCTGTCGCTTCCCTGTCTCACTCTCTCTGCCCTATATATTGTTTGCCACTTATACTATGCTATAGCCAATGTAACTTCCTTTAGCTTTGGCCTGCGAACACACACTGCGAGCACACAGTCCTGACTAATCCTTTGTGTTCATGCTGTCCTTTCCTGCCAGACTCACTTATCACTCCAACAGGTGGGCTCTGTGCATAGGGCTTCTGTGTGTGTGTAGTCACTGTGACTATGGCCACCATGGCTGAAATGGAACTGCTGAGTCCCATGTCACACTCATTTACAGCATCAAGTCCTGTGGCAACCAATCTCTGCTAACACACACACTCCCAGCAAGAGTCAAGGGTGCTTATTAACTTTGCTGTATGGATTCCATCCACACAAATTGCATAATTGACAAATGTAGCACTTGCAGAAATTGATAATATTTTCCTGTTCTTGGAATGCAGGATTATGATGGAGTTAATGAGATCCTATGTCTGGTGATTTTCAAGGCCATGTCAGGTGAGTTGGAATCCGTCATGGTTATGTTTGTATACATCGTGCAGGATTTATACCCTTACAGCCGCTTGAGGGGTTAGTGAAAACGTTGACTGGAATATGAAAAAGTATCATCAAACTTTCCTCTATTGCTCGTCTATTGTTCCCACAAGCAAGGGTGGAGGCCGATGACGTCTCATCAGCCCAACTCCAAGTTAGCAGGAAAAGTTTTTTTTTTTAAATACTGGAATGCATCTTTAATTATATCACTGAGTCAACTGCTCCATTGGATTTAGGTGCTATCACAATTAGCTCAGTCTCATGTCAGAATTAGACATTCACCAATGTTTCTCAAACTTCGAATTTCAAAGTGTTTACAGTTAAGTTTAGGCATTAACTTTGAATTTCTGATGTTAGGGTTAAGTTTACGCGTTAACTCCGAAATTGTAAGGTAAGGCATTCGGAGTTAAGGTTTGGAATAGGCTTAAAACAAAAATCTCAAAAACAACTATCGCTCTATTCGAACTTGCAATCTTTGGAATCAGAGGCGGATGCTTACACCCATCCTCTTCCACAATGCTCTAGCAAAACCGAAACCTACTTGAAGCTAGTTGCCAATTTCCACATCATCTCCCGACGTCCTCAGACATGGATAGACGACGAATACTGATTTGTATCACTGGTGACCTAGCTGACTACCAACCACATTGACTGTAATTTCTAGTAAATACAGTATCTGCTGCAGACAATGCATACTGTAGTTATGTGAAATATGTATAACATACTTTTGTGTGTGTGTATATATAGTGTATGTGGACACCCCTTCAAATTAGTGGATTCAGCTATTTCAGCCACACCCTTGCTGACAGGTGTATAAAATCAAGCACACAACCATGCAATCTCCATAGACAAACATTGGCCTTACTGAAGAGCTCAGTGACTTTAAACGTAACACCGTCATAGGATGCCACTTTTCCAACAAGTCAGTCTGTCAAATGTCTGCCCTGCTAGAGCTGCCCCGGTCAACTGTAAGTGCTGTTATTGTGAAGTGGACGCGTCTAGGAGCAACAACAGCTCAGCCGTGAAGTGGTAGGCCACACAAGCTCACAGAAGCTCATCAGCACAAGAACTGTTCATAGGGAGATTAATGAAATGGGTTTCCATGGCCGAGCAGCCGCACACAAGCCTAAGATGACCATGCGCAATGCCAAGCATTGGCTGGAGTGGTTTAAAGCTCACCGCCATTGGAACTGGAGCAGTGTAAACGCGTTCTCTAGAATGATGAATCACGCTTCACCATCTGGCAGTCCCACAGATTAATCTGGGTTTGGCGGATGCCAGGGCAACGCTACCTGCCCCAATTCATAGTGTCAACTGTAAAGTTTGGTGGAGGAGGAATAATGGTCTGGGGCTGTTTTTCACAGTTCGGGCTAGGCCCCTTGGTTCCAGTGAAGGGAAATCTTAACGCTACAAAATACAATGACATTCTAGACGATTCTGTGGTTCGAACTTTGTGGCAACAGTTTGGGGAAGGCCCTTTCCTATTTCAGCATGACAATGCCTCCGTGCACAAAGCGAGGTCTATACAGAAATGGTTTGTCGAGATCGGTGTGGAAGAACTTGACTGGCCTGCACAGAGGCCTGACATCAACCCCGTCAAACACCTTTGGGATGATTTGGAACGCCGACTGCGAGCCAGGCCTAATCGCCCAACATCAGTTCCCGACCTCACTAATGCTCTTGTGGCTGAATGGAAGCAAGTCCCCGCAGCAATGTTCCAACATCTAGTGGAAAGTCTTCCCAGAAGAGTGGAGGCTGTTATAGAAGAAAAGGGGGGACCAACTCCATATTAATGGCCATGATTTTGGAATGAGATGTTCAACGAGCAGGTGTCCACATACTTTTCGTCATGCAGTGTATGTTTTGACTGAAATTCACACCTCTCACAGTATTGACCTGTCTGTCACCCTTAGCCTTGATTTGATTAGCCTTCCCACCCAGTTTGTATGTCTCTCCAAGCCTGGGTGCTCTCTCCCTGGGTAGGAGCCAGCAGACAACCGCCTCATCTCTCTCCCCTTGTCCAAATGACGCTGGCTCATGAAGGCAGGGAGACTGTGTGTGTGTGTGTGTGTGTGTGTGTGTGTGTGTGTGTGTGTGTGTGTGTGTGTTGTGTGTGTGTGTGTGTGTGTGTGTGTGTCCAGCTTGTGTCTGGATGCCAGGAGAGAACCATCCATCTCTGTCACTGTGACCCGCCCAGTGCTGCCAACACTAATCTACCCAGTAATGGTGCCTTTCTCTCTGAGTTCCACTGTACAATTCTCTCGCCCTCTCAGAGCACCACTGTAAAAAAATGTTTTATTTCTCTCCTTTCTCCCCCTCCATCCCCCTCTCTTCTACTCCGCTACCCCCTCTCTCTCGTTCTCTCTCCCTCCATCACGTTCTCCCTCCCTTTCAATGTTGTCCACTCTGCTCCCTAGCTATCACTGAAATCTGTTTACATGCCAGTGTGTCAGATGTCGACCTCGTCTCCTGATTGACTGATGGCCTCACTTCGCTGATTTCTGATAGTTACCTAGTTTTCTACCGGGGATTCAGATGGCAAATGCATGTGATTTGTATCAGGAAGTGGTCCATTGTAATCACATAGAGCTACTGGTTGCATCCCAAAAGCACCCTATGCCTTATAAAGTGCACTACTTTGGACCAGGGCCCATATGTCTGGTCAAAAGTAGTGCACTATGTGGGGAATAGGATGCCATTTGGGATGCACCCAATGAGTAGCTGGGATTATCTCTGATAAAGTGGAGGGAATTGGAGAGCCTATTGCAGAGATTGCAGACCTCTGAGTCACTGAAGTCATCAATGACGTTTTATTTATATCTGGGGTGAAATGAAGCACGTTGAATCAATTGTCCAATATAGAAAAGGTTGTATTTCCTATGTTCTAGATCAAGAAAGTGTCCTACGTTCTAGATCTATAGGCCTATATGTTCTGTTTCTATAGGAAAGCCATTATGTGACCCTTGACATTGAGGCTATCCAACCAGTAACAGTGGTTTAAGCCCCGGACCCAGATTTAAGTGAAAAGGCAACCATGAAAGACGTCCTGTAATCTGCTAATGGAAAAGCACATTAGGTTTAAGCTTCAATTTCATTCCTTCTGTACTGAGAAACATTAGAGACCACACGCACAAACACGCACACAAACACAAAAACAAACACATAGACTTCCCCATACTCACAGCAGGCCCTGCTGCTGAAGGGTGGAAGTACTTTTCCCACTGTCTGCATGTTTGCAGTTGCAAAAGCCCAGACCAACATTATTTTGCTCAGATGGTGATCTTGTAGGATTATGTCCATTTTTTGTCCTTATTTTCCCTTCTCCCTCCTCCTGTCATCTCTGCCCACCATTCCTCTGTCCTGTCCTGTAATCTCGGTGGAACAGAGAAACATACCCACCGGGCATTTTTGGTTGAGACATTGATCAAGGAGATTTCAACCTTTTTATTCACCCTCTCAAAAAGACAGCCAGAAGTTCGTTGAATTCCCAATGTGTTATCACTATGCTTTCAACAGTCTAAAAGCACAACCAAATTTGATTGGAAAACAATGTCTGATTTTTGGTTTAGTTGTCATTTAAATGTGTTAGCATTGCACTTTCAACCATATAAAAGCACTACAAAGTTCAAATGGGAATACAATGTCACAATCAAATGACCTGGATTGTAGTTGAGATTACATTAAATGTAAATATAGTGCAAGTGATTAATGTCGTTCGAGATTCTGCACAGATATTTGTATTGTAAAGATCCCCACAGTCCTGCGACCTTTGCATGCTATCTTGAACATGCTTTCTATGATTTCATAAGAGTTACAGTAACTTCAAAATGTGGCCATGTTTGAGTTACCCAGTTTAAGGTTGAATAAAAACTGTTACATTAGTTT
Source organism: Salmo trutta (assembly GCF_901001165.1). Classification (NCBI taxonomy): domain Eukaryota; kingdom Metazoa; phylum Chordata; class Actinopteri; order Salmoniformes; family Salmonidae; genus Salmo; species Salmo trutta. Next base: position 1,798,308 of record NC_042989.1, read on the forward strand.
GTAAGAGGCTTAACTTTAGGCTACTTTAGTTGACTCTAACATATCATTTGTTAACTTGTCGCCAAGTTAATAGGCTATTTACTGTATTGCAAAAGTGATTGAATTGTGTTTGGTTGTCAACGCAACCAAATATCAACATTTGAAGGAGATGAACACTGAGTGTATAAAACATTAACACCTGCTTTTTCCATGATACTGACCAGGTGAAAGCTAGGATCCCTTATTGATGCCACTTGTTAAATCCACTTCAATCAGTGTAGATGAATGGGAGGAAACAGATTAAGGAAGGATTTTTAAGCCTTGTACGTGTGCCATTCAGAGGGTGAATGGGCAAGACAAAAAAATGTAAGTTCCTCTGAACGGGGTATGGTAGTAGGTGCCAGGTGTACCGGTTTGTGTGAAAAACTGCAACGCTGCTGGGTTTGTCACACTCAACTGTTTCCAGTGTGTATCAAGAATGGTCCACCAGCCAAAGGACATCCAGCCAATTTGGCACAACTGTGGGAAGCATTGGAGTCAACATGGGCCAGCATTCCTGAGGAATACTTTTGACACTTTGTTGAGTCCACACCCCAATGAATTGAGGCTGTATCTAAGGGCAAAAGTGCTAGTTTTATATTTTTAATGTTTTGTTCACTCTGTATATTTTGTGGCACTGATTTAGGCTGACTTTAATTCCAGTTTGTTTATAAATGAATAACTGATATGTTGGATTCACCTCTCCATCTCAACCAAAAACCTAAGTTACAGAATAGAAATAAATCAAATCAAACTTTAAATGCATTTTAATAGTTTCATTTGATCCTACCCTTTAACTTGGATGTTTTGTTGAAATGTAGACGTGAATCCATCATTCATTATTAACTTGAAGATTCAATTTGACATCACCAAAACCTTGAAACCCTAGGCCTGTACTGTATGTATTGTCTATTTTTTGTTCAATCCTGGGTTTAATTGAAATAATAGCTGTTGATGTCTTTGCAATTGCTATATAGTATCATTGATGATATGTATGACTTAAAGAGTATGGTTACATTTCATTTGCTCTGTTAAACCTACCCTTTGGAATGACTTCGATAGCAACAGTCAATCTATTTAGTTCTTAAGAGATCTCTCAATCATTATTCTCACAATAGCACATTGGTAGTAGTCAGTGACAAATATCAAAGTTAAGCTGGGCTTGGTTAAAACCCTGGATGGGAAACAAAATGGATAGCTGTAGATGGATCAACTCTCCAGTAGGAGGTGCTTTCCAGCCTATAGTTTTTTTCTGAGAGTGGACATAACGTTGAAGATCTGACGTAGTTTCAAAGGTCCAAATTCAACATAGACAAGGTTTGTCTATGATGAAAAGTGGTTACCATGATGACATAATTCTATGGTTGAAATTTCACCCTGAAAACAAGTTTACTGTCACGTTGATGACTTTTTGCAAATCCAATAGAATTTGTCACCTAGATTTCACATCACAATACGTTGACAGATTACGTTGAAACAACGTTGATTCAACCAGTTTGTGCCCAGTGGGTATCTTGTCCCTAATCATGATCTAATTAATAATATAACACTGAATATCAAAGTATTATTAAAGTGCAATCAAGCTGATTGGAGGCCCGAGGCCTCAATCCCTCATCTAATCTCATTCTGTGGTATTATAAGCAGCTTGTCAAGAAATATAATTTCAAACAGAATTGACTTACCACAGATTAGAGCGAGAAACACAATCAGGAAGAGAGTGGGTTTTCCTTCCCTACCTCTCTGTGTGGGGGGGGGGCTGCTGCCTGTCAATGTGCCTCAGTGACTTTCCTGTCTAAGCATGCGTGGAAGTGGAGGTTGGTTTAAGCAATTTCACAGCTGACAGTCTGTTTTTCATTGGGTCAGATACAGTGGGTGTGTATGAGGAAGTCTGCGCGTGTGTGTACGTGTTTCCCAGTAGCTTCACCACAAAGGTCTGACCAAGCAATGACTAAAATTAATCATTCCATTTATCCTGCCCAGAAATGACTACACAAATGTATTAGATAAATACTCTGACAAACCGTACATCGCTCTGCTGTATACTGTATGTACTAGGTGGTTCTGTGATACAGTTAAGCCATTTCACAGAGATATTACAAACCAAACAGAAATCAAAGCCGCTACTAGCTGGCAGAAATGCAATACGAATCAGGGTGCTTGTACTGTGTTTCTGCATCAGTTGGAAGCGAGTTCATTTGATAGCATGAAATGACATTAGTATTAACAACATGGCTGCTTTGAGCCAGCAGCAGAACAGCATTTACTTCCTACAAGCACTTCTGGGGCGTCAATATCTGTTTTTTTTCTAAATCCCTAATCCTGACCCCAACCTCACTCCTAACTTGAAAACGAATCCTAAATTAAGAAGCAAGTAGCTCATGTATTGCTCGTCAATTCTGTTGATGAAGCAAATGTTTTCCTCTGTAGCGTGGACATCTGGTGACTACTCTCCTATTCCCATCATTGTACAGTGAGATGGGTTGAGGATGAGCGTGCTAAACCATATCTGTCAAACGATTTAATCTGGATAATGAAAGAGAGTTTCTCCTGTAGCCTTAGAAACAGAGCGAGGTGTGTGTGTGTGTGTGTGTGTGTGTGTGTGTGTGTGTGTGTGTGTGTGTGTGTCTAAAACATTAAACACAGGTATCTGGTACCTATATTGTACTCCCCAGGGCTCCAGAGACTTTTCTAAAGGACCCTTTGGACATAATGTCCAGCACAAACACGAGAATACAACCCTTTTGAACTGGTGATCTGCGCACTATTATTAGCTTCAATGTGTTCCTCTCCAACTTCTCCACTACAATATCATCCCCAGCTTCGTATTATCCAGATAGATGTTGTGCATCTGCATGATTCTGCAATCTTTCCCTCTAGATGGAATAATGAGATAGATACATGTTTATTTATCAGTTAGTGGTATGGGGCATTCACATAACCACAAAATGTCCACAGAGCACATAGGATCTCATTATTGTACTCCCGCTGTGTAGTGCACACCATCAAATAGAATCAAAAATTATGTATTTATGGTCTCTTCTCAAGTTCACATCCAGAGCAAAAGCGGTAATGCCCCCCCCCCCCCCCCCGCTCTCTCTCTCGTGGGTGGTGTCAGGATTCACTTTACACGCCGCTGCTCCATATCTCCTACTTCCTCTCTAATCGATCATCAAAGTGGCTCGTTATCTGTGTTTAATGTAATTAGCATCCCCCGAGCTGGAAGCCACAGAGAAGCTAGCTAGAGGAAACAGGGTTGTGTCTCAATAGATTACAGATACAGTCTCTCCTTACCGGTGCTGGAAGCCACAGAGAGGCTAGCTAGGGGAAACAGCTGGGGTGTGTCTCAATAGTCTAAAGATACATCATTTCCTTGTCTCCTTCATTGGATCTGGAAGCTTACAGAGGGGCTAGCTAGGGGAAACAGGGCTGTTTCTCAATAGTCTACAGATACATCCTCTCACTCTCTCCTCTTCTTAATCTAAACTGGAATCTACAGGAAAACAGCTGGGGTGTGTCTCAGTCTACAGATACAGTGCATTCGGAAAGTATTCAGACCCCTTGACTTTTTAAAATGTTGTTTTACGTTATAGCCTTATTCTAAAATTGATTAAAAAGCAAAAACAGGTTTTCGAAATTTTTGCAAATGTATAAAAATAAAAAAACATCACATTTACTCAGTACTTTGAAGCACCTTTGGCAGTGATTACAGCCTCGCGTCTTCTTGGGTATGACGCTACAAGCTTGGCATACCTGTATTTGGGGAGTTTCTCCCATAATTCTTTGCAGATCCTCTCAAGCTCTGTCAGGTTGGATTGAGAGCCTCGCTGCCCACTTATTTTCAGGTCTCTCCAGAGAGGTTCGATTGGGTTCAAGTCCAAGCTCTGGCTGGGCCACTCAAAGACATTCAGAGACTTGTCCCAAAGCCACTGCTGCGTTGTCTTGGCTGTGTTCGTAGGGTCGTTGTCCTGTTGGAAGGTGAACCTTCACCCCAGTCTGAGATTCTGAGCGCTCTGGAATAGGTTTTCGTCAAGGATCTCTCTGTACTTCGCTCCGTTAATCTTTTCCTCGATCCTGACTATTCTCGCTGCCACTGAAAAACATCCCCACAGCGTGATGTGCCACCACAATGCTTCACCATAGGGATGGTGCAAGGTTTCCTGCAGACATGACGCTTGGCATTCAGGCCAAAGAGTTCAATCTTGGTTTCGTCAGACCAGAGAATCTTGTTTATCATGGTCTGAGTCCTTTAGGCAAACTCCAAGCAGGCTGTGATGTGCCTTTTACTAAGGATTGGCTTCCGTCTGGCCACTCTACCATAAAGGCCTGACTGGTGGAGTGCTGCAAACCGATTGCTCAGTTTGGTCGGGTGGCCAGCTCTAGGAAGAGTCTTGGTGGTTCCAAACTTCTTCCATTTAAGAATGGTGTAGGCTACTGTGTTCTTGGGGACCTTCAATGCTGCAGAAATGTTTTGGTACCCTTCCCCAGATCTGTGCCTCAACGCAATCCTGTCTCTGAGCTCTACGGACAATTCCTACGACCTCATGGCTTGGTTTTTGCTCTGACATGCACTGTCAACTGTGGGGACCTCATGTAGACAGGTTTGTGTTTATCCAAAATCATGTCCAATCAATTGAATTTAACAAAGGTGGACTCCAAGTTGTAGAAACATCTCAAGGATGATCAATGGAAACAGGATGCATCTGAGCTCAATTTTGAGTCTCATAGCAAAAGGTCTGAATTCTTATGTAAATAAGGTATCTGTTTTTTTATTTGTAATACATTTGCAAAAGAATCTAAAAACCTGTTTTTGCTTAGTCATTATGGGGTATTGTGTGTAGATTGATGAGGAAAATGTTTTATTTAATCCATTTTAGAATAAGGCTGTAATGAAACAAAATATGGAAAAAGTCAAGGGGTCTGAATACTTTCCGAATGCACTGTACATCCCCTCCTTGTCTTCTTCATCGGTGCTGGAAGCCACAGAGAGGCTAGTGTTACGAAACCATTAACTAGCCTCATGATTTTGCTGCACTTGTTATGTCTTGGAGTCTAAGGCCTAGCTACATGGTCTGTGACTTGGTTTGATGTGTGCATAAAGGTGAGAAGTAAGCGTATGCGACCAGGTGTTGACAGCACCCTTACCTTCAGGTAAGGTTAAAGGCCAGCTCAGTCATGACTTGCATGGTTGGGCAGTCCAAGCAGATTAGTATTTGTTCAAAGTGGAACCCAAAATAAATATATACAAAAATAAAACTATAAAGAGGCATGCCTAAACTAAAGAGGTTAGCTAACACAAAACAACAGCAAACACTGGAAGGTCGAGAGGCCTCTGGCCACAGAATGCCAATCATCCTGATTGCTCACACCTGTCGACTTATCCAGGCTTCCTGGCAGAGCACAGCCCTTGACCCGGTTGATGCTGCCACCTGCCATAACACTAGTTAATGGAAACAGTACAGCTGGGGTGTCTCTCAATAGTCTACAGATACATCCTCTCCTTGTCTCCTATACCGGAGCTGGAAGCCACAGAAAGGCTAGCTGAGGAACTGCTGGGCTGTGTCTCATTAGCCTACAGAGACCTCTAGACCGCATTGTCTCATCCCCTTCATCGGTGCTAGAAACCACAGAGAGGCTAGTGAGGGGAAACAGCTGAGGTGTGTCTCAGTAGTCTACGCATGCCTCCCCTACTTGTCGTCTCCTCTCCTTCATTGGTGCTGGAAGCCACCGAGAGACTTGCTGGGGTGTGCCTCAATAGTCTACAGAGGTCTCCTCTCCTCGCCTACTCTCCATATGGCAATAAGCTGAAAACATACAGGATAGGTTAACGTGGTGTGATTGATGCTTATACAGGGGATTTGCTTTCACCTGTCCACTTCTTTGCAGATAAAGGGAAAGGAAGGAAGGATTAGAAGATTTTTTTTAACAAGCTCATAACAGAGAACCGGGCCCTCTCTGTAAACATGTGGAGCGAGTGGGACAGGCCTAGTTATTAGTGCGTGACAACTTGGTGCTGGCACGTTTGGTTATGTAAGTGTATTTCTGCTGGCTTGAGTGGGACTGGCATCAACAACAGCCCAAGTGGCTTACATAAAACGTTGTGAGATCCACTGACTGGCAAATTGCATTCACCTTTCACATTGCTTAATAGGATGGACAACGATGCAATTAGCTGGTGACATGGACACATTTCCCCACGCCGTCGTGCTGCGTTTGAGTAGAAAAATAAATTAAATATGTGGGAAAATAGGATAAATTCTTTGTAATGTGTTGCATTCTGTCTTTGTCTCTGCTAGGCATTATTGAACAAATTGACGGCTAAATATAATCACCAGTCTCGCAGAAGTTTGTCACTCATGCACGTGCACACACACACACATACTGTACATACACAAACTCTCTCTCGCCCTCTCTCTCCTTCAGTTTATCTTGGTAGGAAATTAAGGATAGCAGTGAGCATGACACACGATACCCAATCAATAGGCCTAGACAAAGCTTACAGAAGGAGTGACTGATGGACAAGAGGAGAAAATGATCCCTCATTGATCCTTCCAGCTCTCTCTTTCCCTCTTTCTCTTCACTCCTCCACTTCAGATCTGACAGACCGATGAACAGTCTAAACATGCCATACTGTACATCCAAAACTCACAGCAGAATCGATTTAAGGCTGACTCTGACTTGCAGAGAGGTGTTGGTTAACACGAGGTCTTGGTAATAAACACCCATTTTCACACACTAAGTTCACAACTCTCTTCTCTGCTCAGATTTAAACATGTTTTCTTCAACAGATGTTTTGTACATATGTGTAATGTACAGTGTGTTGTTTTGTTTGTATTTCCCCTTGAAATAATGTGAATAATGTCTGAAGAGTCCTGAATCTGATGGACAGTGAAAGCAGTGGTATAGAGTAAAAATACATTAAAGTACTACTTAAGTAGTTTTTTGGTGTATCTGTACTTAAATTGACTAATTATATTCTTGCCAACTTTTACTTCACTACATTCCTAAAGAAAGTAATGTACTTTACTCCATACATTTTCCCTGACACCCAAAAGTACTCTTTACATTTTGACAGGAAAATGGTCCAACTTACGCACTTAGCAAGAAAACCAACCTGGTCATCACTACTGCCTGGCGGACTTGCTAAACACAAATGCTTCATTTTGTACATTTTGTCTGCGTGTTGGAGTGTGCCCCTGGCTATCCGTCATTAAAAACAAAGTAATAATTAGGCCGTCTGATTTGCCTAATATAAGGAATTCCATTTTTTTTATACTTTACTTTTGATACTAAAGTATATTTTAGCAATTCCATTTACTTTTCAAACTTAAGTATATTTCAAACCAAATACTTTTAGACTTTTACTCAAGTAGTATTTTACTGGGTGACTTTCACTTTTACTGGAGTCATTTTCTATTAAGCGATCTTTTACTTTTACTCAAGTATGACAATTTAGTACGTTTTCCACTACTGAGTGAGAACTCTCCCTGAGTGTCCTGGATGACACTGGTAGTATTTACATATTGATTTGAACAGGAGTGAACTAAGATGCTGAGTAAGCACTCTGTATTATAGAGAGGCTCAATGGCTTGACACAGCAGGTCATTGGCTTGTCAAACTGACTTTGCTGGTGTGTGTGGGTGGTCACAGCACCTCTCAGATTTTCAGACACACATACATACCATAGGTCCCTCAAGGAAGCCATGACTTATACACACAAGCGGGGGAGATAACACTGTGATCTGATCAATAGCACTTTGGTGGCCAAACACACTCCGTTTCTGCACCCAGAGGACACGCCAGCGGAGGGCAATACAAATCCTAATGGACCTGTCTGTCTGTGTCTCTCACTCGCTCCTCTCTCTCTCTCCCCCCTCTATCTCCCTCTTTCTGTTTGTCTGCCATATTCTATGTCTCTCTCTCCCGCTCTCTGTCTGCAGGGTCGAAGCTAACCGAAAGAGGACACATGAGTGCTCTCCTTCCTCCCTCCTTCTCCAGCTCAGCCATCACGCCATCCAGTCCTCAATTAAGCATTCTTGTCTCACATCGTTCTCCATCCATTATTAATGTGGGGTATTCCTTTCTGTTAAATACACGGGCTCAGACACCCAGACATATCATAGCTCTGACCAGCCCTACTGGGATCTGCAGGCCTATGGTGTCAAAAATTCCTGGCTGGATCAATACAGCTCACACTTTATGATATCTATCCACACATGACTATTGTCTAAAGAGAGAGGCGAGTGGAGAATTGTTGAAATTGGTGCGTGCAATTAGAGAGCGAGGGAGAGTCTGCGTGCGTTTTTGTGAGAGCTTTTCACTTCACAGCTACATAGTCGTAAGAGTGTTTACAAGGTTTTTGTAAAGGAGCAGTTTGGAGTAAGTGAGCCGTTTGTATACAGTGGATCCTGTCTACCCTGTCTATCTCCCTCACACCAGCAAAGATCCTGTATATTTTACCAAAGCTTAATGTAGCCTGGCAAAGTAAACCAAGCACAGGACACAAACTAGTTTGGGGTTGTTTATTCTGTCGAAGCTTAAATATAAAATAGGATAATGTAGGAGGGAAATCACTGCAGGTTGAAGTCACCATAAAGTAAAGTTCAGTCTAAATAACAAGTGAAATAAATCTGTTAGTAAAGTGCATTAAAAACAATGAGTACAATAAGTAAAAAGTGAAATGCATGAACGGTAGTAGCTCTGCTTTAAACACACTGTCCACGTGATACCCTAACTCCACATGGAAAAGTAGATCCTCATCTCACCCATACAGCAGCTTCAAATAATGTTAGCATCAACTCCACATAGTTCTGAGAGCACTGGTATTCAGCTAGCAAGAAGCTAACATCCTCATGTCAATCCATCTAAAGTAACATTGGACCCATAATGGATTTCAACAGCTCTCCAGTGTAATTGCTTGCTCACACTCTTACACACTGCGTATGCGCAATCCCATAACCGCTTGCACACATTATTTATGGATCTCTTAAAGGGACAGTGCCTTCTAGTGTATATAACTGAATACAGTGTTGTGTCTGTGACTATCATTAAATGTGAAGACTGTTATTTTATCAAATCAATTCTCTGTGTAATTATTATTGCGTGATTAAATTAATAATGTAAACTTTAACTATGAAGTCGGGGCACCACGAGAATATGTTTAGTCTCTATTTCCTGAATCAACTCTTCAGATATTTTCATATCTTATCGATTTAGTCTTCTATTAAATGTATCATTATTACCTCATCAGTTCTCATTAATGAATGTCGCAAACCCTTGGATATCTGCACGAACCCTAGTTTCCGTAATGAATCAGCGATATACAACTTGGCTTAATTATTTATTTACTTACTAACTAAAATCACAGAAATACATAAACAGACAATATAGTTATTGGTTACTAACACAATACATTGATAAGTCCCTAGTGGGCTAAACCGGTATGATGGCTTGGTAGATAATGGAAAGGGGTGGGGACAGATAAAAAGCGGGAAAGACAAAATGGATTCACTGCACACAGTTGATAATTATGTTCATTGAAATGCTAATCCTTTGCACGTGAATGGCCGCTCATTCGAAAACAATTGCAATGTATATATTTACGCCCGTATGTCATTGTTGTCTTCTCTGTTGGAATCGCCGTTCCGTCTGCTGGAGAGTCAATTCATCAAAGAGTCTCTGGTTAACTTCCCCAGAAGTCAATGTCTTTCATATGTTGTCACTTTCTCAGCGGCTCTGGATAGTGTCTGTTGTAATGGATACGTCAGGCGTACACATGGTCGTTGTATAGAATAGATGCTTCTGCGGTTGTCAGTGTTCTTGTATTAGACTTACGTCATTTCCAGCTGCAGACTAGTAATTCTACATCTAGGATTTGCTCTTATTCTCTAGTGATCGATAGTCTCAGAGTTTAACCATTTTCAGCCATGTAGCCAACGCTACACGCTGTATGGTCTCCGTGGCCTATAGAGTTGTAGTTCTTAACCATTTGAAATGTATCGTCAGCTGTATGTTTTCTAGTCTGTTGTAAATTTTGTAGGAAGTGGGTATTATACTCTGTGGAAGGAGGGGGCGTTCCATGATGCCGACCAAGTTTATGCTCACGTGGGCGTGGCCACTGACTAGATAAAACTTTACATCTTTACAAGTATCTCGTTTACAAGGCCAACATCACATTATATTCTTTCACAAATTAGTTTCATATTTACTCATTTTCTCCAACATCTAGATGTAAAATCTAATAATTGAAAAGTGTACACAGAGATACAGTAATGTGGGTCTCCTGTCTTTCATGAGGTCACCAAATGAAACAACTTTGACAGGATTGTTCTTTAAATACCCACAGACCATTCCCACATTTTCCAAAATATAAATGTTGTTTAATTCTCCCATTTTGGGGATTAGGAGTTTTGGCAAGAGAAGCACTTTGTTCTCCATAGACACTCTCCCTCAATACTGCATGGCAGTTTCTACCAGGTATTTATGATCGTTGTAAAACCTGATGTGGGAGAGAGAGTGGGGTGGGAGGGGCCACGACATACACCCAAAAAGGGCCACGTTGTGACAACAGCTACGTGCTTTTACCACCTGGCTACATTCTCCCCTGCTACAAAGTCAACGTCCTCTGTGACTTAGCACAAGTTTCTAACTTTTCTTAGAGCTTCTCTGAAGAACACAGTTCCCAGACAGGTTATAACTTGGGACAACACTTTGGGACTGAATGAAACTGCATTATTACAAGCTGATTTACCCCAGCGTTTGCTCTGGTAATCTGCGTGGAGCAGGAACGGGCACTTCAACCTCTGGTTCATTTACATAATCATCTGCATGAACTGGCTCAGAAACATCTTGTTCCTCAGTAGCATCTTCATGTTCCTCTCTACTGGAAAAATAGCTCCCTATCAGCGTTACCCACAGGCTGTGTGTGTTCCTTTCGAGTTACCTTTGGATAGGAGACTTCCTCTAAAACTACAAACTCAGGAGCAGAAGGCTCTGGCAAAGACTTAACAGGAGGGCCGATGGGGGTTACTGGCACACTGTTCCTCACTAGCCTAGGAGCAGGGACAGGATGGACTCTCACACATAGCCATAGATTAACCCTATGAACCCTCTTTACAGGCCCACCCTCTAACGACTCAACTGCATGTGTGATACCCTGTACCTTAATCACTCTACACAGTAGGACCCCAAGCATCCTGAATCTTGTTTCTACCCTGAGGTCTGTGGCGTAAGTAAACCAGCTGGCCCCGCATCACAATGAGTGGACAGTACACTTTGTCTTTGAAGTTCAACTCTCTGTGCTGCTTTTTGTTCTGTGTACTCTCTTGCTCTTGCATGTTCCTCGTTCAAATGCTCCTTGTGAACAACCAACCAGTCATGTTTATTGTGGAGAACCTGCTTTTGACCTAACAAAGCTTCAACAGGAAGGTATGGATGGACCCCGAAAAGGAGGTAATACGCCGAGAACCCAGCAGTGGAATGGGGCATCACAGTTTAGGCATACACCAATTGCTAAGGCCAACAGCGCTTCTTTTCTGGAGGCAGTGTGCGCAGGAGATCATGGAGTGTTCTATTAAGGGTGATGGGGGACATGCAGGTTTGGTTGACTCCATAAAGCTTTCACAACTCAGCGATTACTTAATTCTCAAAATGTCTCTCTCAGTCAGAGTGCAATCTCTTAGGCACCCCATACTTCATGAACCACTCCTTGAGAAGGACCTTGGCTGTAGTATCTGCTTTCTGGTCACAAGTAGGAAATGCCTGAATGAACTTAGTGAAAACATCCGGTACCACTAACACTTTCTCACGACCATCAGACGCAGGTTCAAGAATGGTGAAATCCACTGCAAAAACTTTAATGGTTTGTGAAGCTAGGAAGGGTTTAATTGGTGCATGTATTTTGGGCTGTGGCATCTTTGCTAACTGAGCCATCCATCTTTGCTCGAAGGCTGTGGAAAAGTGACAAGGGGTTGTTGTCTGTTATGACAGTGAAGTTAGTGCCCAAAAGATAACTTGGAAATGTTTATGAAACAGCCCACTTCAGGGCGAGGAGCTCAAGTTTCATACTGCTGTAGTTCCTGTCAATCTTTTCAGCATTACGGAGCCTACTGCTGGCATGTGCTTTTACTATCTTCCTATCTACTTGCTGCTGGTAGAGAACGGCACCTAATCCTAGCCCACTTGCAATAAAAGTATGAGTAAAATCAGCGTAACCTAACAGGAGAAGTGGTCAGTTTCTCTTTCAACAGCTCAAAAGCAACCTGCCACTCAGATGTCCATGAACCTTCAAACAACCTTTTCGCTTTTGCAGGGATATCTTCTCTGAGAAATGCATTGACTAGGTCATGGAGAGGCCCAGCCAGTTTGGAAAAACCATCAATGAGCCTCCTGTAGTAGTTACAGAAGCCAAGAAATGACCTCAGATCTTTGAGTATACTGGGGACTTGCAACTGTTTTACGGAGGTGATCTTCTTTGGGTCTATCCCAATACCCTCTGCTGAAATCTGATGCCCAAGGAAACGTACTTCTTGCTAAAGGAAATGGCACTCCTCAAGCTTCACTTTCAACCCTGTCTCTTCAGTACTGTCTCAAGTATCTCCAAGTGGCCCTGGAGCATCTGAGAGAACATGAGTATAACATCCCAGTATGCTAACAGTATCTGAAAGACTAGGTCACTCATAGTAACTTGAATGAGTCGATGAAACGTAGCAGGCCCATTACAAACCCCAAACGACATCCAAAAATACTCCCATAATCCAAAAGGAGTTGTAAATGCTGTCTTGTTTCTGTCACTTTCCTGTACTGCAACCTGATGGTAACCATTGGCAAGATCATTAGTCAAAAATAACTGTGCACCACTTAGTTTGTTCTAAACTTTTGTCGATGCGAGGCAAAGGAAAATCATCATGTCTGGTTTTTGTGTTCAGTCACCTATAGTCAACACATTGATGAAGAGTCCCATCACTCTTACGGACTAGGACCACAGAGGAAGCGTATGAACTAGAGCTTGCCTGGATGACACGCTTCTTCAGAAGCTTGATTATGTTCTCCCTAACCTCTTTGTACTGTGTAGGAGGAATGTGGCGGCAGGGCTGTGTTACTGGTGTGTCATCGACCAAATTAATCTCATGTTTGACTTTATCAGTGTAACCCAGGTCCTTATCCTGGAAAGCAAACACGTCTGAGTAACTGGTCAGATAGCGCAGCTTGTTCTTCCTGTGTCCCACCAATGTGTAGGCTGTCCAATATCAACTGAAAGTCACCGTCAGATGTTTGAACTCCTTTTTCTGTCAACAGTCACTTCTGTGTCGGCGGAGATGCGCTCGAACTGCACCTCACATGGATCACTGTCAACACACTCAATCTGAGTCAGAATGCCAAGTCGGGTCCTAGGGTTCAACCACACATCCTCCTGAGAGAAATGTACAACTTGAACTGGAAACAAATAACTCTGACTCCACAAGTGTGGGAACGACCACGAGACCACCTGGCAACGGTGTGTTAGCTCGCTCCATCAGCATCCTAGTGCTGTCTCCCAATCATTTCGCTACACCCGCAATAACATCTGCTAAATATGTGTATGTGAACAATAAAATTGTATTTCATTTGAGAGAGTTTTAAGTTCCCTTGTGTAGACTGGGGCTACGGAAGATACAGGTACATGTATAGTATCCCTACCAGCCACATGGGCAGCTGAAGACTTTTCAAATACATCACATTGCTGTACTCGCTGAAAGGCTTCTCTCCAATCAGAATTCAAGTCTCCGCATAGAGTTGTTTCAAACTCAGCATGGACTAGTTGTCTGCATCGGCTGATGTTCTTTGACTACCAGGAAGCCACACCCGGGTAAAGTTGTCCCCATGGTCTCTACATCTAACTCAAGGTAACCTAGGAAAGGGATGTCCAAACCATTAGCTGCAGTTATCTTAAGCCATCCTGCTGTAGAAAGCATGTCTTCAACTTCCCCTAATAAGGGTTCTCTGAAGAATGACTCATGGATAGTGCTGACTTGGCACCCAGTATCCAGCAAACAGTTTGCAGCAACCCCCCCCCCCCCCCCCCCCCCCCCCGCGTGCTCAAGAAAAAAACTGTCACAACTACAAGTACTGTCGGGTAAGCCTACAGATTTTTCAATGACAGAACACTGAGAATCCCTCCCTGTCTTGTCACACAACACTTTCCTACTCTTGACAACCTTAATGTTACAGGGCTGGTCCTCCAGTGATCAGTTGATGGCGTCAAACAGAGTAGACTGAGGCCTCTTCCTGACTAACTTCCGCAGCTCTCTCTTGAGAGCAGGATCTATGACGCCCTCAATGAACTGGTTTGTGACAGTTTTAAAACGTTATCCTCGGGAATTACGTCTTGTTCTTGTTTCCGTACTGATCTAAGTATCTGGGAGAGTGCAGGTGAGTAATCACGAAAATCCTCTCCCTGATGGCGGCCATAGAAGGTGTGTAACAGCTCACTGCACTTCTCTGTATAAGCCCCTTTAGATACGAGAATGGGTCACTGGGCTGCTTTGACTCTCCACCCTTGCATAACTGCACTTCCTCTAAGGCTGACCCCCTGAACAGAGACCGTATGAAATCGGCATTTTCAACAGTGCTCTAATTACACATTCAACCTCCTCAGTGAACTCATTAACTGACCAACCATCTTTAGAGACATCACCACTACAATGCTGGATCTGTCGCTCTCTAGGTACATACAGTACACATATGACCTTGTGGACCCATTACCAAAGCGCAATAATTGCCATTGCTTCGTCATGTTTCCTATTTAGCTTTGCAATCTGTGACTGTAAGTCAATTACAGGGTTATCCACACCACCAGGGGCGGCATCACCATCACCTGCTGGCTCTGACATTGTGGAATGTTTGTTCTCAGTCAGTTCAAAGATGTACTGCAGAGTAGAAACAGTCTCTGAAAGTTGCTGGTTGGATGGAGATGATGGCAGATAGTCCTCTGTGATGGTCCAAGATGGTCTGCGAAGATCTACAATGGTTCACAACGTTCTCTGGATCCCGGCAGTCTGGTCACTAAAGTTCCACAGCAACCCCAGGGAGGCCTCACTGCCCAATCCCATAACTGCTTGCACACATTATTTATGGATCTCTTAAAGGGACAGTGCCATCTAGTGGATATAAATGAATACAGCTATGTGCTTTTACCATCTGGCTACATGTAGTTATTGCAACATTTACATTAACCTACATAACATTTACAATACATAACAATTATGAAATGAGACTGCATATGATGGAAGTGGAAATTGTGGGCCACTTCAAACCATCTGGGGCCTCATTTATAACTGTTGCGTAAATTTCACACCAAATATCTGCAAAAATATTGAGATTTTAACTTGCCGCACACCATGTAAATCCGACCTGTCATAAAAATGTGCATGCGGGAACAAGCATTAAAACTCCACCTGAAAAACGCCCATCATTCACCTTTTATGGTGAAAATAACACCATTTTTTGCTGTAAAATTTGGAATAAGACAATATCAAAAAGAAATAGCCATGACTAACTTCTTTGGAGGTGTTACCAGAATGTTTTCTTTTGCAGTGACATTTGCTGTATCTGACCATTTCAGTTGTTGTGGAACTGCAAACAGATTGTTTGAATTCAATTATGTTTTGCATGTACTTTTTCCCGAATCTAAACATGCTGCGTTGCATGCGAATTCTGAAACATTGTCTACTCTTATTTTACATTTTTTTTACTACAGTAGGCCTACTTACAGTGGTTCTCTTGTTAATTCTACTGTATGTTAGACTATGAACTGCGCTCCTTTTCAGATTCATAGAGAAAAAACTTAAAATATAATGTAATAGGCCCAATTAAATCAGAGACACATGGTAATTTGTTGCCATGGCTACTTTGGGAATATAAACTCATAATGGCCAGAAAAGGTGGGGAATTTATTTTGCAAGGTGGTTAACACAGTCAAGTTTGGATTATCCACCCCTATGCCGGCATATCATGCTCAAGGAAAGCACCTCCAGGATAACAAGGGCAGGAACTAGAGGGGATTGTGTTGTCCCTTTTCAACACAGTGAATTCAGTCAATCGGCCTTCTCTGTTAGAGCTAAAATATATTGGAATGCAATGAGGATTCCGAGTGGCGCAGTGGTCTAAGGCACTTCATCTCAGTGCTAGAGGCGTCACTACAGACCCTGGTTTGATCCTGGGCTGTATTACAACCGGCCGTGATTGGGAGTCCCATAGGGTGGTGCACAATTAGCCCAGTGTTAGGGTTTGGCCGGGGTAGGCCGTCATTGTAAATAAAAATTGCTTTTTAACTGACTTGCCTAGTTAAATTAAGGTTAAATAAAACGGTTTAATAAATAATGCCCATGGACTGGAGAAGCTGCACTGATTATGGTACTTTTAAAATTAAATTGAAAACATGGCTCAAATCTATCCAATCATGTATACGAGTTATCTGTGGTTCCTCATATGTAAGACGACAGTTGATGATGGTGTTGTTAGAATGATATATTATTGGATGTAATGTATTTGTATTGTTTTAGTGAGTATTTGTATAGTGGCTGTGTAAAGGCCATTACCTACCCTGAAACTACAGCTGAAAATTAGCTTTTGGCTAACCCATGCACATTTACATGGATGTTGCATTATTGTAATATTGGTGTTTATTAATGTGCATTGTCCCCTATAAATAAATAAATAGTTATGATATACACTGAGTATACAAAACATGCTCTTTCCATAACGTAGACTGACCAAGTGAATCCAGGTGAAAGCTATGATCCCATATTGATGTCACTTGTTCAATCCACGTCAATCAGTGTAGATGAACAGGAGGAGACAGGTTAAAGGATTTTTAAGCCTTGAGACATGGAATGTGTATGTGTGCCAGAGGGTAAATGGGCAAAACAAACAATGTAAGTGTCTTTGAACGGGGTACGGTAGTACCAGTTTGTGTCAAGAACTGCAACGCTGCTGGGTTTTTCACGCTCACCAGTTTCCTGTGTGTACGAAGAACAGTCCACCACCCAAAGTACATCCAGCCAACTTGACACAACTGTGAGAAGCATTGGAGTCAACATGGGCCAACATCCCTGAGGAACACTATCGACACCTTGTAGAGTCCATACCCTGACGAACTGAGACTCAATATTAGGAAGGTGTTTCTAATGTTTGGTATGCTCAAATGAAATGGCTTATCCTACTGCTGTGAAGTGGGTCCAATTTAAATGAGAGATGGGGCGAATGGTAGCCTATCCTAACGTGTTGTAGGCCTAGGCTACCTGATATGAAACCTTTCACAAAAAAGGTGAGGAATTTATTTACATGACCATGGAAATTAAATAAATATAGCCTAGGAAAGATACCTATTTTGAATTATTTTTAGAATGCGAAGATAAACAAAATAGATTCTCTCTTCTCACTAATTGCAAAGGATTGCATTTTGTTAACCTTTTTTTTATGAATAAGATTGTCCATTGTATACCCCATTTGCACAAAATGAGGCTACTTGCCTGCTTGCAATGCAGTACTTCAACCACTAGAAACTGTGCATATGCATGGTCTAAAGTTTGTGGAAAGATGAGCAAATTTTCACGTCAAGCTCAGTTTTTATAAATGGCAATGTTTGTGTGAAAACTGGTGAATGCATTTTTTGGGGGTATGTTTTGTACCTACACACAGTTCATAAATTAGGGCCCTGAACCTTAAAGGTACACTACATCTAAATGGTGAAAATTCTGAACTTCCAAACAGTATTGTATTTCCTGTGTCTGAAAATTACTCCAGTTTGAAAACGTTCTACCATCTCTACAGTGGTGTGTATTCATGGATGCCAAGGGAAGCCAGGCTTCCCCAAATAATTTACCAAGAAAATTTCTTAATTAATTAACTATGTATCTTTCGTCTCTCTCTGTTTCATAATTCTCACCAGAGAAAGCATCCGAGCGAGTGGAGCAGCGCCCCTCTGTCTCTTCGTGTGTAGCCCATCTATTTGATGCTGTCTGGTCAAAAAGAGTATGATATTGTTGCCGACCGTAGCATTGAATGCAAGGTAAGCCGGCAAACATTTGGCCTCCCTTGATAAAAAAAACTACAATAATAGCCAATCAGCATTGCGCTAAACTGAGCGAGCTCAACTGTGAATGGTCCTGGCACACCAACAAAAAAAAGTGTCAAGGAAAGGCAGTTTGGATTTGGCTTCACACCATTCGCATCACGACAAAAGCCAAACATCATTGACAGAAATCAACTTTGAATTGTTGCCTCTCATTGTGTTTGTTGTCCTCCGGTGGCTAGCTAACTGGATAAAATTGGCCCTTTCCTAAATTATCCATGGATTGGGGGTAGGGATTTGGATTTGTGGTTTAACTTAATTCTCTGTACTGGCCAATGATTATAACGGCAATTCTAATCCAACCATAAATCCATATATTGTGCCTCTGGCCTGAGAGGATGGAAGTTCAATACGTAGCTAGATGTAGGCTAATGTTAACCAGCTGGCTAATCGTTGCCCATGAAAGGAAGTTAGGCTAGCAAGCAAGCATTTTAGCCAAGTTAGCTAGGACAACAAAAACTAAAAGCGTGTACTGTATGACAGAGTGAGACCGTTTCGGCAACATGAAAGAGAGGAGGACGGCATCGGCATTTCTCTACATGTAGGGTGAGTTAACATATTTGTTCTACTTACGCACACACTGAAATCAGTACCCTGGACAGCCACATGATATTTAACTTATTTTGATTGGAATAAAATGTTTTTGGAATCTTTCAGTTGTCACTGTACTAGACTAAGCATAGGTGATTTGATGATGTTGAAATAGTCCTGGAATAGTGGAGGCAGCTCCTGTTTTCTTTGCAACTTGCAGTAACTCTCTGAAAATTTTGAAAATATTAACTTGATTGACCAAGCTGTAGGTCATGTAACTGTTTGTTACATGCAATATGCTTTGTAGACTCCATCGGACAGATGTTGCTCTCCGGTTTTATGATGAAACAAAGGTGTGGTTTAATTTATTCTGCCATTGTCTTCTTATTGTCTCGGCCTTAGGCCTATACAGTATATCACATTGGCAGGGCATGAACTAACAGGTTAAAGAGCAAACGACGCAATTATCACAACACATATACTGTAGGTTGTAATACGATGGCTTTTTTTCCCTGGCTTGGCTTCCCCAGAGATTTTACCCATGCACCGCTACTGAGTCTATCCTCTTCAAAGTAAGGCCGGCTCACTTTGGATAATAACACATTGACCTCTCTCTGCATTGGGAAACAATGGGCCAATTCCTCTCATTTAACCTACTGTTACTTCAGATGAGGAAAATTAAAATGTTCTCTCAGTAAGACATGAAACCAGTCTGCAAAGAAAACGAGGCAGACTCCAAACGAGGGTCAAGACAAGAACCTGTAGTAACAATTTTCCTAATTAGTAGGTATCAAATTTCTTGGAGGATCCCCCAGTTTGAACGTATTCTGTTTTTGTACAGAGATGGGGTTTTTTTTGTTGCTGAAGATCATAGTTGTTATTGCAGTGAAGTGAGGACATGTTGTGAGCATCGTTTGGAACATGGTGAACTGAATTACTTTGGTCTGACCTTTAAAATTGTCATCATTTTACAAGTCAAGCACATGAGAGATTCTGGTTCAGTTCTCCTCCCTCTCTCCCCGTATTACACACCCTTTCTTGCACACCACCTCACTTGCGCTCTCTCTTGCTCTTCCTCACCAACACACTGTACTCTCACGATCTCTCCTTCCCTCTCACACACACTCAGAAAACTTGAATACACGGCAAATTTGCATAGAAACATAAGTGAAAAGCCACATGTGGGTACCAGTAGATACCAGCTGTATTATGTGATCAGCTTACCCTACATAATCTCCACCATGGTGTGTTCTGTACTAGATCATTTATCCTCCTGTTCTATGTGCTGTAGGATAGAGTATTGTTAGATATTAGAAAGGGAGAGCTACTTTGCAAGGAGACGTGTCATCCTGACATTGACGTGTCACCAGGTGTACTGTAAAATCCTGACATTGTGAAGGAGTAAAGAGTGTGTGTGTGAAAAGACGACGCATGAGTGTGCCGAGCATGAAAGATCGGTGTCTCGCCGCCGTGTACTATAGTTAATGGGGCTTCACTCCCGCACTCCTTTTTGCCTCTTTCCCTTTCACACCCGTTAAATGCTCTTACGGCCAGGCCCTTGTATGCAATTGTCAAAAGCAGAGCTCTAAGATCAAAAGTTCTTTATTAGAAGTTTACAAAAGTGGCATTTGCTTTAAAAGCGTTTGTTGATTTGTTCTCTGCTACTGTCTAAATGTGTGTTAGAGTGGAGTGACATTTAGCCTAATTACCCAGTTAGAAATGTATAGGGAGGCTAGGTGTTAGGACTATAAGTATCACTATGAGCCCTGGGGCAAAACTAACAGCAGCAATTACTTCACTCACAGAGTAGATGCTGTGTTGTAATGTTGATAGCCCCTCACCGTAGATCTTGGTGTAGCTTCTCCGCTCTGCGTCTACAGCCGCAAGGGCGGGTCCCTTGAGGGGGCAACAAAAAATGATTAGAGTGTATACTGATCAACAATTGGAGTCCCACTCACACGTTAGAAATAAGCAATTTCCTTTAGTAGTGCTATATGAGAGACGTGTAAAGGAGTCTTTTTAGCACAGGCGATCAGCGGAGAGGAGTCAGATGTCCATCGTGGAGAGGTTCCCAATTGAACAGCGTCCTGAAGGTAAATGTCCATTTCCTTTTGTGTTTAGTTCAGGGGCGTGTTTAGCAATTTGTTCGGGGAGGAAAGAGGTGATAGGGATTGGCAACAGCTATCTCATAGTCAATTTTGTTCATGCCAATCTGTAGAATCACAGCACACCATACAAATAGTTCATGCAATTCAAAAAAATTTCACACGAGAATGTAAGGAGTTAAGTGAAATCGAATTGTTGTAAATAACACAGCACACATGAGTGAAAGTAAATCATAAATAGGGGATGATAGCAAAATAAGACATGCTAATGAGTAATATTTTTATTTATTTAAATGTTTTATTTCACCTTTATTTAACCAGGTAGGCTAGTTGAGAACAAGTTCTCATTTACAACTGCGACCTGGCCAAGATAAAGCAAAGCAGTGCGACACAAACAACAACACAGAGTTACACATGGAATAAACAATATAATATAATACAGTATAATAAACATGCTGATATAAATATAAGGTGGAATGGCAGTCTCTACCCACCGGGCACAAAAGTCAATTCAACGTCTATTCCATTGAAATTATGTGGAAACAACGTTGATTCAACCAGTGTGTGCCCAGTGGGTAGTTTAGGAAGAGTCCGTGTCCTTTGTGACACAATCATGTCAAAAGGTCAGAGAAAATGAGTATTTTGTGGCCCAAACAGTAGCTGGTCCCCACCAACATCATAGCTCTCTGTGTGTGACAGAAAGCTATTGTGATCTTTACGCCCAGCACTCCACAGTTGATAATGACACTGGAGATGTGTCGTTGACGTGACTATTAGTAATCTGACGACTGTTTGTCGAATCAACCGAATTATGTTTCATTGTTACACGATTCGATTAATCATGTAACAATTAACTCATTAGGAATGTGGTGCACTACGTGAAAAGTTGTTTAACGAGTTTCTATCTCCCGACTTAAACTCTAAAGATATCTCTTACATCAATAACAGTCAATTATTAATTATTACCCCATCAGTCTCATTCTGAATGTTGCATAATCCTTGGATCTGCAAGAACCCTATTCCTTTTGAATATTCAGTACTACACAAATTGATTTCATTTATTTATGAACTAACTAAATAAATAATAACACAGAATAACCATACACACTTACATGAGATGAAAGTCCCTAGTGAACTCATACGATATAACGGCTTGTTACACAATGGAAAAGGGTTGGGGAAAGACAGAGAGGGAGAGACAAACTTATCGTACATACATTTGGAAACTAAGCTCACAGTTCCCAGCACCCTAACCACCGCTCATTCGGATTAGAAATGCAATATATATTTACGCGTAGACGTCGCTCTCTGTCATCTCTCTGTTGAAACCAATCGATCCCTCTATGGGTAGTGGCTCGATGTAAGGCTCTGGTTGTCCCCCAGAGGTCACAATGTCCTTCTCTGGTCTTGGAGTGTTCGTTAGAATAGATACTTCAGACCTACCAACAGTTGTGTCAGAGGGGATTGTCTTACATCCCCCATCGTGTCTTTAGTCAAAGTTCTAGGACCACTTTTACATGCACAGCTGCAGACTGTGAATGTTCTGGTCTAGTCTTTGGGCCTTTCAGAGTGTCTAACCATTTCGTACCGTTCAGCTCGCGCTGTACGTTGACTGGTCTGTGGAGTTTAAACCATTTTCAGCTGTGTAGCCACCGCTCCACGCTGTCTGGTCTCAGTACAACGTTTCTAACCATTTCTAAGTGTGGACCACGGCCTCACATCTTTTTGGTCTTGTAGTTGTAACCATTCGTGACGTCCGGTTTACACCGTCCGTCTGCTTGCTCTATATGTAAATTTTTATCGAGTCCTTTTAAGCAATCTGGCCAAAGGGGCGTTTCATCATGCTGACATGAACTATGAGCTCACTTGCGCATGGCTACTGACTGGGCAGAAGTTTATATGAAAAACAATTATCTCATTTAGTGTATCTCTCTCAGTTTATATTTCTGTTGCTCGTATTTCAGAAAGTCATCCTTACCGCTGGGAACTTGACCACAGTAACTGTATGAGAAAGGATACTGGAGAACATGCAAAGGTCAAGGCAAAAGTAAATCAAAGTCAAAGTAATGTCAATCAAAGTCAAAGGGATGTCTATCAAAGTCAAAGTAATGTCAATCAAAGCAGAAACTACAGTGTACCTGCCAGTTGTGTTTTGTATTGTACTTGTGTGTACAATATGGGCCAAATATTCTGTCCCACTTTTTGGGGATAATCTCCCATACAGATCATCTGTAAGTGCTCAAACTATCAACAAACTATGACTTTGACATCTAAAGTGGAAGTTTAAACATTCTTTTGTGATTAATGTCTATGACAACTTCACGGGTTTTAAACCTGGACCCAGGAGGCTTGTGTCTCTTGAGAATTGAAAGCCGTGAGGGGGAGTTGGTATTCTACATACACAACTAGAAACCCAATGCACTTCAATGTTCTCCTCAGAAACGGCTTTACCTGGTACACTGCTGTCATTTCCGTGTCCTGGTACAAATGCTATTTAAAGCCGAGAGCACCGGGCAGAGTGTTAAGAGGTTCCACTTGGGTAGAGAGGCAATGGCCGCTTTGAGGAATAAAGCAACCAGGCGTTTATGAAGATGGCGTTCACGTAATTATAATAATTATCTTTGAAGAGGGGTTGACAGGGAGGCCAGAGAGAGAGAGCTACTGTTACTTATAATCTTGTTGTGGAAAAACCTTCCTTCCTTTCTGTCTGTCTTATCTCTCCCAATCTACCTCCTGGTTTGTCACACACTCCTCTAGAAGGAGAATTCATCGTCTTCTCGTTCTCCTTAACCCTTCTAAATAAACATTTCATATCGTCTCCTCTTGTTCACCACACACACACACAAATACACACAAATCAAATCAACATACATACGTATGTACGCCAACACAGATACACACTCACACACACTTCTTATACACACTTCTTACACACACATATCACAACTGCCTGCATACTGAGGCAGTCTTCTGAGGACTCGTTCTCTATGATGATAATAATTCCAACTACAGGAATGATGACAATTGCTTTGAATTCAGAGAGCTTTGCTTCCAACTGTTATTGCCAATGCGACATTACACAAATAACTGAAAAGCAGCAAAAAACCACATCGCTGAATTCCCGCTGTCTCACTGGAAGAAAAGAGTAGCTATTCTTAGTAACTGCCTCAAGTTTTCCCTGTAAGGAAGTAGTGTGTGAGCTTTAAGTGTCTGTGTGTATGTGCGCGTGTATAGAAGTGTGTGTGTGAGTGATAGAGAGCCTTAGCCTCTGTATCTTTTTGTCTCAGTCAGCCACAGTATAAAAGGACCACAGGGCAGTTTGGCAGGAATATCAAACTCCATATGTGCCATAGCGATAGTTTGGGGAGGTGTCTGTGTGGTTCAAAGCAAATTTTATTCGTCACATGCGCCGAATACAACAGGTGTAGACCTTACAGTGAAATGCTTACTTACAAGTCCCTAACCAACAATGCAGTTTCAAAAAAATTAAGATAAAAGTAACAAGTAATTAAAGAGCGGCAGTGAAATAACAATAGCGAGAATATATACAGGGGGGTACTGATACAGAGTCAACGTGCGGGGATACCGGTTATTTAAGGTAGTATGTACATGTAGGTAGAGTTATTAAAGTGACTATGCGCAGATGACAACAGAGAGTAGCAGTGGTGTAAAGAGGGGGTGGGGGGGTACCGCAAATAGTCTGGGTAGCCATTTGACTAGATGTTCTGGAGTCTTATGGCTTGGGGGTAGAAGCTGTTTAGAAGCCTCTTGGACCTAGACTTGGCGGTCCGGTATCGCTTGCCGTGCGGTAGCAGAGAAAACAGTCTATGACTAGGGTGGCTGGAGTCTTTGACAATTTTTAGGGCCTTCCTCTGACACCGCCAGGTATAGAGGTCCTGGATGGCAGGAAGCTTGGCACCAGTGAAGTACTGGACCGTTCGCACGACCCTCTGTAGTGCCTTGCGGTCGGAGGCCGATCAGTTGCCATACCAGACAGTGATGCAACCAGTCAGGATGCTCTCGATGGTGAAGCTGTAGAACGTTTTGACGATCTGAGGATCCATGCCAAATCTTTTCAGTCTCCTGAGGGGGAATAGGTTTTGTCGTGCCCTCTTCACGACTGTCTTGGTGTGCTTGGACCCTGTTAGTTCGTTGGTGATGTGGACACCAAGGAACTTGAAGCTCTCCACCTGCTCCACTGCAGCTCCGTCGATGAGAATGGGGGCGTGCTCGGTCCTCTTTTTCCTGTAGTCCACTATCATCTCCTTTGTCTGGATCACGTTGAGGGAGAGGCTGTTGTCTTGGCACCACACGGCCAGGTCTCTGACCTCCTCCCAATAGACTGTCTCGTCGTTGTCGGTGATCAGGCCTACCACTTGTGTCATAGGCAAATTTAATGATGATGTTGGAGTCGTGCCTGGCCGTGCAGTCATGAGTGAACAGGGAGTACAGGAGGGGACTGAGCACGCACCCCTGAGGGGCCCATGTGTTGAGGATCAGCGTGGCGGATGTGTTGTTACCTACCCTTACCACCTGGGCCAGCCCGTCAGGAAGTCCAGGATCCAGTTGCAGAGGGAGGTGTTTAGTCCCAGGGTCCTTAGCTTAGTGATGAGCTTTGAACGCTGAGCTGTAGTGAATGAATAGCATTCTCACGTAGGTGTTCCTTTTGTCCAGGTGGGAAAGGGCAGTATGGAGTGAGACTGAGATTGCGTCATCTGTGGATCTGTTGGGGCGGTATGCAAATTGGAGTGGGTCTAGGGTTTCTGGGATGATGGTGTTTATGTGAGCCATGACCAGCCTTTCAAGGCACTTCATGCCTACAGACGTGAGTGCTACGGGTTGGTAGTTGTTTAGGCAGGTTACCTTAGTGTTCTTGGGCACAGGCACTATGGTGGTCTGCTTAAAACATGTTGGTATTACAGACTTGGGCAGGGTGAGGTTGAAAATGTCAGTGAAGACACTTGCCAGTTAGTCAGTGGATGCTCGCAGTACACGTCCTGGTAATCCATCTGGTCCTGCAGCCTTGTGAATGTTGACCTGTTTAAAGGTCTTCCTCACATCGGCTGCGGAGAGCGTGATCACACAGTCGCCCGGAACTGCTGGTGCTCTCATGCAGTGTTATTTGCCTCGAAGCGAGCATAGAAGTAGTTTAGCTCGTCTGGTAGGCTCTTGTCACTGGGCAGCTCTCGGTTGTGCTTATCCCTTGTAGTCTAATGGTTTGCAAGCCCTGCCACATCTGACGAGCGTCAGAGCCGGTGTACTACGGTTCAATCTTAGTCCTGTATTGATGCTTTGCCTGTTTGATGGTTCGTCGGAGGGCATAGCGGGATTTCTTATAAGCTTTCGGGTAAGAGTCCTTCTCCTTGAAAGTGGCAGCTTTAGCCTTGAGCTCAGTGCGGATGCTGCCTGTAATCCATGGCTTCTGGTTGGGGTATGTTCATACGGTCACTGTGGGGACGACATCATCGATGCACTTATTGATGAAGCCAATGACTGATGTTTTTTTTATTATATATTTATTTCCTCCTTTATTTAACTAGGCAAATCAGTTAAGAACAAATTCTTATTTACAATGACGGCCTCTGTCCCCAAACAATTCGAGCTTCTACTTTTAAAAATCCACCTTTCCAGAAACAGGTCTCTCACCGTTGCCGCTTGCTATAGACCACCCTCTGCCCCCAGCTGTGCCCTGGACACCATATGTGAATTGATTGCCCCCCATCTATCTTCAGAGCTCGTGCTGCTAGGCGATCTAAACTGGGACATGCTTAACACCCCAGCCATCCTACAATCTAAAGTGATGCCCTCAATCTCACACAAATTATCAATGAACCTACCAGGTACAACCCCAAATCCGTAAACACGGGCACCCTCATAGATATCATCCTAACCAACTTGCCCTCCAAATACACCTCTGCTGTTTTCAACCAAGATCTCAGTGATCACTGCCTCATTGCCTGCATTCGTAATGGGTCTGCGGTCAAACGACCACCCCTCATCACTGTCAAACGCTCCCTAAAACACTTCAGCGAGCAGGCCTTTCTAATCGACCTGGCCCGGGTATCCTGGAAGGATATTTACCTCATCCCGTCAGTAGAGGATGCCTGGTTATTCTTTAAAAGTGCCTTCCTCACCATCTTAAATAAGCATGCCCCATTCAAAAATGTTAGAACCAGGAACAGATATAGCCCTTGGTTCACTCCAGACCTGACTGCCCTTTACCAGCACAAAAACATCCTGTGGCATACTGCATTAGCATCAAATAGCCCCCGTGATATGCAACTTTTCAGGGAAGTTAGAAACCAATATACACAGGCAGTTAGGAAAGCTAAGGCTAGCTTTTTCAAACAGAAATTTGCATCCTGTAGCACAAACTCAAAAAAGTTCTGGGACACTGTAAAGTCCATGGAGAATAAGAGGACATCCTCCCAGCTGCCCACTGCTCTGAGGCTAGTAAACATTGTCACCACCGATAAATCCACTGTAATTGAGAATTTCAATAAGCATTTTGCTATGGCTGGCCATGCCTTCCACCTGGCTACCCCTACCCCGGTCAACTGCCCTGCACCCCCCCACAGCAACTCGCCCAAGCCTCCCCCATTTCTCCTTCACCCAAATCCAGATAGCTGATGTTCTGAAAGAGCTGCAAAATGTGGACCCCTAAAAATCAGCCGGGCTAGACAATCTGGACCCTCTCTTTCTAAAATAATCTGCTGAAATTGTTGCAACCCCTATTACTAGCCTGTTAAACCTCTCTTTCGTATCGTCTGAGATTCCCAAAGATTGGAAAGCTGCCACGAGTATCCCCCTCTTCAAAGGGGGAGACACTCTATACCCAAACTGCTACAGACCTATATCTATCCTACCCTGCCTTTCTAAGGTCTTCGAAAGCCAAGTTAACAAACAGATTACAGACCATTTCGAATCCCACCGTACCTTCTCTGCTATGCAATCTGGTTTCAGAGCTGGTCATGGGTGCACCTCAGCCACGCTCAAGGTCCTAAACGATATCATAACTGCCATCGATAAGAGACATTACTGTGCAGCCTTATTCATCGACCTGGCCAAGGCTTTCGACTCTGTCAATCACCACATTCTTATCAGCAGACTCAACAGCCTTAGTTTTTCAAATGACTGCCTCGCCTGGTTCACCAACTACTTCTCTGATAGAGTTCAGTGTTTCAAATCGGAGGGCCTGTTGTCCGGACCTCTGGCAGTCTCTATGGGTGTGCCACAGGGTTCAATTCTCGGGCTGACTCTCTTCTCTGTATACATCAATGCTACATCATCCCTACTCTGGACGGTTCTGACTTAGAATATGTGGACAACTACCTAGGTGTCTGGCTAGACTCTAAACTCTCCTTCCAGACTCACATTAAGCATCTCCAATCCAAAATTAGATCTAGAATTGGCTTCTTATTTCGCAACAAAGCATCCTTCACTCATGCTGCCGAACATACTATCGTAAAACTGATCATCCTACCGATCCTCGACTTCGGCGATGTCATTTACAAAATAGCCTCCAACACTCTACTCAGCAAATTGGAAGCAGTCTATCACAGTGCCATCCGTTTTATCACCAAAGCCCCATATAACACCCCCCTTGCGACCTGTACGCTCTCGTTGGCTGGCCCTCGCTTCATACTCGTCGCCAAACCCACTGGCTCCAGGTCATCTACAAGTCTTTGCTAGGGAAAGCCCCGCCTTATCTCAGCTCACAGGTCACAATAGCAGCACCCACCCATAGCACGCGCTCCAGCAGGTATATCTCACTGGTCACCCCCAAAGCCAATTCCTCCTTTGGCTGTCTCTACTTCCAGTTCTCTTCTGCCAATGACTGGAATGAACTGCAAAAATCACTGAAGCTGGAGACTTATATCTCCCTCACTAGCTTTAAGCACCAGCTGTCAGAGCAGCTCACAGATCACTGCACCTGTACATAGCCCATCTGTAAATAGTCCATCCAATTACCTCATCCTCATACTGTATTTATTTATTCATCTTGCTCCTTAGCACCCCAGTATCTCTACTTTCACATTCATCTTCTGCATATCTATCACTCCAGTGTTTAATTGGTATATTGTAGTTACTTCGCCACCATGGCCTATTTATTGCCTTTCCTCCCTTATCTTACCTCATTTGCACACACTGTATATAGGCTTTTTCTACTGTATTATTGACTGTTTGTTTATTCCATGTGTAACTCTGTGTTGAACTGCTTTGCTTTATCTTGGCCAGGTCGCAGTTGTAAATGAGAACTTGTTCTCAACTAGCCTACCTGGTTAAATAAAGGTGAACTATATTTTTACCTTGTCAGCTCGGGGATTCGACCTTGCAACCTTTCAGTTACTGGCCCAATGCTCTAACCACTAGGCTACCTGCCACCCCTGATGAAGATATGGTGTACTCCTCAATGCCATCGGAAGAATCCTGGAACATATTCCAGTTTGTGCTAGCAAAACAGTCCTGTAGTTTAGCATCTGCTTCATCTGACCACTTTTTATTGATTTAGTCACTGGTGCTTCCTGCTCTAATTTTTGCTTGTAAGCAGGAATCAGGAGGATAGAATTATGGTCAGATTTGCCAAATGGAGGGCGAGAGAGAGTTTTCTATGCATCTCTGTGTGTGTAGTATAGGTGGTCCAGAGTTCTTTTCCTCTGGTTGCACATTTAACATGCTGATTGAAATTTGGTAAAACGGATTTAAGTTTCCCTGCATTAAAGTCCCCGGCTACTAGGAGCGCCGCCTCTGGGTGAGCGTTTTCTTATTTGCTTATGGCGGAATACAGCTCATTCAATGCTGTCTTAATGTCAGCTTCTGACTGTGGTGGTATGTAAACCGCTACGAAGAATACAGATGAAAACTCTCTCGGTAGGTATTGTGGGCTACAGCTTATCATGAGAAACTTTACCTCAGGCAGTGTAACAGGCGTCGTATAGAGGGGACCAAAACACAGCATGTTGAGTGCTCAACTCAAAAATACTAAAGACAAAAGGCAAACGATCAGAAATACAGTTCTGTCAGGTACAAAGACTAAACAGAAAATAACTGCCCACAAACACAGGTGGAAAAAAAACAACTTAAATATGATCTCCAATCAGAGGCAATGAGGACCAGCTGCCTCCAATTGGAGATCAACCCCAAAAAAACAACATATAGAAATAGAAAAACTAGAACCTAAACATAGAAATAGAAAACATAGAAAAACACAAAACACCCCCTATCACGCCCTGACCTACACTACCATAGAAAATCACATCTTACTATGGTCAGGATGTGACAGGCAGGCAATAGCTTGAGACTTCCTTAGATATTGTGCAACAGCTGTTGTTTACAAAAATACATAGACCGCCACCCCTTGTCTTACCATACGCCATTGTTCTATCCTGCCGATACATTGTATAACCAGCCAGCTGTATGTTGATGTTGTCGTCGTTCAGTCACGCCTCCATGAAGCATAAGATGTTACAGTTTTTAATGTTGGTAGTTTAATCTTCCCAGTAACTCGTCCATTTTATTTTCCAAAGATTGCACATTTGTTAGCAGAGTGGAGGGAAGTGGGGGTTTATTCGATCGCCTGTGAATTCTCAGAAAGCAGCCAGACCTTCGGCCCCTCTTTCCCCACCTCCTCTTCACGCAGATCACGGGGATCCGGGCCTGTTCCAGAGGAAGCAGCGTATCCTTTGCGTCGGGCTTGTCAGAGTCATGAAAGGAAAAAGAGTATTCTGCTAGTCTGTAGTGAGTAATCACAATCCTGATGTCTAGAAGTTATTTTAGGTCATAAGAGACGGTAGCGGCAACATTGTGTACAAAATAAGTACAAAAATAAGCTGCAAATAAGTGAACAAAAAAACACAAGCGGCTGGGGGCTCGTAAAACGTCTCCCATCTTCTCCGACGCCATCTTATGGTTTTTATGGTTTTGTGTGTGTGTGTGTGTGTGTGTGTGTGTGTGTGTGTGTGTGTGTGTGTGTGTGTGTGTATGTGTGTATACGTGTATGTGTGACAGTCACTATTCAGCTTCTCAGTCAGTCAGTCTAACTGAATGTTCTCTGAGCGCGTGCACAACAGTACACTACACTACACTAGCCACCTGTGGGCTCTGGATTGATTCACTTGACCTGAAGGCTTCCGCCTATAATTGAAAAACATTGGCTGAGACCTTTATGAATTAACCACAGGAATCGATATGAGACAGAGAGAGGCTAACAGTAGTATTTTCTATTTCCAGTGAGGAGAGAAGAAGAGACGAGGATAGAAGAGAGGGTGAGGAAAGGGACTGAAGGGAAATAAGGTGGAGATGAAGGGATGAACTGCAACATCCAACTCCCAAAACCTGGGCATCAAAACAGGAGGCCCACGGTACTTCATGCCCTCCACCACCTGTAGCTGGAGCAGCTGTGTGCATACCAGAAATGAATGAATCCATAACTACCTCTGCCTACTTGAAATGGAGATTATGGAATTCAGGGAAAGCAAACAACAAAAATGTGACACTGTCCAGGCGCTGATGGAAGAGTTGAGGCATTTCCAGGAGGAGAGCCATGCTTCAAAAGAACAATTAAGACCGAAGTTAAGAGAGAACACTGAACAAATGACACAGTCCAATGATGCCCTACAAGAGTTGTGTGCGGTATAGGTGGAGCTGCAGCAGAGTGAGAGGGATATCAATGCCATCGGTTAGCAACTTCTGACCATACCACCAACAGAGGAGCACCATCAACCAGGTGGAAGCCCAGATATCCCTGAACACCGTGCAGCCTTCAACCCTTCTGCCTCACAACTGCAGTTCTGATATACTCTAATGGGACGTATCTGGAAGGTAGGAGACTATTCCCCAGACACTAGACAGCTCAATTTTGGCATCGCACTACTGACAGTGCCCTACAACACCTCTATCAAGCAACTTGCTCACACAGTGTTTAAGGTTAAGTTTAGGCATTTACTCCGAATGGTTAAGGTAAGGGAGAATGCTTGGAATAGGCTTAAAACCAAAATATAAAAAAAACTACTTTCTATCGCTGGATTCGAACTTACAACCTTTGAATCAGAGGTAGATGTTTACACCCATCCCCATCCCCAATGCACTAGCAAAACTGATGCCTACTTGAAGGTAACAGTTGCCCCTAGGGGGCGGTTTCCACGTCATCTCCCGACATTCTGAGACATGGATGGACGTTGAATACTGACTTGTATAATGGGTGACCTTGCCTCTGTCAAGCCAAGCTGGACAATCCTGACAACCTTTTCATACATACTGGGACAAATAACCTGCGCACAAAAGGAGAAAGAGTGGCTGAGGAAGTGAGAAAGTTGGCAGAGAAAGCACACAACCTGTTCCCAAGGACAAACATGATTATAGCTGCCTTTCTACCAAGGAAAGATCTCCTCTGGCAAATGATCCACAATGTCAACCAAAAAATATCCATGGACTGTGCCTCACTACCAAATGTCAGCATCTCTCATCACCAGAGCCTGAAATGTGAGCACTTGTACGCTCATGTACACCTGGACCATGAGGGAGTACGTAATCTTTGCCAAGGACCTCCAGCAACAGAGCCCCTCCACCTTCCCGCTATTCAAGGAGAGAGAAAGCCCATCTCAGCTGAGCCAGACGCAGACATCTCCAGCCCATAGCAACATGTCCGAGCCCAGCGGTGCTAGACCCAGCCCAGATCAACCCAATGGTGCCAGAGCCAACCCAGCCCAGCCCAGCAGTGCCAGAACCAGCCGAGCGGTGCCAGACACAGCTCCCTAAGCCCGACACTTCATAGCACTGGACTGTACTCTAGGGGTAGGGAAAATAGTGGCCAAGAGGAGGGTACCCCAGCCCAGACCTACCTCAGCCTCACTGCCAGCCTCACTGCCAGCCCACATACGCAGGGGCAGCAGTGAGGCTGAGACATATAAACCCTTCAGCCATCGGAGAGGTGCGTCAACTGCTAAAGCTGATGTGCAAACTCCTAGAATTGGCATACAGTAAGTTGGTACGCTTAGTCTAACTATTGTGCGGGTGCATCAACTACACACATAATACAAGACACATACCAGAATGTATATCCACATCAACTGCTGGAAAACACACACACGCACATGTTTGGATTTTCCTGTTCTATATTTGCTTGTGTATTAATTTCCTATGTACTAACTATCAGTTATTGGAATATCCAGGGCTTGTTCTACCATTGGTCTTAATGCCACAAACCCACATTTTCTTAACACCAAAGGTCAAGACATAATAGTACTTCCAGAAACATGAAACATGGGAGTGTGTCCTTCAGGCTATAAGGAAATTCTACTTCCATCATTAAAACATAAAACAGGACAGGGACTCGGGAGGAATTATCACTTGGTAGAAACAGGACATTTCACTGAGCCAAATCAAAAGTGTAGCAGCCACATTTGGTTATAACTCAACAAAGGCACAGTCCTTAGTGACAATTATTTATATATAGGTGTGGTGTATGCTTCTCCCTCAGATTCATTTTACATTTTTACAATGAGGATCAGTTTCGTGATAGTCTCCAAAGAGAGACCAACCTGTTTCAAGATGAGGGAAATGTGCTTTTGTGTGGAGATTTTAATGCTAGAACAGGTTCGGAACCTGAATGTGTAGACCCTGAGGGTAACATATATTTGGACATCCCTCCTTATACCCGAGTCCCATCACTAGTAATATAAATAGCCCTGAACAAAAATGGAAAGGAGTTAGTGCATCTCTGTCAAGCCTTAGGCCTGTATTTTTTTTAATGGCAGGATTAGAAGGGATTCTTTGGGAAGGTTCACCTACTGCTCAGCTCTTGGGACCAGTGTTGTTAACTATGGTGTACTCCTCAATGCCATCGGAGGAATCCTGGAACATATTCCAGTTTGTGCTAGCAAAACAGTCCTGTAGTTTAGCATCTGCTTCATCTGACCACTTTTTTATTGATCTAGTCACTGGTGCATCCTGCTTTAATTTTTGCTTGCAAGCAGGAATCAGGAGGATAGAATTATGGTCAGGGCTTTGTGATGGCCACTCCAATACCTTGACTTTGTTGTCCTTAAGCCATTTTGCCACAACTTTGGAAGCATGCTTGCGGTCATTGTCCATTTGGAAGACCCATTTGCGACCAAGCTTTAACTTCCTGACTGATGTCTTGAGATGTTGCTTCAATATATCCACATAATTTTCCCACCTCATGATGCCATCTATTTTGTGAAGTGCACCAGTCCCTTCTGCAGCAAAGCACTGCCACAACATGATGCTGCCACCCCCGTGCTTCACGGTTGGGATGGTGTTCTTCGGCTTGTAAGCATCCCCCTTGTTTCCTCCAAACATAATGATGGTCATTATGGCCAAACAGTTCTATTTTTGATTCATAAGACCAGAGGACATTTCTCCAAAAAGTACGATCTTTGTCCCCATGTGCAGTTGCAAACCATATTCTGACTTTTTTTATGGCGGTTTTGGAGCAGTGGCTTCTTCCTTGCTGAGCGGCCTTTCAGGTTAGGTCGATATAGGACTCGTTTTACTGTGGACATAGATACTTTTGTACCTGTTTCCTCCAGCATCTTCACAAGGTCCTATGCTGTTGTTCTGGGATTGATTTGCATTTTTCGCACCAAAGTACGTTCATCTCTAGGAGACAGAACGCGTCTCCTTCCTGAGCGGTATGACAGCTGCGTGGTCCCATGGTGTTTATACTTTCATACTATTGTTTGTACAGATGAACGTGGTACCTTCAGGCATTTGGAAATTGCTCCCAAGGATGAACCAGACTTGTGGAGGTCTAAAATTTATTTTCTGAGGTCTTGGCTGATTTATTTTTATTTTCCCATGATGTCAAGCAAAAAGGCACTGAGTTTGAAGGTAGGCCTTGAAATACATCCACAGGTACACCTCCAATTGACTCAAACGATGTCAATTAGCCTATCAGAAGCTTCTAAAGCCATGACATAATTTTCTGGAATTTTCCAAGCGGTTTAAAGGCACAGTCAATTTAGTGGATGTAAACTTCTGACCCGGTGGAATTGTGATACAGTGAATTGTAAGTGAAATAATCTGTCTGTCAACAATTGTTGGAGAAATTACTTGTCATGCACAAAGTAGATGTCCTAACCGACTTGCCAAAACTATAGTTTGTTAACAAGAAATGTGTGGATTGGTTGAAAAACGAGTTTTAATGACTCCAACCTCAGTGTATGTCAACTTCCGACTTCAACTGTAATGCTCCCAGAAATAAATTAATTGGCTTTCTATCCAAACACAGAACAACAGACCACATACACACATTGCACACACTAATAAACTATCATGTTCATCAGAGAAGCAGAGGAAAAGTATTTGCATGTGTTGTGGATTTTAGGAATGCTTTTGATTCCATAAAGCATGATGGATTATATTACAAAACCCTCCAAAGCGGCGTTGAGGGTAAAGTTTACGACATCAGGGAAATCTATTTGCTCGAACAATACATGTAGTATTAAACTGAACAATAAAAGAACATTGTTTTTTGCACATTATCTGGGAATACAACTTTCAGAAAACCAAAGTTGTGTTCAAACTTTTGACTGGTACTGTATATATTTACAAAAAAATGTATGGGGGATTGGAAATGATGCAGACAATTACATTGATGGAATCTACAATTTATCTGCAAAATTAAAGCTGATCCACCTCCAAAAAAAGACCCCACCTTCGCCAGGACGTTAAAGGATGTTGCTCTGGGTGGCCAGTTCACCCCACGGGAGGGAGGGAGGGAGGGAGGGAGGGAGGGAGGGAGGGAGGGAGGGAGGGGGAGAGAGAGAGAGAGAATTAAATTAGCAAAAAATTTATAGGTAATCAATTTGTACAACTGAAGATCAACACAGGAGGAAAATATTGACAGAGAGTGAGGTAAAAGACCAATCTTAATCGTGCTAGCTAACCAAATTCAAATCTGTCAGCTAGCTTAACATCTATCTCCAACTGTTTACTGGTGGTAACCATAGCAACATGGCTACTGAGGCAGCAGCATCAGTTACTGAGAGACCCCCCCCCCTTTTTTTTGAATATCCAGCAGAAATCAAATTGGAGAAGGGAAGAAACAATTTTAAACACAGAATTCTGAGGGAGAACCCAGAAACTTTATTTGCCGACTGCTCACAAAACAGGACTGTTACAAACCTGTTATTTTACACAGACCACACAACTGCCTGGCATACAGCTGTAACCAGGCATTTCAGCTATACCACTAAGAAAGGCATCTGCAAGGGAAGGCAAATCCACATTTTTGAGGACAGCGAGAAGGACCAGGAAAACAGGTTTCTGACGGTAAACGTACCAGAACGGCACTGTCATGGTCCAGGGCAGTGAGGCTGCACTCAGCTCTTTTGTGCAGGACTTCCTCACCCTAAGGAAGATAGCGGAAACAAAAAAAGACAAGGACAGCACCCGGACCTCTACCCTCACCTCAGGCACCCTAACAGCAGGACTATCCTCCCCCTGCCTGCCTACAACCACCAGAGCCAAGACCACAGCGCTTGAGGAGGTAAAGGCCACCATGAGGAGAGAACTAGTGCAGGTAAAGGAGGATATGGCAAAGGAGTTGTCTGTCATCAAGAGGGTGCTGCAGCACAGAGAGCAGACTGTAGAGACTCCTGGAGAGAAGCTACCACCCCTAGCAACCCCACTGACCCACCTTTACCCACAACCCCCCCCCCACCCCCATACCGACAACCTTTTACCCACACCCCCAGTCAACAAGGAGGCTCACATGGGGAAACCTACTTCAGAGAGAAGCTCTCTGCCCCCCCGACACACCCCCACACACTCCTCCATGTACACAGGCCCTGTGGTAAAACCGGTACTGAGGTGGCCATCCTCACTGACTCAAATAGGAAATTCATCCAAGAGGATCAACTCTTCCCCCACCACAAGGTGTCCAAAATATGGTGCCCAAAAACACAGGATGCACTCCACATCCTGTTCCAGCCTGACTTTGGCACACCAGACCACATTATTATTCACACCGGCACCAACAACCTGCGAGAGGGGCAGGAGAGTGTAGGCAGCCTGGTCAACAGAGTAGCAGAGAGGGCCTCTGAGCGGTTCCCCAACTCCTACACCGGCACCAACAACCTGCGAGAGGAGCAGGAGAGAGTAGGCAGCCTGGTCAACAGAGTAGCAGAGAGGGCCTCTGAGCGGTTCCCCACTCCCACATCACCATCTCCACTCTGCTGCCCCGCAAAGACTTTCATCCCCGAACCATTCAGAAAGTCAACGCTGACATCACCAGAGGGTGTGGCCTACTCCCGAACGTGCACGTTGCTCACCACCCAACAATCACCCCAGAGCATCTGCACGACCACTCCCACCTGAGGAAGCAGACAGTAAGGATGTTTGCCAAGTCTCTAAAGGACGTGGCACTTGGTAGACAAAAACCCCATGCTGCACTGGACACAGGACCACCCAGAGACCCCTACCAGACCACTGCACCACCAAGGAGCCCCAGGCCCCCTCAACGCCACACCAGACCCAGCGCACTCCATTGGCCCCACCCACCACCAGAGCATCACCACTTCCATCGGCTTAGCCAGGCTGGACCGGGCCCAGCCTACTACCTCACACCAGACCACCCCCTCTACCTTCTTTTTACAGAAGGCGATTGCCAAATCGGCATATTCGGGGGGAATGTGCATGGTGGAAACCTGGTTTGGACTTTCCACCGTAGTGGCACCTAAGGAAACACCTAAACACCTCCCTGAACACTGATAGGACCATCCCTTGAGAACCCTCTGTTGCCACGAATTAATAGAATCATGAGAAGCCAACCAGGGAAGACCCAAAACAATAGGAAACGCAGGAGAGTCAATCAGAAAGAGACTAATTCTCTCCTCATGACACCCCTGCGTTACCATAGCAATGGGAGCTGTGACCTCCCTAATCAGCCACGACCCCAAAGGACGACTATCTAGGGCATGTACAGGGAAGGGAACATCAACGGGAACAATAGGAATCCCTAATATATGAGCCAAAGACCGATCAATAAAGTTCCCAGCTGCGCCTGAATCTACTAGCGCCTTATGCTGGGAATGCGGGGAGAACCCCAGAAATCCTATAGATAACCACATGTGAGCAACAGGGGGGTCTGGGTGAGTCGTGTGCCTACTCACCTGAGATGAACCACCAGTGTTCCGCCTACCACCTCGACTTCCTGGAGAACCTCCCCAGCACCAACCAGCAGTGTGTCCTCTGCGGCCACAGCTAGTGCATGGAATGGTTCCCCCTCCGGTCTCCCTCGTACCAGCCCCTCCCAACTCCAACGAACCCCGATCCGGACGTTCGCGGGAGGCCAACAGGTTATCCAGCCGGATCGATAAGTCCACCAGCTGGTCCAGGTGGATGGTGGTGTCCCTACAGGTTAGCTCCCGATGAACGTCCTCTCGCAAACCACACCTGTAGTGGTCGATCAGGGCCCGCTCATTCCATCCCGCACCCGCCGCCAGAGTTTTAAAGTCCAGCGCAAACTCCTGAGCGCTCCTCATCCCCTGTCTTAACTGCAACAATCGCTCCCCCGCCGCTCTCCCTTCCGGTGGATGATCAAATACTGCCCGAAAGCGGCGGGAGAAGTCCTCGTAGTTATCCAGAGTAGGGCCTTCCCCTTCCCAGATGGCGTTGGCCCACTCCAGGGCTTTACCAGTCAGACAGGAGATGAGAGCGCTCACTCTCTCGCTTCCCGAAGGTGCCGGCTGGACAGCCGCCAGGTAGAGCTCCAGCTGGAGTAGGAACCCCTGGCACCCGGCAGCTGTTCCGTCATACGCTTCCGGAAGCGAGAGCCGAATCCCACTGGATACTGACGACGGATGGTTGAGCATGTGTGTATGATGTGGTTCTGGTGGCAATGGAATGGCTGGGTCGAAGGGAAATCCTCTTCTCTCAATACTGTCTATAGTCTGCAGCACGCGATCCATGGCTGTCCCGAGACTCTGTAACATGATCGCGTGCTGCTGGACGCGCTCCTTTACTGGACTAGGAGTACTGGCTGCTCCTGCTGACTCCATTATAGTGGTCCGTGATTCTGTAATGCTTTTCATAGGAGAAGTATCGGAGTCAGGCGCAGGACACGGGGATGAGTGCAAACAAAACGTTTTACTCAAAAACAATAATCCAACTTCTCCCACAGCAATAAAACATGGCTGGGAGAAATTCCTCCAACAACAACAAAACAGGAAACAATCACGGACAAGACAAACATGAAAGCCAGAGGGTTAAATAATGAACATAATCAGGGAATATGAAACAGGTGTGTATAATTAAGACAAAACCAAACGAACAGGGAAACATTGATCGGTGGTAACTAGTAAGCCGGTGACGTCGATCGCCGAACGCCGCCCGAACAAGGAGAGGGGCCGACTTCGGCGGAAGTCGTGACAATTCCCAAGCTGTACGCCATGAAAGAGGCCCCACGCAGAGTTTGGAGAATTGCCCTCCACATCACCCTCTTCAATTCCCCCTACAACCTCCCATGTTACCAGGCCCGCCTCAGCACAGCTCTACCTGGCCCATCACAGCACAGTTCAACCAGACTCAGCACAACTCCACCAGACCCAGCGCATCACAGCACAGCTCCACCAGACCTGTCCCGCACAGCTCAACCATACCCGGCCCACCTCAGCACAGTTTTACTAAACCCGGGTCATCACAGCACAGCTCTACCAGACCAGGCCCGCCTCAACTCAGTCTAGCTCTACACAGCACCGACTACTACCATAGGGTCTGGCAAAATACTGTTGAGGGTACTGCAGCACATCAGCCCTCATATGCTGAGAGTTTGGAGTTTCGCCAGCCACACTGCCCTCAACACCATCCTATTCAATTCCCCCCACAACCTCCCTCCCAGGCTAATTTTGGTTACCCTGCTTACTGCCATCCCCAGATAAGGCCTGGGACACTGCTTCCCCCCATGGCAGCCACAAACCGGCAACAGGACCACACCAAGGTTTCCTGTCCACACCCAGAATGGAGCATTGGCAGCCACTCCAGTCCCCTGCAGCAGCTCCACTCCTTTGGCGGGAGCTTCATCCAGGTGGACTGAGCTCTGCCAACACTGCTCTCCCAGTTCCGGCATTCAGCAACTTCAAGGAAGCCTGTCAAATGCTCTTTCTGCTCTGCTGTCACGTGGTTAGCCAGGGACATTTGCAAAGTCTTAGCTCACTCAACAAATAGCTGCAGATGACCCTATGCCTGTTAGCTCTTATGGGAATGAGCTGAATAACCCATCTGACTTTAAAACTCGTATGGGCTTGGGCTAATACACCTAACTAAATGTGCGAAGTACGACTTCAAAAATGGGCACAATTGACATTTTGGTGTCCTGACATTCTGATTTCTTCGGAAACATGGTTAAGTGGTTCTGTCTCTGGTAAAGATGTTGAAGTAAATTATTATAATGTGACATTACAGAAAGGGGGAGGAGTGGCCATATATGTAAAATATATTTCAATATTTATTTTCCCAAGAATTCTTAGCTCCTGGTTGTAGATGTGTCCATAAACCAGAATACCTATTTATTTGTTGCTGGGATTTTCCCCCCTCCCCCCCGCCATGGTGGATGCCATTGGTGCTATATCTGAGTGTTTAACCCCTTTTCTATCCTTCGAGTTGGTCATTTTAGGGTATTTGGCTATCTCTGGCCTCAAATCAATTTAAGAGTATATGCATTGATTTTAACCTGACTCAATTGATCTCAAACCCCACACGGCTAAATGTGAAAAGTATTTGCTTATGATCTCAGTGTTCATTGTCCCATAGTATGTATTAGAGATACGA
Source organism: Salmo trutta (assembly GCF_901001165.1). Classification (NCBI taxonomy): domain Eukaryota; kingdom Metazoa; phylum Chordata; class Actinopteri; order Salmoniformes; family Salmonidae; genus Salmo; species Salmo trutta. Next base: position 1,838,862 of record NC_042989.1, read on the forward strand.
AACTGCAAAATACAAAATTTGTTTAATTAATTAAGAAGAGAAATTTTTAAAAGTTTTATTCTCAAGTTTTTTTTACATGACATGGAGAAACAGATGTACTATCTTGATTTAAGAACGCTAAATCAAGCTACTTTTTAAGCTCCATCTCAGACTCTGCTGGTGATCCTTCTACATTTTGGGAAACAGGAAATGCACTGAAGCGTACAAATCCCGCATCTTCCTGCCTAAGGAAGTTCTGCCTGACATTGGCATCCGAGTGGAGCAGCGGTCTAAGGCACTGCATATCAGTGCTAGAGGCGTCACTACAGACCCTTGTTCAATTCCAGGCTGTATCACAACCGGCCATGATTGGGAGTCCCATAGGGCGGCGCACAATTGGCCCCAGTGTCGTCCGGGTTTGGCCGCCATTGTAAATAAGAATTTGTACTTAACTGACTTGCCTAGTTAAAAAAAGGTTAAATTTTTTTTAAAGAAGAATGGGATAAGTGATGCTTTTAATCATCTTATCTCGGCAAGCTTTTTATTTGAGAGAAACTGTGATTTAATTGACCCTGGTCGGTCAATATACTGCTCTTCCCTCGGCCAGCCTCTAGATGACTCTACGGTTAACGTGTCAACTTTGTTTTCATTTCAACAATTTAATATGATGTGCTAGATGCCTTGCTTAAGATTAATGTAAATAAAATCCACTGGGGCTAATATGCTTGATCCATTTTTTGATGCAGCTCTCTGCCACCCTGATGGCTGAATCATTAACCCATATTATTAACCTGACTATTATATCTGGTATTATCCCCAAGGTTTGAAAGGCGGCCCATGTACTCCCATTTCACAAAGGTAATGACCCTCCTGACTTAAATAATTATTGCCCTATTTCTAATCTTTCTTGACAAACTAAAATATTAGAATCCTTGATTAGTTCTCAGCTACGATCTTTCTTGTCTTTGAAACGTATTCTAAATGTAAATCAGTCAGGTTTTATACCAGCTCATAGCACTATCTCTGCTGCATCCTTACATGCTGACCAGACCGCACGTGCGTCCGCCATCGCACGCATGTTGATTTTGTCCCCCCACACCAGACGCGATCAGGACACGCAGGTTGAAATATCAAAACAAGCTCTGAACCAACTATATTCATTTGGGGACAGGTCGAAAAGCATTAAACATTTATGGCAATTTAGCTAGCTAGCTTGCTGTTGCTAGCTAATTTGCCCTGGGATATAAATTGGGTTGTTATTTAACCTGAAATGCACAAGGTCTACTCTCATAATTAATCCACTGATAAAAGGGTAAAAGTTTGTTTTCTAGTAATCTCTCATCCTTCTGGCCTCTTCTTCTTTGGACTTTATATGGTGGTTGGCAACCATCTTTAAGGTGCATTACCCCTACCGACTGGACTGGAGTGTGGACCTCAGTTCATCTTCAATCACCATTGTGGGTATTTGCTCCTAAAAACCAATAAGGTGATGGGAGAGGCAGGAACCAAGTTCAATTTTAACACCTGGCTACGCAGACGCACGCGAGCACTGTGGGTGCAATGATTTAATAATATGTATGTGTAAATATATTTTGCCTGCGGTGTGGTCAGCATGTTAGTTATAAATGATGTGCTTAACTGTACGGATAAAAGGCAACAATGTGCTGCCCTCTTCATTGATGTGTCAAAGGCTTTCGATACTGTTTATAATTCACTGCTATTTCAGAGGCTTTCCTCAAATCAAATCAAATTGTATTGGTCACATACACATGGTTAGCAGATGTTAATGCGAGTGTAGCAAAATGCTTGTGCTTCTAGTTCCGACCATGCAGTAATATCTAACAAGTAATCTAACAATTTCACAACAACTACCTTATACACTCAAGTGTAAAGGAATGAATAAGAATATGTACATATAAATATATAGATGAGCGATGGCTGAACAGCTTAGGCAGGGTGCAGTAGATGGTATAGAGTACAATATATACATATGAGATGAGTAATGTAGGGTATGTAAACATTATATAAAGTGGCATTGTTTAAAGTGACTAGTGATACATTTATTACATCCACTTTTTAATTATTAAAGTGTATAGATTTGAGTCAGTATGTTGGCAGCAGCCACTCAATGTTAGTGATGGCTGTTTAACAGTCTGATGGCCTTGAGATAGAAGCTGTTTTTCAGTCTCTCTGTCCCAGCTTTGATGCACCTGTAATGACCTTGCCTTCTGGATGATAGCGGGGTGAACAGGCAGTGGCTCGGGTGGCTGTTGTCCTTGATGATCTTTTTGGCCTTCCTGTGACATCGGGTGGTGTAGGTGACCTGGAGGGCAAGTAGTTTGCCCCCGGTGATGCGTTGTGCAGACCTCACTACCCTCCGTACCAGGCGGTGATACAGCCCGACAGGATGTTCTCGATTGTGCATCTGTAAAAGTTTGTGAGTGTTTTCGGTGACAAGCCAAATTTCTTCAGCCTCCTGAGGTTGAAGAGGCGCTGTTGCGTGGGTGGACCATTTCAGTTTGTCCGGGATGTGTACGCCGAGGAACTTAAAACTTTACACCTTCTCCATTACTGTCCCGTCGATGTGGATAGGGGGGTGCTCCTTCTGCTGTTTCCTGAAGTCCACGATCATCTCCTTTGTTTTGTTGACGTTGAGTGTAAGGTTATTTTCCTGACACCACACTCCGAGTGCCCTCACCTCCTCCCTGTGGGCCGTCTCGTCGTTGTTGGTAATCAAACCTACCACTGTAGTGTCGTCTGCAAACTTGATGATTGAGTTGGAGGAGTGCATGGCCACACAGTCATGGGTGAACAGGGAGTACAGGAGAGGGCTTAGAACGCACCCAGTGTTGAGAATCAGCGGGGTGGAGATATTGTTTCCTACCCTCACCACCTGGGGGCGGCCAATCAGAAAGTCCAGGACCCAGTTGCACAGGGCAGAGTCGAGACCCAGGGTCTCGAGCTTAATGACGAGTTTGGAGGGCACTATGGTGTTAAATGCTGAGCTGTAGTCGATGAACAGCATTCTTACATAGGTATTCCTCTTGTCCAGATGGGTTAGGGCAGTGTGATTGCGATTGCGTCGTCTGTGGACCTTTTGGGGCTGTAAGCAAATTGGAGTGGTTCTAGGGTGTTAGGTAGGGTGGAGGTGATATGATCCTTGACTAGTCTCTCAAAGCACTTCATGATGATGGAAGTGAGTGCTACGGGGCGATAGTCATTTAGCTCAGTTACCTAGCTTTCTTGGGAACAGGAACAATGGTGGCCCTCTTGAAGTATGTGGGAACCGCAGACTGGGATAGGGATTGATTCAATATGTCCGTAAACACACCAGCCAGCTGGTCTGCGCATGCTCTGAGGACGCGGCTAGGGATGCCATATGGCCCGGCAGCCTTGTGAGGGTTAACACGTTTAAAAGTTTTACTCACGTTGGATGCGGTGAAGGAGAGCCCGCAGGTTTTGGTAGCGGGCCGTGTCGCTGGCACTGCATTGTCCTCAAAGCGAGAGAAAAAGTTGTTAAGTTTGTCTGGGAGCAAGACATCGGGGTCATGTTTCCGGTCGCCTTGCCCTGATTAAAAGCAGTGGTTCCCGCTTTCAGTTTTGAGCGAACGCTGCCATCAATCCACAGTTTCTGGTTGGGGAAGGTTTTAATAGTCGCTGTTGGTACAACATCACCGATGCACTTGCTAATAAACTCGCTCACCGAATCAGCGTATACATCAATGTTGATGTTCGACGCTATCCGGAACATATCCCTGTCCACGTGATCGAAGCATTCTTGAAGCGTGGAATCAGATTGGTCGGACCAACGTTGAACAGATCTGAGCACGGGAATTTCCTGTTTTAGTTTCTGTCTATTGGCTTGGAGCAACAAAATGGAGTCGTGGTCAGATTTGCCGAAAGGAGGGCGAGGGATGGCTTTGTATGTGGCTCGGGAAGGTAGAGTAACAATTGGCCTAGACCAGGCTGCATGTAACAGGTTTACAAATGACCTGACAGATAGAACTCGATGTGTATCTACTGATGGTGTAAAATTTCCTGGATATTACGAAAAATGTCCCGCAGGGGTCGATTCTGGGTCCTATCCCTTTTACTGTTTACATTATCAATATCGAAAACTTGTAACCTACAATTGTATGCTGATGATACTGTTGTATATGCTATTGCACCCACGGTTGACCAGCCTCTATTCGAACTACAGTCTGCCTTTGTGATATTACAGAAAAACATTATTGATCTGAAATTTGAACGCAGGTTAAACTAAGTATACATTGTTCTCTAATGTGCATAAAAATAACTAACTAACTAACGTATAACTAACTAAAATAATGATTTTAGCATTATACAGTGCATTCGGAAAGAATTCAGACCCGCTGACATTGTGTTACATTACAGGCTTATTCTAAAAGGGATTAAATAACATGTTTTCCTCATCAATCTACACAATACCCCATAATGTCGAAGCAAAAACAGGTTTTTAGAAATGTTAGCAAATGTATAAAAAAATCCAAAATGAAATACCTTATTTACATAAGTATTCAGACCCTTTGCTATGAGACTTGAAATTGAGCTCAGGTGCATCCTGTTTCCATTGATCATCCTTGAGATGTTTCTACAACTTGATTGGAGTCCACCAGTGGTAAATGAAATTGATTGGACATGAGTTGGAAAGTCACCCACCTGTCGAGATAAGATCCAACAGTTGACAGTGCATGTCAGACCAAAAACCAAGCCACGAGGTCGAAGGAATTGACCGTAGAGCTCCGAGACAGGACTGTGTCGAGGCACAGATCTGGGGAAGTGTACCAAAAAATGTATGCAGCATTAAAGTTCCTCAAGAACACAGTGGCATCCATCATTCTTAATAAATGGAAGAAGTTTAGAACCACCGAGACTCCTCCTAGAGCTGGCCGCCCGGACAAACTGAGCAATCGGGGGAGAAGGGCCTTGGTCAGGGAGGTGACCAAGAACCCGATGGTCACTCTGACAGAGCTCCAGATATCCTCTGTGGAGATGGGAGATCCTTCCAGAAGGACAACCATCTCTGCAGTACTCCACCAATCAGGCCTTTATGGTACAGTGGCCAGACGGAAGCCACGACAGGCACATGACAGCCCGCTTGGAGTTTGCCAAAAGGCACCTAAAAGGACTCTCAAACCATGAGAAACAAGATTCTCTGGTCTGATGAAACCAAGATTGAACTCTTTGACCTGAATGCCAATCGTCACATCTGGAGGAAACCTGGCACCATCCCTACGGTGAAGGTGGTGGTGGCATCATCACCATCATCATCATCATGCTGGACTGGGAGACTAATCAGGATGGAAGGAAAGATGAAAAGAGCAAAGTACAGAGAGAACCTTGATGAAAACCTGCTCAGGACCTCAGACTGGAGCGAAGGTTCACCTTCCAACAGGACAACAACCCTAAGCACACAGCCAAGACAACGCAGGAGTGGCTTCGGGACAAGTCTCTGAATGTCCTTGAGTTGCCCAGCCAGAGCCCGGACTTGAACCCGATCAAACATCTCTGGAGAGACCTGAAAACAGATGTGCGGCGACGCTCCCCATCCAACCTGACAGAGCTTGAGAGGATCTGCAGAGAAGAATGGGTGAAACTCCCCAAATCCAGGTGTGGCAAGCTTGTAGCGTCATACCCAAAAAGACTTGATACTGTAATCACTGCCAAAGGTGCTTCAGCAAAATACTGAGTAAATGGTCTAAGTACTTATGTAAATGTGATATTATGTTTTATGTTTCATTTGCACACATCAATCTATTATGTGTAGATTGAGGAAGGGAAAAAATGATTTAATACATTTTAGCTAAATAGTAGAAAGCAGATTATTCAGTCAGTGCTCCAATCAGTCCTAGACTATGACGACGTCATCTATTTGAACGCAGCTGCCACTTCATTAAAGCTCTTAGATGCAGTTTATTATAGCACACTACACTTTATTATAGGTGACAATTTTACTACTCATCACTGCCATCTCTACCAGAAGGTTGGTTGGCCCTCTTTGATGTCACATTGGTTGATACATTGCTCTGTTTTCATTTAAAAAGCCCTTTTACAAATAGTCACACTGTACCTAACATCTTTACTAAACTTTAGACATACAAGTTACCACACGCGCTCTCAGGGATGGCTAACTTTCGAAATTCCTTTGGTCTCTACTGAGTTAGGTAAATCAGCTTTTCGCTTTCTTGCACCTTGTTTGTGGAACAATCTTTAAAAAAAATTGTACTTGTGTTTTGTAGTTATATTTTCATGTGTGTATATTCTGTCATTTATGTAATTCGGGGCTCATCTGTAAAAGGACCTTGGTCTCAGTATGACATCCCTGATAAAATAAAGGTTAAATAAATAAAAATATATTTTTTTAAATCACAGCCCTAAGCAAAAGTAGAGGGCAGTGTGTCATGCCGCCCCCTGGGTCCTGCAGTAAGGACACACAATCTGGAGGCGTGGGCATGGTCAGGCGATTTGTGCCAGAACACACCCACCCACCTTCCAGCCCACCCAGGCACGCACATACACGTGGGATGTTTTTAAATTGATCTTAAGAAACATATTAGTATCAATCATTGAACATTGAATTTGTTTAGGGTAAAAACGTAGGCCTAATTATGTTGTTTAATAAGAGTCTATTGATGCACCCAAGCAATCTAAGTAACATAATAAAAAAAATCCCCATCGTAATCCATCAATTTAAACTAGAGATATGTCGCATGGGCTCTGTCTCAATCTACCGCATCTGCCAATGGCGGCCTTCTGCATCTGTGGTGGAAGGTGTATGAGCTACAGCAGTGTTTGTCAGACCATGGGACATTCCCGAAAATCGGTCTACTCACTAAAAAGCCTGTAGTGACCGAATGGTTTGGCCTACAAAAATCTACTCTATGGAAAGATGATTCTTGCACGAACACAATGGTGTTCTCTGTTTTGCTCTACAAACCCCATAAGCATCTAAAAGTAACAAGGTACTGGTTGAAAAAAAATATGCAAGAATGGATGTAGTTTTGTGCCAACAGAAAAAAGGTGTTAAATTTGAATCCAAAAAACGAAATATTTTCTGAGCTTTCTTATATCATCTAGATATAGGACACTTCAAAACCTTATTCCATATGATTTATTTGTTGACTCTGTTTTGCCATTTATTAATGTGTTATTCAATGTGTTTCTATGGGCTATAGAAGTAAAGGTCAAATTCAATTTTTGATCATATCATTTTTTTAATATATTTTTTTGAACCCAACAAAAAAAGACTGTGTAATTAAATTATGCAAATACTGAGCTATATTTTTGTTTCTACTAGTCCTGTGGTCTCGAATAGGGAAATTGCATCAATGATGTCCATTTTTTTAATTCATCTCGTGTTTGGCATGTCTCTTGCAATTCACAGCAGCACTGATAGATGTGTTGACATGACAACTGTATCAGAGTTTTGAATGACCCTTTTGTTCCATGCTGGCTGAAGACCTCGCTAGCCAGTAACTTGCTAACGGCAGACACAGATGAAAGGGGAGACATATAAGTGTCTCTGCCATAGATGTAAACTTTTAATTAAATGTGCTGACACCCAACAGTCAAATTCTGGGCCCAGTAGAGTAGCTATCTAGCTACAGTATATGAACCACATCCCTCTGCAAACATGCCTTCTCTGATGTTGGTTACAAGGCAGTACTTATTTAAATTATGTAAGAGAATACCATGTTACCATTGGTGTATTAAAATTAGAGTTAAGGTGAAGCAATCCTATCCCCTTAATAATTCCGCCTCCTGAATCCAATTGTTTGACATAGGGAGGGGACCTGTAACTTTCTGATCAAACTTGATCAATTTAGAAGCAACAGTCATTTTTCATACTTTGGTCATCATAGTTTTTTAAATTTTTTATCTGGATTCATCCAAATATCATTCAATTGAATGAAAAACATGATTTTGACTGTTCATGACCTTTAAGGGCAACACCATTATGAACATTTTAGCCAAAAACCTGGTTACCTCTGCCAGGAGGCCGATTATCGGCCCCAAAACAATAACATCTAGCATTAATCCAAATCCGTAAAGAAATGGTTAATTGACAACAAAATCAAATATACAGTACCTGGGCCCCATGCTGCGCTTGTACAGTATTTTCCAAATATGCTGCTAAGCTAACATGCTTACTGTGACTGTGAGAGTGTTTGTAAACCAGCGCAGCCGCTCAGCAGATCCATCCATCATGGCCATGGAGCTTTGGAAAGGCTTTGCTCTGCCGGCCAGCAGAGTTCGATCTGCTGAGAGTTCGAGGTTCAATTAAATAATCCGCCAGGTTTGTGATGGATCATTTGGGCTATGGGTCTATGTCATGTTTAACACCTGTTGTTAGAGATATTATGGTTAGGCTAAGAGTAGTTCTAGATGCTGAACTCGTGCTTGGTAAAAAGTGATATTAGGCTATTAGCCTATGACCTCCATACTCAACTGGACCACAGATTATTGTTTTACTCGCCCAGGCTTCGACCCCTGGTATCATATAAACAAACATACGACATGGAAGAATGCATAGAATTGCAGGAAATTAGATTTAAAACTGTCAAATGTTCTCTCCGCCAACAAGAGTGATGTGAACCGTTTGGGGTCGCAAACGGATAAATGACATTATCCATCCGGACCTCTGCCACCTAGGAAATGCGTGTGTCTGGACCTTTTTTTAATGTTTGTCTGCGTCACTCTCCGTTTCAGAATAGCTATTATCTTGTCGATTGTGACGAGGCCTGTGCTTCCCGTGGTCCTACTCCACGTGGTGTTCTTTTGAGTTCACCTCTGAGGTTGTAGGCCTGCATCAAGAGCGCTAAAAGCGTGCATCTCAGTAGTCTAAAGTGGCTTCCTCTCTGCTCTACTTCATCAATTTAATTCAATGAAATTAACTTCTATTCAATTATTTTCATTTGAATTGCTTTATTCATCCGTTAAAGATCAATTTATGAGACATTGTCAGAGCACTGATCTGTACTGATCTAAAGGCAGGATAGGTGAAAGTAATATGGCGGAGGCCGGCTATAGAGGTAGGTGGCCTATTATTATTTTACTCACCTGTTCCGTTCTCTGAGATCAGTTGAAGGAAAAAGGGGCCAGGAGAGAAATCTTCCACAGTCTATTGAGATCCCCCCACGTGTCTGGAATAGGAAAAAGCGCAGCGCCAGGCGCTGGCAGTCCTGGGCAGTCTCGTCCAAGTGTCTCAGTTTTATACAAAATATTTATTTTTCAATGTTTTAATACAAACAGGCTATGTAGGCCTATCTGGAGGTGCATTTGGGTTTACGCATCACTTTGTAAACCACATATTTGTCAGTTAAGGAAGATATGAGTAATTTACAACTTTTCCACATTACTCTGTTTGTGCAACATAGCTATGCAATATTACCGTCTCTACCGATTTTCTAACTATAGCCTATCCCAAACACACGCCACGGCATGCTCTGTGAAAATCATGCATTCACTGCTGTGTCTCTCCCAGACTACGCCTTTAAATGGGGCGCGCGCGGAGGTGGTGCTGAGGAGAGACCAGGAGAGGGCGGACCCGTGCGAAGTGTGTGTGAACATCCCGAGATCGGTCGCCAGTCGCACGGATCGAGCGCGCCGCTCTTGTGATGCACTGTAGTGGAGACCGACCGGAGAGAGACAGAGGAAAGAACAGCCCAGTAGGACCGATTTAAAGGCTGGTACTGTGTCAGAAGTCTCGCTTTAATCGGCACCGTGTTTATTCAGTCTACTCTGTTTTTTTTGTTTTTTACCGAACCTGGATTTAAACATTACCGGAGTTTATTGTCGGATTATTATGCATTGGATATTATCCCATAACTAAGGTCAGTCGTGCTCTATGTTCTACTTGCCTCTTGTCATTACTACCAAACATCCAAAATATAGTTGTAATCGTTCCTTCGGAACACATTTGGATTGGAATGGGGATGTTATAGTAGACATTTTGAACATGTTTGTAGTTTCGGCTGTCGACAGTCTGGAACAAGTTGGGACGTTGAGAACGTCGACATGTGGTCAATACTACCTAATCATAAACTAAGCATTGCACTATACTAGTAATATCCATTGACTGGAAACATAATGATATCGACGAATAAGGTCGCTGCCTGCTGCAGGGTGGTTTACGGGTAGGCCTATAAATGGGGCATTCCGGCCATGTCGGCTCGGGTGATTCTCTGCCCATTCCCCGGTCAACGAGGCCAGGGTGACAGGCATGGACAAGCCCCGAGGGACTGACAGAATTACGGTCACATCGCTCACCTCGTGGCCACAGGCAATATTTATAATCGGAATTATTCATCTTTATAAAACACAGAACATTATAGACATCATAAGAAGCATAAATGACGCTAAATAAATGCTTGCTTGGGCTACGACTCTCTTCCAAACCACGCATTTTGTTCTCGCCTGAAAAGTAGCTTTGAATAATGGATACAGGGGTGTCCAGTGTCTTACGACCGCCAGCGTGCATGGGGCTATTTTAAAATGTCAATGACGGTTCAGAGTAAACAAATTCATTTAACGAACCGGTTCTGCATAGTCAGGGAAAACAACCGATAGGTTATGTCTAAAATAAGACAAAAGAATATGTTGTCTGTTTTGATACTGTGAGATAAAAGACAATTCAGACATGGAAACGCTGCTTTGAATTTGATATGGGGACATGACCTTCTATGTTCCATTGATTGCCCCTACACTGCAGACACCATGATGGAGACCAGACATTTGGCCTTCCCCCAATTCCCTCTAAAATCATATTATTTTCCAGATGAATTCGTATATGCTCATTTTAACGAAATAGACCCATCTCCATTTAGAATATTGTGGAGAAGAAAGCATTGTGTCTTCGTATGAACATTTTTTTTCACAGACATAGGTTGTTCATTTGTAGCAGATAAAACATACCATACAACCTGAAACAATAATGTAATACGTTAGAGTAAAATATGAATCATCAGATGAGGCTGTATTTGGATTGTAAAATAACGCAGGAAACGTGATGGTTTTTTTTTAGGCGGCGGGTAGAATTCGTTCCCTATGGAATCAAATGAGCTCGTGAGCTCTGCAGAACGTCGAGGGAGGGTGTTTTTTGGGGTGCTGGTGATCTACATGAAATCTGACATGTATGAACACGCTGGTGTTTTTTTTCTTTGAAATGAACCATGTAACGCAGCCAATCTCTCACATTTTAGAAGAATGCATGTTGGATTTGAGATGATCAATATCTAACAGCTCATAAAAAGACAAAACAATTTTGCAGTAGAAATATAACGCCCCTATTAACTCCCTACAGCTTTATTTTAAATCATGCATTTTAACATCATTTATAGTTTCATGTTTTGTCTTAAATCAGGAATAGATAAATTACTTTAGGAAAATCATGTAAGAGATCACAAGATGGTGGTTAAAATTGTCACGTTTTGTCCTAATGATTTTTTCCCCAATAAAGGTCTGATCAGCACCTTCGCCAGTCGTGATGAAATAGTAATAAAATACACTGCAATTTGCCAGCAGAATTGGTGACGTTTGAAGTTAATTTAGCATTGTGGCACACGTTCGATGTTTGGGATTTACAATGTAATAGGCTTAGTGAATACATCAGAATGCAGGTAAACTCCTAATCAGGCTTTTCCAACGGGCAGAAATGCCTCAGAAATGGGCGTGACCCCTATGAAATGCGTCTCTTTTCTCACACAGCAAGCAAGGCCTAAAAGGCAGCAGCAGTCCAATGCTCTACTGTAGAATTCTAGTTGAAATAGAGATTCTATCAATGTTTTTATTTTATTGGTAGGCCCTACATTAAAAAAAACATGATTAACCATTTAATAAGAAAACAATATTTTATCTAGATAAAATGCTGTTTTTTTCCCACACAAAATATACCCGTTTTTGTTTTACGTTAATGTTTTCCACGGATATTAGTACACACAACTATTAGGCCTAAATTCCTGTTAAATTAAATATGATAGCTCACTATAAAACGAAATATTTGTGTTATTAAATCATTTCAAGAAAGTAGGCCTAGGCTAATCGACGTTTCTCCCATTTAGGCCTACACAGAAGGACACAAGAAAGATGAATTCAATATTTAAGTGGTGTAGGCTATGCGGTCGTGCTATGCGCATTCCCTGCCCTGCTCCTGTGGTTGTTGTGCGGTTGTGTGATTTGGCTGTACTGTCTGCGGGGTGCCGGGCGGTGGTTGGTGCGTGGTTTAATTTGGCTGTCCTGCTTTCTGGGCGCTGGTTGGCAGGCGATTAACTACTCTGACAAATCAACCGAAAACGGCCAAGGGCTCTCAAGGTAACGTTAATCCGTATGGGCGGGAGAGGGGGCACAATATTGCTCACACAATAGGCTACTACTCACAATATCGTTGAGGATGCGCCTTTTCCCATAGAAATAAATACAAAACAGTGTTTCAACGGGTTTTTTATTGTATGATGATTATAACATATTTTTGACGCAGATTAAAAATGGCCTATTATGTTTGTCTGAATGCGTAGGCCTATTTCACACGAAATGTAATGCAGTTGAAATAATAAAATATTTCACGGGCGTGATTAAAGATGCGGAGGGAGGACAAATAATCTCCGGTTGTAGAAATGGCGTCATGCCTTCCTAAATAAAACGGCGTTCAACAGCTCACAGTAATTTCATGCTTCTGAGAAAGGCCCTGCAATTTCATCTAATTCATTTTGTATAGGCCTATTTGTTGTGTGCGTGTGTGTGCGGGCGCGCGCTCGCGTGCATATACGTGTTGGTGTGCGTGTGCGTATGTGTGCATAAAACTACACACACACACACACACACACACACACACACACACACACACACACACACAAGGACGGATTACATATAGGTGTCAAATGACCGAAACAAAATTGAGGGTGCAAGAGATTATAGTAAATGTAAAGCATCGAACTAACAATTATAATAAAAACACAATTTCTATTGCACTATTTATAGCAAATATAAAATAGATTTGTTTTACTTTTGTCAAATGAAGGGTGTTTATTATATGTTCTCTGGGGTGCATGCTGAGTCTTTCCCTACTACGCAGACGTTGCTACAGAAGGATGTATGGTAGAAGGAAAGTAGTGAAATGATTAAGAATATCTCCAGCATTATTATTCATAGGATGTCTATACATGCATGTAGACATGGGTTAGTATTGGTTGTGTGTGATTGTGTGTGTGTGTTGCTGCAGAGTTATGTAATGCAGGATAAGGATTATTTGAATTAGATAAATGAAGATAAAGATAAACTAGATTAATTTAAACAGGGATTTTCTCTGTGGTGTGAGGACTGGCCCTACATATGCATTAACTGTGTGTGTGTGTGTGTTTGGCAGAGCAAGTGTTGCAGTAGAGTGATGTAATGCAGGAGACGGGGTGTTATTAATCGTTTAGAAGATAGATAAATCAAACAGGGTTTTTCTGGGATGCAGACCTCGGTTGATTGCTTAGTGTTGGTAGCATCGTTGCAGTGTGTGTGTGTGTGTGTGTGTATGTGTGGCAGCAGTATATTGCTAGCAGTGTTTGTGTGTGCGTGGGTGGGTGGGTGGGTGTGTATGTAGCAGTGTGTGTGTGTGTGTGTGTGTGTGTGTGTGTGTGTGTGTGTGTGTGTGTGTGTGTTTGTGTGTGTGCGCACGCGCACGCGCGCACATGCATGCGCGTGTGTGTAGCAGTGTGGGGGTGATGTAATGCAGGAGAGAGGTGCTGCAGCAGAACGGCTCTCCCCTCCCTTCCGTCCCCCGTCACCCAGAGGAGGTGTGTCTCTGTCTCTCTTCCTGCAGAGAGCTGGATGCCCACTCTCTCTACCCATGCTGGGCACCGGGCTGGACTCACGGCTCTGCCCGTCTGGCTGTGGCCACTTGTGCCCACTGAAATACTAGAATACTTAAGGGGAAAAAAGTATTTTTCTCCCTATACTCCCTTTTTTATGGTGAAACTGGTGAAATCGTGCCCGTTTTATCATATTTTAAAATGGACCAATCTGTCCATTTTTCCCTTCTTCCTCCCAGGCTGTGCACCAGTCTGCATCTATGTCTCTGCCTGTCTGTCTGTAGCTGGTAGGATATACTAACAAATGGATCCCCCCCTCCATTTTCTAGATCACAAGTGTGACAAAAATGGATAGGTGTAAGCAACATGGCGGGGAACTTTGCCAACACCCACTCAATGCTGTAGCATGAATGATTATTTAGGCTGTGCCTGTTTGTCTGTACCTGTCTGTGTGGCTGTGTAAATACTGTTACAAATATATTTCCTTTCTCCCCCTTCCCTTCTTTCCTCCGCTTCTTTCTCATCCCATTCTTTCTTAATAATAATGCTGTAACAAAACAGAGTATGTGTATTATTTGGTCTGTATCTGTTCTTTCTTATTCATTGTAATTGCTCATGTTGGACACAATTGAGTAAAGTGTGTTCAGTCTGTGCCAGGTTGCCTGCGTCTGTACAAATAGACACATCCTCCCTCTCCTTTCTTTCTCTCCATCCCTTCCTTTGCTCATCACTGAAACTAAATTGGATAGGTGAGAACAATTTAGGGGGAGCCTTGCTCTCCTCCAATGCTCTTAGATTAGTCATTAGATCATAATTATTTAGACTGTGTCTGTTCACCAGCAAATACATCCTCCCCTCCTCTATTAGTCCTACCTCTCTCCCCATAATAATCACGGATGTAATACAATTGGATAGGTGTTAACGACATGGAGTTTTTTGTTGTTGATAGAACCCATCCAATGATGTTAGATAACTTATGGTTGGAAGGTTGGAGGGAAGGAGGAGATGTTCAGGTATGGGAAAGGGGCCTGCCTATCGGAGGGGATGCATGAGTGTGAGTGGTTCAGGTGGAACATCTTTCTATCTCTCTCTCTTGCTCTCTCATACTCTCTTCCCCCCCCCCCATCCCACACACATGACTAGTTTAGTTCTGGCTTGCAGTATTGGTGGTGACGTCATCCACACACAGTTCCAGGGCTGTGTACCCCCTCCATATCTAAGAAAGAGAGAGAGAGTGTGTGTGTACTGCAGGGGAGCGAAGGTGTGTGTATATTTGTGTGTGTAGGTTGGCAGCAGGGATATAGGTGACTCACTGTTTATAGGGTGTGTGTGTAAAGTTTGCGTGGAGGACGAGATGTTTGGTGGAGGACTGGAAAATTAGAGAATCTCACAGTAAAATGTGTGTGTGTGAGAGAGAGAGAGAGAGAGAGAGCTCAACACATTCCTCCTTCCTCCTCTTCCATTATATCAGCTGACTGTCACAGAGGACATTTTGTTCCAGCATCCAGAGTGTGTGTGAAGACACGGCAGTGTGTGTACTCAATGCACCTGCCGTAGTAGTAGACACATCAGTGAGGTGTGTCTGTTTGACAGTCGGGGCCAATGAAGAGACGACTCTTATTAACATGGCTCTCTCAGATTCCCTCCCCTGCCTTCCATCCCTCCGCTTATTGTTTTCTAATGGGAGGCCAAACCCCGGCTGCTTTTGTCCCTGTGTGTGTCTTCCCTGTGAGGAGCGGCGGACTCCTATCAATGGGAACAATGGTCCATGCAGTTTAGCCTTTTAACCCCTGCCCATCCACCTGCAACAAAAGAACTCTCTCTCACACACACACACACACACACACACACACACACACACACACACACACACACACACACACACACACACACACACACACACACACACACACACACACACACACACACAGCAGAGAGAAGGTGTGTGGGCTACTGCAAGGGTGAAGTATCAGTTACGAGACCGTCCCCCCCTTCACCGCCCAGTGTGTTCCGGTCCAGTGGGCCCATGCTGACTGCTGGGGCCTTTGTCCTGTGGTACTGAGCCCAGGGCTGAGACTGTTGGCAGGGACACAGGGAATATTAGATGCCTATTAGGTTACCCTCTGTATGGGGCGGTGGAACTTAACCCTGCTTATTGTTATCGGAATACTTAAAGTTCCTCTCAACATGGGGGAGAACTATAGCTGCGTTTAACCGGCCTGGATAGGTATACTAAACCATACTGGGTAGAAGCCAAACTTTCTATGTGTGTGTTCCAGGTGAGTGTAGGCTACTGTAGATATCTCTGGTCGTGGGGCAGGCGGCTGATGGCCAGACGTTGGCTTGTCATTACATCACTACAGTGTCACAGAGTAGCATATCCCAGCAATGACACACATCAAGCTGATATGTCAGCGGGGATTTGACTGTGTGTCTGAGAGTAGCGCTGGCGTACTGTGCACCCTGGCTTCTATTTGGGTTGGGGAGCAGTGGAGGACTGTGTTGAACTGGCTGGTTCTCTCACTCGCTTGCTCTCTCTGTCCGTCTGTCTCAATTTCTCTGTCTTCTTGGTTTCTCTATCTCTGCATTTTGGAATAGCACAAGCCTGTGGTTATCTAGAACCTTATCTGCGTCTCAAGATAGACGGAAATGTGGGTCAACTTAGTGTGTGTTTTGTTACCTCGAGAACAGCTCTCATGAATGAATCCTAAAAGGACCTGGCATAAACCATTACATCTCACTAAAGGAAAACTCCACCCAAAATCTATGTTTAGGTATTTGTTTAATTAGTCAATTGTTGATATAGTCCCAAAATACAGGAATCTGGCCCGTAAAATGCATTTTCAGTAGGCTAGTCTAGAACAGATTGGCGATAGAATGAAACACAAACATTTGTAAAGAAATGACATGAACCAGACCCTGATGCTTGTGTTTACTATGACAAAACACAATGTGTGATGGGACTAACGATGGGATAGTTAGGTTAGGAAACATGTTAGCAACAATCTTGAAGCATAGAATAAGTACCTGTTTATGCATTGGGGTCTCTCTTGTCTCTGGCCCTGCGTGTTTAGGTCTCTAGTATTCTAGTGTCTCTCCTTCCTTTGTTTTGTGGTTCCTCTCTGTCCATCTGTATGGTGCAGTCAGCAGAAAGCCCCGTTCATCCCCCTGGCCATCAGATAAGGGCCATCTCTGCTGGCCTGATTGATAGTCGGGGGCTGCCAGCAGAATAATGGTGCTAATTTTCCTAGCAGATGACAGATAGGGCCTAGACCTTTACTGAGGAAAAAAAACGGCCACTTTTAATTAGGTTTGGTGACTGGTAATTGTATCTCTAACATCAGATACAATGAATTATGCACACAGATCCTGCTTTTTTATTTGTTATGGTTCAATAGTACAGTATTTGTCTGTGTTTCCAAATTGGCATGTCTTCACATGTCCTTAGCAGTTTTTAGTGACGGCTCGTTTGCAAACGTACGTCTCTTTTTGGTGAACAACGAGAATCACATCGGTAAAATAGCTGTTTATTTGGCTCCCTGATTTGCATAGTGCTACTTAACTGCTTTTTTTTAGCTTCAAACAACGATTATCTGCATAGAAGTAACAATCATTCTCTGAAGGGGATGAATCCTTACTACAGAAACAAAAGTGAGGAGAGCGTTTCATTCTGGTCCACGAAAATGTTTGCAGTTTGTAAAAAAATATATCTTATTTGAACACGCATATCACAATCTTCAAAATCTGACATAATGCATGGTAGCCTACGTTTGCTTAGCGATTAACCGAAATGTCTGTTTTTTTTGTTTTTTTTAAACAACTAGCCTAATTAACGGATGTCGGTTCAGTTATTTGAATTCCATTTATTTATTTTTTCAGTGAGCTCAATGCGCATTTTCTGACTGCAGTTTCTACAGAGATAAATCACATAAATCAAGTCCGAACTGTGTGATGTAGTTTCCAACAGGCCGACATTCTACATAGTTTAGCGTGCCTACCTGTCCGGAGACACAGAGAACCACAGATTATCCATTATATCAGAGAGAGAGAGGAAGTGAGGCCCAGCTCGGCTGAAAATCTTTCTCCTTCCAGCAGGTTGTTTCGCCCACCAAACAAGGAGATTTTTTATGGAGAAAATAATGAATGGTTTATTTGCTGCGTGAGGTTAATTGGATCAAATAGAAGTTTCATAATGCTTAAGTTAGGAGTGTACTGATATAAGTAGGACACGTGACATCCCGGCAACTTTGAGAAAAAACACTTGACCATGCATATTCATAGCATGAGGCTAGTAGCATAGAATTTCTCATATTTTTTTTTTAAACATTAGTCCTTTAGCAGCCACTCTTATCCAGAGCCACTTACAGTAGTGAGTGCATACATTTTCATACTTTTTTCGTACTGGTCCCTCCATTGAATACAGTTGCTTGACGTCAACAACTCTCATCGAATATTCAAAAAAGGATTACAATAATGAGATACATCCACCAATCCAAAGAAAGGATAGGTGGCAGCTAGACAGCCCTCCATGCCGCTGTGTGGACAACGACTCCCTTTGTTAGGACGGAGAGACATGTCTCTTGTCAGTAAATCCGTAATCTTTGATTATATTGACCAGATACTCTAGTGGCCCTATAACAATGAAAATACATGTATTCAAAAATGGAAGGCAGTCAGGAGGAGGCAAGATCAGGTTGAACCATTCTAACCAATGAGAGGGCAGATACGCGTGTGAACAACAGGCACAGCGGTTTCCACTAGTTACCACAGCCACAAAGTCAAATTAACTTTAGGATAGGGTTAGGTTTAAAATCACATTTTAAGAAGATAAATTGTAGAAATAGGCGGGTTTATGACTTTATGGCAACTAGTGACGACCAGGCGCAACTTCGATATGAAGTAATCTTTCAATAGGTTGCCGGGATGCACGTGTTCTAGTTATATCAAGTACACTCCTAACAACCTAACCATTACAAAACGTCTATTCGATAAAATAAGCCATTCCATTTTTCTCATTGACCTCCATAAAAAAACTCCTTGCTTGGTGAGCAAGAAATATGTAGAATCGTCACCAGGGGGCAGATGGAAGCGGTGTTTATAGGCTACAATAACTTAAACTTCAGGTCCACTGGGGTTAGTTCAAGTAACCTGTGTAGGCTACTTGCAGGTTAAAGCACGTCTCGTGTGAATTCTTATGGGGATTAAATGGACCCTATTTGTAGGGGTTAGATGTAATTTTTGTTAAGAAAAATCCATATTTATTACATCAATTGTTTTATTATATGTTCAAGGCCACCAATAGGCAACATACATTCATGGTTATCTCAGTGCCTGTGTGGTCCAGCCAGTACAACCGCTGAGAATGGCACACGTGTGCAAGACCAGGCATGGGTTTGAATCCGGTCTACTACTGCCCTTTGAGTTTTCGGAGAAACTACTATTTTACTTGTGTTCTTACTCAAGTCATTTCTGAAGGAAGTAACTTACTTTTTATTCCGTTACATTTGACCAAATCACCTCAGTTACATAGATTTATCTTCGCTGTCGGATGAAAACCTCCTAACCAAATTTGGTGATTTACATATTTTTTTTTATATGAATCGATACTATTGGTTACCCTTTACGTCTGTATGAACGATTCACAACCCCTTAACCCTTAACCAATGTAATGTATTAAAAATAGCTTGTCATCAAAACTCTTATCTAAGTCCTTCGGATCTCAAAGTTGTCCATCAAACCGAGTTTTATCTTCACCACAGCGTATTGCATTCCTGAGGATATTCTGGTTCTTAGGCTCTTAGCTAGATGCGATTAGAGTTAAGTTGCACTTCATTACCTTCTGCCTTTGTAATATGATATATTTCTAGAGTAAGGTAAGTATTTCTAAGATATAATTCTGGTGTTGAAAAAAAAAAGTGCTAAATAAAATGGCTATGGCTAACCCAGAAAAAATCTTTAAGAAAAAGTTGAATCTCCTGTTTTTAGCTCCCCATAGGATCTCTGTTTGTTGGCCAACAAGCCACTTTGTCATTGGCATGAAGAGTGAACATATTAATCAGATGGGTTTGGCAATAGCTAACTACACTGAACAAAAATATAAACGCAACATGTAAAGTGTTGGTCCCATGTTTCATGAGCTGAAATAAAACATCCCAGAAATTATCCATAGGCAAAAAAAGCTCTAAAATGTTCTGCACAAACTTGTTTACATCCCTGTTAGTGAGCATTTCTACTTTGCCAAGATAATCCATCCATCTGACAGGTGTGGCATATCAAGAAGCTGATTAAACAGCATTATCATTACAAAGGTGTCCCTTGTGCTGGGGACAATAAACGGCCCCTCTAAAATGTGTAGTTTTTTCACACAACACAATGCCACAGACATCTCAAGTTGAGGGAGCATACAATTGCCATGCTGACTGCAAGAATGTTCACCAGAGCTGTTGCCAGAGAATTGAATGTTCATTTCGCTACCAACGTCGTTTTAGAGAATTTGGCAGTACGTCCAACCGACCTCACAACTGCATATCACGTGTATGGTGTCGTGTGGGTGAGCGGTTTGCTGATGTCAACGTTGTGAACAGAGTGCCAGTGGGGTTATGGTATTGGCAGAAATAAGCTACGGACGACGAACACAATTGCATTTTATCAATGGCAATTTGAAAGCACAGAGATACCATGACGAGATCCTGAGGCTCAATGACGTGCCATTCATCCGCCATCATGTTTCAGCATGATAATGTACGGCCCCATGTCGCAAGGATCTGTACACAATTCCTGGAAGCTGATAATGCCCCAGTTCTTCCATGGCATGCATACTCACCAGACGTGCCACCAATTGAGAATGTTTTGAATGCTCTGGATTGACATGTACAACAGCGTGTTCCAGTTCCCGCCAATATCCAGCAACTTCGCACACCCATTTAAGAGGAGTGGGACAACATGCCACAGGCCACAATCAACAGCCTGATCAACTCGCGCTGCATGAGTCAAATAGTGGTCACACCAGATACTGACTGGTTTTCTGATCCACATCCCTACCTTTTTTTAAAGGTATCTGTGTGACCAGCAGATGGATATCTGTATTCCCAGTCAGGAAATCTATAGATTAGGGCGTAATGCATTTATTTCAATTGACTGATTTCCTTATATGAACTTTAACTCAGTAAAATCTTTGAAATTGTTGTATGTTGCATTTTTATATTTGTTCAGTATAGTATGCATTCAACATCACATGTACTTGAAATGATATTGTGAAATAAATGTTCATTAATGCTATTGAAATTGTAAACATTTTCCAATGTCTCGAGTACCATATACCTTTTTATGAAATTGTTGACATTGATATTAAGTCAACATCAAATGACCGTAGTTGAAATTGTACAGCCAACGTACTTTGTTAGGTGTCAGTCTTCATTGGTGAGTACCTGTGCTGGGGGACATCTGCAAGATAGTGCTGGCAGGCTTTAATATTAAATTCATGTCAAATCAATTACACTAAGTTGTTGTCCTTTTTGTTTGCTGTCACAGTTTACCATAAGTTGTAAAAAAAAATAACCAAACTAAATTTGTAACTAGTACTGAAGTAGTTTTCTTACTGGATACTTTGTTTCTCTTACTTATGTACTTAAGGCTAATTTAACTTGAGTAAATTACAATCTAAGTAACAGTACTTTAACTTAAATACAGGTTTTCAGTACTCTACCCACCTCTGCAAATTATTCATAGCCTAACTATAAATTGTTGGCGATCATCGACTCTGGAGGAAGACTGATTGTTTATCAAATCAACTCATCAATTTAGCCAGGGAAAAACAAACAGTAGATTATTGGTTTTCACACCTATTATTATGTGATTATTGATAGGCTAATAGTAGCCTATTGGAATATAATCAAATAACAAGGGGCCTATTGCAACCATTGATGGCACTAGATTACCGCCAATTGTTGTCTCGTTAAACCATCAATATGCGCTAAATTCACCTGCACAGCTGATCTCCATTGGAACCATTACTGGTCACCTATACTGCTCCCTAAAAGATTATGATGTGCTTCCTTAGTCAGAAATCTGTATATAGTGACAAGATGCTCATGTCTCCACCCTAACAATGGGAGTCAACCCACAGGCAGGAAGGCAGGTGACAAGCTTAGGTCTGCATATTAAGCCCATAGAAACACAGGTAGCCTAGTGGTTAGAGCTTATTTTGGCGAGAGTGAGCCCACTCACTTCGTCTCTGCCTTAGTCCTGCTTGCAACCAAATTCTGTCAAGATTTTATTTTTTAACCTTTATTTAACTAGGCAAGTCAGTGAAGAACAAACTCTTATTTTCAATGACAGCCTAGGAACAGTGGGTTGACTGCCTTGTTCAGGGGCAGAACGACAGATTTTTACCTTGTCAGCTCAGGGTTTTGACCTTGCAACCTTTCGGTTACTAGTCCAACACTCTAATCACTAGGCTACCTGCCGCCTCTACACTCTAACCACTAGGCTACCTGCCGCCTCTACACTCTAACCACTAGGCTACCTGCCGCCTCTACACTCTAACCACTAGGCTACCCGCCGCCCCATATGTTCGCCCTCCGGTTGATATTGTCATCGGAACAACATAGTCCTTTTTGAACAGACTAAGGGCGATTTATCTATTTGACACTCATTCTGTACAATAGATATAAAGCATTTCCTTGTTTACCATTGCAAATCTACTGTGGCAATTTACCTGACACTTTGTAGGAATGGAAACTAATGTTGCTGTGTTAATGTTTTATTTGTTCACTATTTATGTTATCCAAAAGTGTCTGGTATGGTCCTTTATTATTAATGTTATATAATAATAATATTAATAGATTGCATTTTTATAGCACTTTTCATTATAGTAATGATCTCAAAGACGCCCTTAAAACAACAAAACAAAACATTTGTTAGCCTATTGATAGTTCTGGGTGGAAAATCTTCCACGGTCATACACAGAGGCAGGTGCAAGTCCAACAGGCCACATCCTGTGTCCGATCCACTCTCCATACGCACCTTCCTGCAGTCCACATCTCTTCCGACTGAGCCCAGCTGAAGGGTTGAGCAGGGTGTAAATGATGGTCAGATCCGGGAGGGAAACAAGTCAGAGGTCACGTCACCTCTTGCCCTCCTCAGTTGTAGACTCCTTGGTAAACTCCTCTGAAAAAACTTGTTGCACCCACCTGGCCGAAGCCATGCAGCCTTGAAGTTTATCAAGATCAGGGGTAAAATAATCCTGGACTGTCCATATTTGAAATGTTAACTACATCAAGTCATTTGGGAGACTGTGTTATTTGTGCCAAAAGGGCTTGGGGCAAAATCAAACCCACGTGGACACCATATCAAATCAAATCAAATCAAATTTATTTATATAGCCCTTCGTACATCAGCTGAAATCTCAAAGTGCTGTACAGAAACCCAGCCTAAAACCCCAAACAGCAAGCAATGCATGTGAAAGAAGCACGGTGGCTGGGAAAAACTCCCTAGGAAAAACTCCTGAGAAAGGCCAAAAACCTAGGAAGAAACCTAGAGAGGAACCAGGCTATGAGGGGTGGCCAGTCCTCTTCTGGCTGTGCCGGGTGGATATTATAACAGAACATGGTCAAGATGTTAAAATGTTCGTAAATGACCAGCATGGTCAAATAATAATAATCATAGTAGTTGTCGAGGGTGCAACAAGCACGTCCGGTGAACAGGTCAGGGTTCCGTAGCCGCAGGCAGAACAGTTGAAACTGGAGCAGCAGCATGGCCAGGTGGACTGGGGACAGCAAGGAGTCATCATGCCAGGTAGTCCTGAGGCATGGTCCTAGGGCTCAGGTCCTCCGAGAGAAAGAAAGAAAGAGAGAAAGAGAGAATTAGAGAGAGCATATTTACATTCACACAGGACACCGGATAAGACAAGAGAATACTCCAGATGTAACAGACTGACCCTAGCCCCCCGACACATAAACTACTGCAGCATAAATACTGGAGGCTGAGACAGGAGGGATCAGAAGACACTGTGGCCCCATCCGATGATACCCCCGGACAGGGCCAAATAGGCAGGATATAACCCCACCCACCATAGGCCTATCAGCACACTGACGGAAGCGTCCCTAACCGCTAGCCCACCCCAGGCCACGAACATTTCGACAGTTAATTCGTAAACCTTACGATACACTCAACCTTTGTATGGCATAGCTTATTGGAGACCAGTATCTATCTTGTGTTATTAAGCTATATAAAATGATGGTTGTTGATGTGTATGGCTGCATTTCAGATACATTTCTGTACATTTGAATGTTGCAGTAATGGGACCTAGGCCTATATCGTTTGAGAGAGAGCGCGTGAGAGAGAACATTATTTTAAGATAGCAGCCCTAATCCCAATGACTCGATTGCCCCCACATGAAGAGAAAATTAACTGCTAATTTTAGCCAATCACAAGGCTCATTTGAATTTCCTGATGCATCAGGAAAATTATCTGCAACAAAAAAGTGATCAAGTTATAATCCGACATCTGTAATGCATAGTGCATTTAATGTCTAAAAAACAGTGATACTTTTTTATAATCGAACCAAATCCGAACCGACCTCAAAAAGCACTAATTGCTCAGCACTAGGCTTTACATTACAATTTTTTATTTTTTTCATGGTTTTAGGTCGATTTTCAAACATTTTGAATGAAGAACCGTTTGGGAGTCAAATAAACAGCTTTTTAACATGAACATAGCTAAATGATCCTGCTCACCAAAAAGACTCGGAATGACCATCAGTAGCAGTTTGGACAAATGTATGTGAAATTAATAAAGATGAGTCCTCTTGCTGAAGTAGTAGTGAGGGGGGAAAAAGGCCTGTTGTAAAATATCAATATGTGTCTGAAAACCACTGTTTTTTTCAGATTGTCTGAAAATCAATGTTGTGTGTGCTGTGTGTAATTCCTATGCTTCCTGTTTCTGACAGTGATGGAACTGAGGAGATCCAGAGGCTCCCCTGTGAACTACAAATTCCAGCAGGCAACATGAAGAAGGACGTCCCGGTCCCCCTGACAACCAGAAGAGCAAGTCCAATCGGACCTTACGCCATGATTACCCATCGCAATCTCTTTGGACTTTAAAGGATTACAAAGGTCAAACTTTCCTTCCCAACAGAAGGAGAAACTAGTTTTGACTCTTCTCCCCTTTTCCTCTCTCTACCTCCTCCTTTCTTTATCTAGGAGGAAAGGCATCTGCAATTCTACCTACTGTCCATAGCTTCTCAGCGATTGGATAGTTTACTCATGTGCATGGCCTACGACTGTTACTTAGCCTACCTACGACTGTTATCCCAACTACCACCCTACTCCCTGCTGATTTTGTATTAAATCTCTCAGCAGTGTCAAACATATCTGAGTACACTTTTGGATACAACTGTGGATACTCCCTCTAGAATTGGATACTTACTCTAAGACTTTTAAATCAAATCCAATGCTATCTAAGCTTTCAGGAATATAAACTCCTTCGTCCTCTTCCTCCTCCTTGTTGACCATGGATGTGCTGGGCTTGTCTGCGAGGCTGCAGCTGTTGCTCTCGGCCCTCCTGGGTGTGTGTCTGAGCCTGGAGTTCACCGGGGCCCCCGGCCAGTGGGCCCGCTACCTCCGCTGGGACGCCAGCACGCGTAGCGACCTCAGCTTCCAGTTCAAGACAGACGTGTCCACGGCACTGCTGCTCTACTTCGACGACAGTGGCTATTGCGACTTCCTGCAGCTGATGGTTGTGGAGGGCAAGCTGCAGCTGCGCTTCAGCATCGACTGCGCCGAGACCGCCGTGGTGTCCGACAAGCGGGTCAATGACAGCAGCTGGCACTTTGCCACACTGAGCCGCTACGGCCTGCGGACGGTGCTGGGGCTGGACGGCCAGGTCAAGGCGGACGAGGTGCGGCCCACTGGAGGTAGCCGCCAGCACATGAAAATTGTTAGCGATCTGTTCCTGGGTGGCGTGCCGCTGGACATCCGTATGTCAGCACTCACGCTGCCCACGGCACGTGATGCCCCACCCTTCAGAGGAACAATCTCAGATCTGAAGTACGGGAACACGGAACCGGTTCTCCTCAGCAGCTTGAGGGTTCGTCTGGAGTCGGAGGGGCGCTGTACGGAGAACCCGTGTGAGAACAGTGGGAGCTGCACCGTGGTGGATGGGGAACCCACGTGCGACTGCTCCAAAACAGAATACAAGGGCCGCTTCTGCAATGAAGGTAAGATCTTATACATTTTGTATTTCCTTTACTGTTCCTGAATGTCTACATTTGTGCATAGCCTTATGTTCACTTTTAACAACACAGATTTTACCCATTTCATTTTACCTTTTTGTCTTTCCTTAATCAATAGATAATTTTCATGTTATTCCAGAGGCTTCACTGACCTAATTTGAAGCATTTTTGCTGTTTACTAAGTCGTCTCTCTTAGACTCAGTGTATGTTGTCCCTGTGTGGTTGGAAAAGCAGAGTGCTGATCTAAGCGTGGTTAGCGACACGGTTAGCCACTAAGGTGCAGGTTAATGGGACCTCCCTGCAGGAACTGATAAGGACGCCTATAGAGAGAACGGGGGCCTCCTGAGCCCTTTTCTTTACCAATCATGCGATGACAGGTGTTAAAATCACATCCTTTTGTGTTGCAGAGCATTCTGGAACTGCTTTGATTCAATCACAACCTCCATCTCTCTCTTCTTCCTCCACAGCTGGTATTGGTTAGACCCCAAATTGATTTTTTATAAAAAAAACCTTTTGGTTAGGTTTTTTTATTCTTACGATTTCTTAGAAGGAGCATAAGAAAGGCCTTTTTATTTGTAAAGGGAGAGTGAATGTTATCTGCTTTATTGCAGAGGGTTTGGGTAGAGGGTTTTCTTTCTTTCAATTGTTAGATACTATATGCAATGTGGTCATGCATTTATAATATACTGAGGTAATGTCAGTTCATTTGCTGTTTCTTTCTGCTGAAATAAAATATACATTTTGATCTATTTTAAACTAAATTGGAATTGAATCTGGCCTCTTACAACAATCCTGATATTGCAGCTATAGGAACTCTTCAGGATTTTTTGGGGGTGTGTAATTAGAAAACAATTAACAACTCCAGCCTTTTCCCTTTCCTTTACATTCCTGTGAGAAAATCTAAAGTATAAAAAGTATAAAATACTGTTTCTAATATTCTCTTATTTCTTTGCCTGTCACTTTAGTAGGCTAGGTTTACAGAGCATAACGGCAGTGAATCTGGAATGTAAAGATTACGTTGTTTTTATGTCAGGACATGTTTTTAAAAGGGAGTGGCCTCTTTTTCCTCTGTCTTGTCTTGATGAGTGTTAAGCTGCTTTGGTTGAATTGAAGCTATTCAGTCGACTGGGTGAGGAAGTATGACAGCGTGTGTGACAGCGTGTGTGACAGCGTGTGTGTGTGTCAAGCCCTGGCGACTGGTTCTCTCTCACTGTGGACACATCCTCACCAAAGGGAGCAAGAAAAGAAAATGGCTGACCTATATGTTATCGACAATGTTTAAAACCCTAGGAGCATGTCTGAGTGTTGCGTCTCTATCAGAAAGACCCATAGAGCTATCGCTAGCTAGAGACGCTATAGACCCACTCTGATAGGGGGCTTAGTCAGTGGTTGGACATGTGTTTGTGTGCGTGTGTGTGTGTATGTCGACCAGCCCTGTGTTGTGCCGGGCAGTGAACAAGGAGTTCAGACAATCCTAAAATAAATAACGCTGTTTACTGGGGTCGAGCTGTATTTATGTGGACGTCACGCCAATGTACTGCCGCTTTAAATATACAGCCGCTAGATCGTAAAAATACAAAATCTACAATCAGACAAACATAAATACAGTCTACACACACACTCACCCACTTTCTTACACTTAACAGCTTTGCGGTAGACCTACAAAGACACGCTGCTTTCACAATAAAATAAGTACATGTTATATGGTTGTAATAAACGACTAGTAAGCTAGTAAAACTTGTCGCTAAAACCAAAGATTTGTACACAGTAGGCCTATTTCCTCAAATGAAAAAAAGGAGCTAACATGTGGACAGACCTGCTGTGTGTGATGTACTGTACACACAGCCTGGTGACTGCCGTAGGCACGGCAACAGACACCTGACACTTCCCCAGGCGGGGCAGATGGCTCAAATGACCATTACCATGGCCGCAGCGTATGTTCCGCTCTGCAACGGCCGTACTGTACTGTACTCTGTCTGCCTGTAACATGATTTGCTGAAGCACCTAGACTACGCTAGTACAGTAATCTGGGATTATCATCCTAGTAATAATAATAATAAGAGTTTGGCAACACCAACACTCAACCTGTCATCTAATTTGGATGGTGTTGTGTGTGTGTGGGATGGTATATTTGTGTTTGTGTGTGTTTGCCAGCTGTTTACTGCTTAGTTTGTTCCTAATTTGAACAAAATTCAGGCAATAATCAGATAGTGGCAGAGTTTTGCATCTTTCTGAAATAATAAATACTATACTGTATGAAGGATGGCTCTCAGCCATCCCTTTAAGTTTTCTACTGTAGGCCTTCCCTTTAAGAATCCTACTGTATGAAAAATAGCCACTCACCTCAGTTCACCTCAGGTATTGACTTTTCCAGTGGAGGGGAATTATGAGGCTGTTTATTTAATTTGAAGAGTGATAAATAAATAGATACACGTTTGTTAAAGCCCTGCTGAACTGCAGTAGTAAGAACATCAATCTGTTTTCAGATGTTTGGCTTTCCTACAAGGCATTTGTTTAAAGGTAGCGGCTTATGTTAAAGTAACTGCTACATTATTGTTCAATGAATAATGAAAAGTAAACAGACATTTTGTAGTATACAGGGCTATACCAACCTGTTCACTAGACAGATGTGTGTGTGTGTGTGTATGCATATACATTGTGTGTGTGTTCACTGGTGAAAAAAAACAAAGCAATACAGTGTAAATAATCTGTCAGCGTAAAAGTAGGTCAGATAAAAAAAAAACTGAAGAAAAGCTAAATGAAGAGGGAGACACACACACACACACAGACCACATTATCACACCGTCCACATACCCTTCTTCTTACTAATCTGGCTAATTCCTCAATTCCCCCGTGTCCTCTCTTGGGACTGAGCCATTTAAATGCCACTGCCAGGAGGTCACATTGTGGGCTTCAACTCTCTATTGATACGAGACAATACTAGAGGACCCCATCTGAAGAGGAGATTTAAAGGAGATTACATTGAACATGCACACACGCACAAATACAAATGCACACACACACACACACACACACGCACACCGTTTGAACAGCTTGTCTTATGTTCAGGCAGATGGAATTTGCTCGGTGACTAAATTAATACCTAATACATATCTAATAACTGTCCGGTAGAATCGCTTGAATTTAACTTTTACATCTCTAATACATATCTAATAACTGGCTAGTGAAATCGTTTAAATGAATGTTTAATAGATCTCTGATTGCTGCCCACTGAAAGCCTTTAATGGCGACCAACTCAATTAGACTGGTGTTCATTTCCTTCCCTAATCACTGCCTGTGGTCGGGCTAATCAGCAGACTTACACTGGGGCACATTGGTGGGAAAGAACCAATCTTAATAGTTTTCTAAGTATTATATTTTTAAGGTTTCAATTAGGAAACAATGGAAAAAGATACGTCAGCGATGGCAAAAGTACATAAACAGTCCCTTCGTTTCTATTTTGCCCTCGACATGCTAAAGTGAAACCAAGTTCCTGCTGCTGTTGTCTCTGCTCATACCCCAGCTCTGTTTATTGGTCCTGGATTGTTTCGGCACTGGCCTGGTATTGAAAGCCCCAGGATTTAGTGAAGAGTCTGGATTTGGTGCCAGGGTACCAACCCATGCCCAACCCAATGCCCAAGCTTTAAAACCCTACCTGGGTGAAGGTTCTCTGGGCCCATAAGTAGGGATTTTAAAAAACAATATGACAATAATCTTTAAATAATTTAAAACAAGGGCCATGAGCGTTTTAGTTTGAATTGATTCGGTACGATTCGGTTTGATTAGAGAACAAATTGATGCGATTCGGTTTGATGCGATACGATTCGATGCACGAAATTTTGTTGCTTAAACACATTGATTTTCAATTCTAAATTAAAATCTGCTGCTGATGGAGCTCCTGAGCTGGGCCTCTCTGAGCTTGGGCCTCTCTGAGCTGGGCCTCTCTGAGCTGGTCCTCTCTGAGCTGGGCCTCTCTGAGCTGGGCCTTTCTGAGCTGACGTGTGTGTGTGTGTGTGTAAATTATAGACGTCTATGGTGTTGTAAGTTTTTACGGACTGATCTTCTCTTCTCCTCTCGCTTCGGCCATGCAGTGCGCCTTGCAAAAGTGATTGCTTTCCTCGTTATGAAATGATCAACTTAACCATATACACTGTGTCACGCCTGCTCCCGCTCCACCTCTCTGGCGCTCGAGGGCGCCAGGCGGCCCATCATTACGCACACCTGTCACCATCGTTACGCGCATCAGCGCTTCATTGGACTCACCTGGACTCCATCACTTATTGATTGCCTCCCCTATATCTGTCCATTCCTCAGTTTCATCCCCGTGTCAGCATTAATGTTGTTTTGTTTCCCTTGTCCAGACGCTGTCCTTGTTTTGTTTCATGTCGGTTATTTATTAAATATTCACTCCCTATACTTGCTTCTCGTCTCCCAGCGTCTGTCCCCGCACACTGATTGTTTAAAGCAAAACTATCAAAACTATTGCTAATGGTGAAACTGAACCTAAAGAATATGTATATTGTAAGCCCAGTTCAGCAGGTATAGCCAGATGAAAGTTGTCTCCTGTAGCTTACTTTTATTCCTGTAAAACACCGTGTTCAACAGCGTATAGAGAACAATAACCTAGCAAATTACGTAGGATGTCACTTAACTAATAAAGCGTAATATCATGCAAGCCATTGTAGCATTTGATGTGCAAGATCAGGAGCAGGCCGCCTACCTCGCGTTGGTTACCATGCGAAGCTGAGCTCAGTGCCAGTTTGACTCGGCTACAGATTATTGCCCGGGGTTGTTCTGCATGCAAAATAACTTGTAAATCAATGACTGTCAACACAGTTACATGCAGTTCGACACTGAAGGTGAGGACGCATCAGTTGTCACAAAAGATTAGAGGTATTTTAGGAAGGTATTGTAGAATGTAACATGAGCAAAAACCGGTGATTTGTCAAATGTGAAGCGGTTTTCTGACCAATGCATGCTACATTTGGATAGGTTTTGGATACATTAAACAAACGTCTTTCCTGTCATTTTTTGTCATGCCTACACCGTGGTGCCACACACTACAATATTCTTCAATTGGTCGGGAGGATTCTCAATATGACGCTGTCTCGCGAAATGATGCGGTTAGATTGTTAACGTAGTTAGAACGAGCTGTCTGTGGCGCAAAACAGCCGCAGTCAGATATTTACACTCTTCAGTCAGACATTCACACTTGCCATAGAGAGTAGCCAATACATTTTGAATTGAATAACATGGCTTCAGAGGTCGATTTGACGCTTGCTCGAGAGCCTACACACATTCCGGGTGATGGGTCATCATCTCACTGGCTTCTCTGGTGAGCTCTCATTGGCTATTGCTGATCACCGTTCTCCAACCTTGTCATCGCACATCTCGCACTACAAAAACATTGCAGATTTCGTGTCAATAAAATCAAACATGTTTGAAAATATCCGGACGTCTGGGATGGCTCCAAGACAGGATTTGTAGCCCTCAGATTGCATCTCTGACCCGCTCACATTAAACGAGCATCGGTGACGGCCGTGTTCCCCGAGTAGGCAACGACTTGGGGATTTTGTTTCCGATCTCAAAAACCTGTCTGGGACAGCTAAATCGAGGCCGAAATCGTGTAGCGTACGTACGCCTGGCTTAAGTCAAAGGTTTGTCATGACATGCACAGATGTGTTTAAAAAAAAACGCTCTGAACGTTAAGCCTTCCTCAGTATGAGGTATTCTAAAAGGAAACTCTCTGTTTGGTGGGTTTGTGTTTGCAGTGAGAGAGAACCAAAGGGCTGGAACAAAGAGTATGGACTACTTTTCTAATCGCTTACATCATAAATTCACAACCTGCTTACAGGGAACTGGGGCTTCCACCAGCTTGGATTTATGTCCCAGCTGAGTTTGTGTATGTGTCTTTGTGTGTGTGAGTGTGTTTACCTGTTTGTGTGACTGAAGCTGAATCAATGTTTTTCAGAATGTGTTTTTGGGGATCAAGCGGTGTTCTGGTGATCTGATTCCCTTTTTCGCAGGATAGGACAGATGAGATGATGACAATGATGTTCTCTTACAACAATATATTCACTTCAATGTAATATATTTGACTGTGCTATACTCTCACTATATACAGTGCCTACGGAAAGTATTCAGACCCCTTGACTTTGTCCACATTTTGTTAGGTTACAGCCTTATTCTAAAATGTATTAAATTGTTTTTTTCTTCATCACTCTGCACACAATACCCCATAATGACAAAGCAAAAACAGGATTATAGAACATGTTGCTAATATCTAAAAAATGGTAGCTTCCTTTGGCAGCTACAACAGCCTCGCGTCTTCTTGGGTATGACGCTACAAGCTTAGGTACACCTGTATTTGGGGAGTTTTTCCCATTCCTCTCTGCAGATCCTCTCAAGCTCTGTCAGGTTGGATGGGGAGCGTTGCTCCACAGCTATTTTCAGGTCTCTCCACAGATGTTCGATCACGTGCAAGTCCGGGCTCTGGCTGGGCCGCTCAAGGTCACCCCTGCGTTGTCTTAGCTGTGTGCTTAGGGTCATTGTCCTGTTGGAAGGTGAACCTTCGCACCAGTTTGAGATCCTGAGTGCTCTGGAGCAGGTTTTTGTCAAGGATTTCTCTGTACGTTGCTCCGTTCATATTTGCCTCGATCCTGACTAGTCTCCCAGTCCCTGCCACTGAAAAACATCCCCACAGCATAATGCTGCCACCACCATGCTTCACCGTAAGGATGGTGCCAGGTTTCCTCTAGAAGTGACGCTTGGCATTCAGACCAAAGAGTTCAATCTTGGTTTCAACAGACCAGAGAATCTTGTTTCTCATGGTCTGAGAGTCTTTAGGTGCCTTTTGGCAAACTCCAAGCAGGCTGTCATGTGCCTTTTATTGAGGAGTGCTTTCCATCTGGCCACTCTACCATAAAGGCCTAATTGGTGGAGTGCTGCAGAGATGGTTGTCCTTCTTGAAGGCTCTCCCATTTCCACAGAGGAACTCTAGAGCTCTGTCAGACTGACCATCAGGTTCTTGGTCACCTCCCTGACCAAAGCCCTTCTCCCCCGATTTCTCAGTTTGGCCGGGCGGCCAGCTCAAGGAAGAGTCTTTGTGGTTCCAAACTTCTTCCATTGAAGAATGGTGTAGGCGACTGTGTTCTTGGGAAACTTCAATGCTGCAGAAATGTTTTGGTACCCTTCCCCCAATCGTGTCTCGGAGCTCGACAGACAATTCCTTCGACCTCATGGCTTGGTTTTTGCTCTGACATGCACTGCCAACTGTAGGACCTTATATAGACAGGTGTGTGCCTTTCCAAATCATGTCCAATCAATTTCATTTGCCACAGGTGGACTCCAATCAAGTTGTAGAAACATCTCAAGGATGATCAATGAAAACAGGATGCACCTGTTTAGAATAAGGCTGTAACGTAACGAAGTGTGGAAAAAGTCAAGGGGTCTGAATACTTTCCGATGGCACTGTACATACACAGTGTAGTGTCTGTGTATGGTGTTAGGTTTGCATGATAGGTTCCATGCAAATGCAAAAAGAGTGTTTCTAATTGTGGAACTCGTTCCCTCTCTCTTTTCCTTTTTGTTATTTTGCTTCTTATTTTCTGCCGCGGTGAGTCCAGAGGTCAACAATAATATTCCAGGTAAGTGTACAGAGGAAAACCATCTCATCTTAGAAATAACGCAAAATAAGTTAGGCTCATTGGACACTTGTTATCCATGATAGAAATAAAAACATTAAAAAAAATTTAGGATGGAAACTCTATTTAATTTTTTGGGGGGCAGTCATGTCTTCATAACCAAAATGTTCCTACAAAGATGTCAGCCCTGTTACATAAGCTACTTCTTTAGTTCAACTACTCTAGTCCTACTACGGAAGCTTTCCCTTAGCTGTGGGAAGCTTGTTTGTCTGTGGGGCTGATGCCATGCTTTCTTTTACGGGAAAATATGGGACATCACAATACTGTACCGACAAAGTATTGGAATTTAGGTTCTGAAGTGCTCTCTCTCTCTCTTTTCCTCCTTCTTTCTGTCAATCATTCCTTCCCTCAAGGATTTTCACATATGATGATGGCGGAGCAAGGTATGCCTCTCTTCTTTCTAACCACCATCATTTCCGTGTGGTTGTGTGCTGTGTGGTTGTGTGCTGTGTGGTTCTGTGGTTGTGTGCTGTGTGCATGCTTGTTGGGATGTTTTGAAGATTTTCTCTTCAGATGACAAATGCACTTTTTCCTCTATATGTGATGTTAATAACAGTGTTACAGTAGTACATAAAAAACAGTAGATTAAGTATTTGCAATCTAAGAAATGTGTGTTTTTGCATGCACTGACTAACATAGGCTTACGGTACTGCCTGGTGTGTGTGTGTGTGTATTTGGTGTGTGAAGGACTGAAGTCTGATTATACTACAGTGCCTATGTGCTACTGTGTATTGATATGAATGATATGCATATATTAATATACATATATTAACTTGTGTTCTCCACTCATCAAGCACTCTCCCGTGTCAAACTATTCACTGTTGGTTTTTCTCTCCTCCTCTTCCACTGTGGATACACTACCTTCTCTCTTCTACGACCTCTCTCCTCCTCGCCTCTCCCTAGCTAAAAGCAAAGGTACAGATCAGTCTTTCTCTTACCCTCGCTTTAAGAAACCCTGGGCTAGATTGAGTGAGTGTCATGTAAAATACCGTATGCTCTTTAAAATGTGTTCCTCTGTGTGCAAAAACAAGGGTATTTACGCTTTTGTCTAATTCCTTGATGTGTGTGATAACAGCGGGCTGGAGTGTGAAATAAAACACTTCCCTGGTGTGACGTGTGTTTCTGTGTGTTGTTGTATTGTGTTTACCTCTCTCTGTTTAGCGTTTCCTGCCTAATGGCAGCTCACCAAGTGTGCTTGGATTAGGCAAATTAATTAAATTATCCTTAATTGAAGCAGGAAAACAGAGTGCTCACCGAGTCTAAGTGAGGGAGGGAGTGTGTGGTGCTGTCGTTAGGAATATATCGTAAGTGTACGAAGAGGAAATGGAATTCAGGAATGATCTGCTATAGATGTTTTGAGTACTGGATTATCGACGGAATGAGACTGGGGAGAAAGTCTCTCAGTTTGATGACTATAGGCTGGGAGAGATTTGCAAGGATGTTCAGGAATGATGTTTTCCACTTTCTCCCTCCATTGTCTGCGGTGGAGTCCATGGATTAGGACATGATAATCTGCTTTTCATATCTACAGTACAATGTAATGTCGGACTGACATTTTAATTGTCTCCGTGATGAAATGTCCTTGGGTGAATGATGCAATTACAAGATATGACGTGACGCTGCAATATCTTTCAAATACACTCCTTTTGTGAGATAGACAGGAAAGGGAGCGGAGAGAGAAATACTGTAGGTGAGGGGGAGAGAGAGTGAGATGGAGTGGGGGAAAGATGAATGAGGAGAGAGAGAGACTTTGATAGATGTGGTTGTTTTTAAGTTTGTCACTGGAGTACTGTGTTGACAGACACACACACACACAAAGAGAAGCTCATTAGGGCACATGCTGGCTGACTCTGACCAATGGGCCTTTTGGAAAAATTCTATGAGCACACACCAGTAAGATGTGTATAGCCTGAAAAAGGTTTTGTCGTTTTCAAACCACCGCTAATGCTGACTCTGCTTACCACAGTGACTGCTTTACAGTGAGAGACTGATGATGTAGAGAAACGTGAAGAGTTAGCTGCCTCCTCTGCTCTGACCGACTTTACTGTAATACCGCAGAGATCCCTGGACATTAAGAAGGGATACAATTAGCATGAAAGCAGAGAAATGCCCAGCTGTCACATTATCAGTTAAAAGGCAAAGTCACAGTCTTTAGTAAGGGAAACCAGACTGTAAAGCCAGTTTGGTAGAAGGCCGGGTGTGTTAGTGCTGGGTCAGAACCAAAGCCTGCACACACAGCGGCCCTCTAGGTGTAGGACAAGGATTGGCCGAACTACAGGGAGATTGTGTGTTCCTACCTTACCTAAAATGAAATACAGAGCAATACTCTTCTTTCCCCATTCCAAGCCCAAAATGTAACCCAGACAGCTATACTGTAAACCCCTGTGTTGTATCAATATCCTCCTCTAGTGCTGAACTGGTTCCCTCTCTCCTTCCCTGCTCCTCCTGTCTGTCTCACTTCCTGCTTCCTGTGTTTAATCCCTCCGGGAGACGGCAGACATTATTTCCCATCAGCCCCCCTGTCGGCTCCTGTTAAGCAGACAGGACCTCCATTACGGCTTTATTTGCATCCAGTTGCAGCTGCGGAGACAAGAAGACAGAGGGACTCACAGAGGAAGATGGAGAGGGGGGGAGGGGATAATAGAAGAGTGTGTAGCCGTCGTGTGGAGTCACGCATATTGCCTTGCTCTCTCTGTCTCATTGTTTCTTTATTCTCCTTTCGGTCTCTTTCCCTCCTCTCTCCTCCTTTCCAGCTCTCTCTCCCTCTCCCCTCTCCTGGAAGTGTTTCCCAACACTAGTAGGCTTTGATGTGATGGGATTCATGGTGGTAATTCTCTAGAAGTCACTGTGGGCTAGCCGTTCTAACACTGCGGAGGGCAGGTAGTGCTTACATTCAGCTGGTTTCACGTAGAGGTTACACTTCTACCCTCCTCTCGATGGCATGCTATAGCTACTGTATGTCATACGTACCGTTACACACTGTGGGACTTTTCCTGTGTGCCTCAGTTATTAAGAGCATGACATTAGCATTGACAGGGTCGTGGGTTCGATTGCCACTTAGGCCAACAATGCAAAAATGAATGCGCTCACTGTTGCAATGGATAATAGATAAAAGCAATACCTTAGTCTATAGTATGATAAAGACTGTGCTAGTACTTATGGTCTGTATTTGGCCAAAGCAGAGGTTTTGTTTTGGCCCAGACCTCTCCATCTCTCCATATCATATTAAGCTTATAAACTTAGCTTTTGTCTTCAAAGCAAAAATATCATATTTATCCTGTGAAGCCTCAAACAGCAGAGCTGTTTTTTTTTTTAGGAAAGGGGTCCAGCGAGTGCATGTGATATTCTACCAGGTCTCACGTCAGAATTAGACGTTCATCCATGTTTCTCAAACGTCAAATTTAGAAGTTGTTTCAAAAGTCAGATTTCAAAGTTAACTCCTAATTTCTAAGGTTAGGCATTAACTCTGAATGGTTAAGGTAAGGGTTAAGGTTTGGGATTGGCTTCAAACAAAAATGTCCAAAACAACTTTCTATCACTGGATTCAAACTTGCAACCTTTGGAGTCGGAGGCAGTTGCTTACGCCCATCCGCCATCCCTGTCCCAAAAAACTTTAGTAAAACCAAAAACCTACTTGAAGGTAACAGCGCTCACTGTTTCCTCTAGTGGCCGGTTTCCACGTCACCTCCCGATGTCCTCAGACATGGATGGACGTTGAATAGTGACCTGCCTGGTGATATTATAGCTCATTGGTTTCCAAATGATGGTGTCTTGCCTTAGACAACCCTTAATTAGCCTTTTCATTCGTGATATAGCCCATGTTCTCATTCCCTATCGCTTACTTAACCAAATCAATGTATAATTGACGGTTTCATTCTCTATCGTTGACATGTTTGTAACAGTTGTTAAGGTGATGTAAAGGCAATATTTCGGCGCTGTGAAAACGGTGTTAACTCAATGATATCAGTGGTGTCATTGAGTAATGGTGGACAGTTGTCTTTTCTATGGGTGACTGACTGATGCTGTAATGCAGCCATGAGAGGGAGAGAGATTGCAGACACCTGCTGGAGAGAGAGTGGGAGACAGAGAGAGAGAGACAGAGACACACACAGAGTGAGGGTAGTAGAGAGACCCCAGAACAGTTTGGATTTCAAATGGTACACCCCTGAACTTCTCTCCCTTTCTGCTTTGCGCCTCCTACACACACACACACACACACACACACACACACACACACACCCACACACACACACACACACTGAGGCTTAGCTCGGTTGCCATGCCTCATGCTGGCAGCGGGCATATGCCGACAAACAGCCACAAAAACACAAGCGGGTTTAGAGGGGACACAGAGAATTGCAGGGACAGCCATTTACGCTCCTCTCTTTCCATGGCTCCAATTTTTCTTGTGTGTGTGTGTAGAAGTGTGTGTGTGTAGTTTGTGGGGTGAGGGGAGGAGATAGATGGATCATCTCAGGGGACATAGATGAACTCACTAGCTGGATAATGAATTGCAGAAAAATTATGCAAATAGTATGCTAATTATCTAATCAGGTTTGATTGCATTAAGGAGGTGTCTACTCTTGCTAACCTTGAGGAGACATTGATAATCAAATGCTGATCAGCGCTGGGACTGAGACTCTCTCCTCTCTCTCTCTCTCTCTCTCTCTCACACACACACACACACACACACACACACACACACACACACACACACACACACACACACACACACACACACACACACTCGACTAAAAGGGAGAAAAAACAGAAGAGTTAGTGATGTGCAAGGGTTAGTAAGTGTGTGTCAGCATGTGTGTGTGTGTATGTGTGAATGCGTGTGTGTTAGGGGGGTTCTCAGGTCTTAGTAAAACAGGTGTGTGAGTATTACAGTGTCGTAGGCCAGTGGAGTATTTGTCAAGGAGTGCTCTATGTTTGATCTGGACATACAGACTGGACCCAGGGGAAGGGAAAAGGTCAATCATCTCATATTGACTCCTTTAATATAAGCTGGACTTATTTCTCAGGGACATTACATGGGATTCTTTCCTTGATTCAGGGAGAGGAAGCTTTAACTTGTCACTCAGAACATAGTTTTGGGGATTACATGTTCCTTTCCCACCTTCCTCCTTTGCTAACTCTTTGATTCTTCAAATATTTGAATCTTGCCACAGAGCGTTTGTCAGCTGTTCCTTTGCCCCTGTCTGGTGCAGTGTGCGTGTGTGTGTGTGTGTCTGTGTGTGTGTTGTCCCTCTGGAGGTTGTTTGATGCTGCTCTGCTGGTGTGTGTGACAGGAGGGTGAAAAGCAACGTGTGTGTGAGACACTGATAATGAAATGGTTATCTCGGCGTTTGGACGGTAGGTAATTCCATTTGCTCCCATAATCCCTCAGTAGCTGTCTCTCTGTCAGCCGACCGACAGGCAGACAAGACACACCCCCTGGGCGGTGGTGGCCTCAGACTAGTGTGTGTGTGTGTGTGTGTGTGTGTGTGTGTGAGCCACCCTGCACCTCTTGGCCTCACTTTATACATTTGTTGATTTCTTCATTGATGAACTGAATCAATAAAAAATCCCCCCAGGGTGTATTGATTTTCCTGCACCATTTTGCCGATCTTTATATCCTAAAGCACAGAAAATGAAATCTAATTTAGAGGGGCGATCTGCAATTGCTACATCTTTGTTTAGACTTTTAAATGAATGATATATACAGCATATTTACATTTTACATATACCCATTGATTATTGTAGAATGTAACTTATAGAGATGCCTCATGAGCTTACTGTCGTACCAAATCAGAACCAAAAAGTTGTGCTGAGCGATTAACCGAAATGTCGGTTATTTTTCGGTTTTTAAACAACTAGTTGACCGACATCGGTTCAATTATTTGAATTCCATTTCATTCGTTTTTTTCTGTGAGCTCAATGCGCACATTGCGCTGCAGTTTCTCTAAAGATAAATCAGATCATGCCGAACTGTGCGATGTAATAGGGAGTTGTAGTTTCCAACAGGCCAATGTTCTACATAGTTTAGCGCAGAAAATGTGATCATTAACTACAATGACCATAATCCATTGTGCGACTACGTATCCGGTCTGTGTTTCGATTACGACTGCTAAGTAAGAGACCAGAAAAATGCGCGATATACATAGAGTTCAGTTGCTTCGCAAGGTATTTTTAACTGAATATACATAATGTAAGTGATTGATAGATAGTTGGTAGTCAGCACTCCTAAATGTATGCCTTATTTACTTTGAATAACTACTAAAATAGTGATTTTGCCAGACAGCATAGGCAGTAGCTCTGTAGAGATGAGATGATGACTTGAAATGAAATGAAAGTCATCAAATAAAACAAACGTAATATACACAACAACTGAAATATTTTAGCAAAGTAAAGTAATGTGAATAAATTCTAGGCCTAGTAGTAGGCCTAATGGGCAGTCACTTCCATCATGGGACTTGTATTCATTGTTTAAGTCTGTGTTGTTACAGTATTCAACCCACATGATGCATAGTTCATGTAATGTCCAAAAAAAAGTAGCGAAACGAAATTGAAAATGTAGATTTAAAAAAAAAATAATCGAACCGAAACCGAACCTACCTCAAAAAGCACGGATCACTCAGCATTACCAAAAATATAAGCTTGTTTTACTCCACTGTTTGTAAACAATGTAATTGTAAACAAACACTCAAGAGCCTCAAAAAAATTATGAAAACTATCATTTTTATATCATGGATGGTCAGTCCACATCTATAGCTACAGTGCCTTCAGAAAGTATTCACATCCCTTCAATTTTTCCACATTTTGTTGTGTTACATACAGTATGTGGCAAAGAAAGAAACTTTATGTCCTGATAATAAACTGTTATGTTTGAGGGCAAATCCAACACAACACATCGTCATATTTTCAAGCATGGTGGCGGTTGCGTCATGTTATTGGTATCGGCAAGAACTAGGGAGTTTTTTTTTATATTAAAAGAAACAGAATAGAGCTAAGCACGGGCAAAAATCTAGAGGTTCCGTCAAATCCACCTTTCAGCAGGACAGTGACCTAAAACACAAGGCCAAATATACACTGGAGTTGCTTACCAAGACGACATTGAATGTTCCCGAGTGGCCTAGTTACAGTTTTGACTTAAATATGCTTGAAACTCTATGGCAACACTTGAAAATGGCTGTCCGGATATGACCAACAACCAACTTGACAGAATTTTTAAATGAATAATGTGCAAATATTTTACAATCCGGGTATGCAAAGCTCTTACAGACTTATCCAGAAAGACTCACAGCTGTAATCACTGCCAAAGGTGATTCTAACATGTATTCACTCAGCGGTGTGAATACTAATGTAATCAAGATATTTAAGTGTTTTATTTTTCCTTATTTTTTTGGTGGAAATGTTTGAATTTTTCTTCCACTTTGACATTACAGAGTATTTTGTGAAGATAATTATATCAACTTTTAATCCCATCTTTTAACACAACAAAATGTGCAAAA
This sequence comes from Salmo trutta, assembly GCF_901001165.1. Lineage (NCBI taxonomy): Eukaryota > Metazoa > Chordata > Actinopteri > Salmoniformes > Salmonidae > Salmo > Salmo trutta. The sequence goes on from NC_042989.1 coordinate 1,880,086, forward strand.
AAGTCAAGGGGTGTGAACACTTTCTGAAGACATGTTTGTCTATGCATTTTGAGAGTGTTTACGGTTCTCCAGCCCCATCCCTCAGCTGTTCACCAAAACAGGGTCATGGTGACCGCTTTTTGTATTGTTGGAACTGCAGATTGCCGCTTTAAAGTTGATCTGATGTTGGACAAATCTCAGAGAACATACACAAAGAAAAAAAAGTAACACAACGAGACTGATTGAATCAGGAAGTCCACCCGCTGCTTAGGTCACACACTTCATTCAATTCACCTGTCATCAAGTGCTGTTTTGCTGTTGTCACGTTGATGGTGGGGTTTTCTTTTCAGACTCCATACAAAGTGGAAGTGGCACATTATTCATAAACAATGGAATTGTATTCCGTAGGGGCTTGGGAGCTGTTGCTTTGTTTTAGGTAGCTTGTGTGTGTTTCTGGTATGTTTCTGTGCGTGTGGGCATGTGTGCGTGCGTGTGCAGGTGTATGTGTTGGTCTGTTGAGCAGTATGAGGAGATGGTGTGGTAACGGTTGTATGCTAATGAGACAGGAGTATATTATGAGTAGTTTGGCCTGAGGATGTTTACTTAGATCACTTACACCTCTGATGGCCTTTTAAAGTTCTCTACAACTCAACCCCTCTGGGCTGTATGGCTTCTAATCCACACACGTAAACAGCACGTGTGTGTGTGTATCTGTGTGTGTCTGTGTGAGTGCGTGCGTGTGTGTGCAGATGTGCAGATATTTCCACCTTGACTTTATACCTAAAAGTGTGTGCACGTTATACCTAAATGTGTGTGTGCATGAGGGCTGTTGTGATGGTGTGTGTGTGTCCCCGTGCGTGTGTGTTGTGCTAGTCGTGCTGGAGCAGTGCTAGGGCCAGGTGGCAGTAGGGAATACTCTGATGGATCCTCATTACACTGGTCAGAGATCAGACAGCAGTGTATATGTGTTTGTGTGTGTGACAGCAGTGCTAGCTCCATCTCTATAGCCATTGTCTACCTCTGCCATGCATGGATGGAGCCTAGTTAGCCTCTCTAATGAGCATTGGTTCCCCCTGAGCATCTTTTTGATCATTGTCCTAGGCACAGATCTAGGATCAGTTTACTCTCTGCTAGTCCTTACCTTATTCATTAGGAGGAAAACTGACCTAAGATCAGCATCTAATAAGTATTGATTCCCTTTGAACATCTCTCTGATCAGCACTATGTTCACACAGGGCCTGGGCAGTGGTAGTGCACGATGGGTAATGTCGTTTCCAGGCCTAGAGGTACACGATCAAATATTATGAAGGGCAATGGGAAGACTTCAGAGATGCATGCAGTTGAACTGCTTAGTCAGATTTGCATGAAGTGGCATTGCCAAACGTGATCATGCTCCATTGAAAAGTATTGTTATAATTGATATATCAAAGGCGGAAGTAGATGTTTTTAAAGGGGCATGAAGCTCATGAGCTTTTCTGAATCACTGGCTCTCATTAACATGCACTTCCTGGACTATATATCGTGTGTGTGTGTGTGTGTGTGTGTGTCTCAGTGTGTGAGAGTGAGTGAAGGCTTGCTCTTATGCGTAATCGATACTCCTCAACCTGCACATGGCTGCCATCATGGTAACTTGGATCCTGGTTTGCGATGGCAGGATCATTGGCATGATGCTGTATGTGTGTTTGTGTGTGTTTTAGAGAATGATCGATATGGGTTTTTTAGGGCCGATGCCAGTACCGATTGTCTGGTGTTCAAGAAGGCCGATGGCTGATGTTTTATGCCCACATTCAGTCATTCAATTTCAATTTGAAATGTTTGATGACAAATTTTCCCAGAGACAGCCACGTATGCATTAATGAATCCATTTTAAAATCATACTGCAATTTGTCGTTGTTTTTACCAATCTAACTACATAACAGCATAACGGTAATGATTTTATTCGAATGGTGGTAACTCTTGATAAACTCTGTAAATCAAGATGGCATAGGCCTCCTCACAATACAATTGAATGCATATTCAATAGGAGAGTGTCCATGCATTGAGTTATTGAGGTTGTTTCAACTGATTTCAATGGAGTCTATGGGGCTACAGATGACAAACAATCCATTTCCCTTCCATTTGGGACTTATATTAGCCTACTGATCAACAACATTTGGAGCCTATTCTTTTCTTTCATAAAAGCGTGCGTTGTATCTTTAAGAAACAGCCAGCCCCTCCTGATACCGAGTGCAAGTGACATGTTCCTACTGTTATACTTCCGTGTTCATACCCTGGTCTGTTGAATGGGCTTCATGAACGCAGTCATATAAGATATACTGTATATACAATTATGTTTGTGTTTGTGGATAAATTTACCTCTGCCAGATGCCTTTTATGACATTTTTGCCCTGAAGACCACTGTGCTACTTGCCGCGTCACTTGCATGGCGTATTCACACATTGAATGATGCAGCTCGGCAGGGAAAGACAAGTCACAATCAGCTTTGAATTCAGCATATATCGCATTATGGTTGGCATATTATTACAAATAAATGAATAGGGTAGTGAACAGATGTTAGCTTCAGCTGTAAGCATGCTAGCTCGCAAAGTTAGCTTTAGCTCTAAGCTAACTACTGGTAGCTAGCTAGCTAGCAAGCTACCGGCATCTTTTTACTTAATAAAGTGTACTCTTGGACATTGTTTTGCTTAACAGTGAAGTAATTAATAGTTTCAAAATAGCCATGTCGCATTTTCAAGTGTGTGAAATGATATACAGCATGAGTTGTGAGCTACCAAGCGATGGAACTCAGAGGTTCCTCAGGACACGCTAGCTAACCATGAGTGAGTAGCGCAGGCTGTAGCTTGCAGCACAACAAAAGGCAAGGTGTGCTCGTGCTATAAAGACACTGATTATTGGTAATTCTCTAGCGTGTGCGCGTGCGTGAGTGTGTGTGTGTGTGTGTCAGTGGAGGCTGCTGAGGGGAGGACGGCTCACAATAATAGCTGGAATGGAGTCAATGAAATGGTATCAAACACATTAAAGATGTGGTTTCCATGTGGTTGATACCAGTCCATTGACTCCATTCCAGCCATTATTACGTCCTCCCCTCAGCAGCCTCTAGTGGTGCGTGTGTGTGTGTGTGTGTGTGTGTGTGTGTGCGCGCGCGCGTGCGTGTGTTAAGCACAGTGCTGAACTTGGGTTGGCTGTTGTTTATTCTGACCTCAAATTCAATTACACATGTTTATATGGGGCAGCTGTTTCTCTAACTGGTATAATATCAGCTATCATCCTGTAGAAATACGGGTCTGTAGAATACCTTATCATCTACCTCTCCTCGCCCCTCCCCTCCCCTCCCCTGCTCTCCTCCTGTCTCCCTCTCTCCTGTCTCTCTCGTGGTGCCCCAGTGTTGCTCTCCTGTCTGCAGAGTGCATGTAGGACAGAAATGTAATAATGTGTGTGGTGTTAAAAATGCATGAGCTCCGCTCCGCACTGTGCAGGTAGAAGAAGATACACGGCAAGAATACACTCACTACTGTTCAGAGAGAGAGTGTGTGTGTATATTTGTGAAATGGGGAGAGAGCTAGAGAGAGAAAGCGAGAGTGTGTGAGAGTGAGTGTGTCAACGTGCTGTGTGTGTGTTAGCGTGTGTGTCAGCATATGTGAGCTCACTAAGACAACGAACCCCTGCTATGACAGTCTAATCCTGACATATTCAGACACTTTCAGAGCAGTAAGAGGGCACAGTGATATACACAGCTGAACCCTACCTGTTATTGAGAGAGAGATGAAGAGAGAGAGGGAAAAAAAGAAAGGAGAGGAGAGAGGGGAGGAAGATAGTTTAGGGATGAGAGATAAAGGCCAGAGGTTAAATGAAGGGTACATCCTTACCCTACCCTGAGGTACTGAAGGGTATTGGGTTCAAGGTGTCAGTTTCCTGCCAGGAAAGGGTAGAGGTGAGCCTTTCTGGTGGCCCTAGCAACCCGACCCGGTAACGTGACGCCGAACCACCGGTGAAAAGCTAGAGTTGGTTGACCTTTCGCCAACCGTCATTACAGCCTGATCAGATATGGGTCCAAGTAAAGGAGATTGAAAATCATTTCATTGAGAACATGTTTATTTTGTGGGAGAAAAACAAAAGATGGCTTTTTGTTTAGTCCAGTCCACCAGAAGCTTTTCTCACAGCGTTTATGTGGGAATGTGTGTCTGCGCGTATTTGTGTCATTCAGACAGTGACAGAGGGCAGGCCACACCATAATTTATGAAATGTAATGTCTGCGAGCATTTGTGTGTTTTTTTGTCGTTCTACCAATTGACTTCCTTTCTTAGGTGCCCAGAACATGAGTCATCCATTTTAGTTGTATTTTAATTTTGGCCAATATTTTCCCAACTTGGCAACGTCAGTCAGACAGTGGTAGAGGGCAGGCCACACCATAATTGATGTAATGTGCACATCTGTTGTATCTGTTCCACCCAGACAGACCAGACACTCCAGAGGCCCCATACTGCATAGTGAGTACTGATGTTCCTATAGGGCTCCATAGCAATTTAATAATGGCAGTTGATTTGGCACTGATGACCTAAGAGAGACCACACAAGTGAACAATGATGACGGCATCTTTCCAAAATGTTCTGGTGGTAAGAAAATACAATACGATTTTGAAAAGGCTCTTTTAGATATCTGTGCTTCACCAGGCTATCATTGTCCACATGAATAGTGTCCTGACTTGCCAATGTTGGTATATGTCTCAAAAAGGTACCTTGATCCCAGATCTGTTCGTGCTTTCTTGCCATGACGATGGTGGTTGGTCATGCAGCACAAACAGATCTGAGGCACCTAGCCATTCTAAAGTCCACTCGCTCAACTGCTAGTTGTGGTCCCGTGTGGCTCAGTTTGTAGAGCATGGTGTTTGCAACACCAGGGTTGTAGGTTTGATTCCCACGGCGGACCAGTACAGAAAAAAAAATGTATGAAATGTATTCACTACTGTGAGTCGCTCTAGATAAGAGCGTCTGCTAAATGACTAAAAATTTAAATGTATGCTAAATTAAAATGCTCATCCATTGATCTGTATGGGGCTGGTTGTGAGTGCATATGCTCTAATAAATGAAGTCTAGGCTGAGAATCAATCCACCATGGATCAGTTTCTCTCCTAAGAAGTCCAGAAGAAAACTGGCCCACTTTTTTCCTCAATCATACGTTCCCTACAGATTGAGACCCAGCCAGCCGGATTCCTGCAACCCGATTGCTTTCTAAAGCTCAATTAATGCCGTCGGTAATAGGGACAAATCAATGCATTTGCGAGAACCTTGGCTGGCCTGATTTTTCTCCCACTGGTGCATTGGCTGGCTGACTGGCACACCAATCAAGTCACTCCCTTCCTTTCCCTGTTAAAATACATTGTGTCGCCGGGCGGGTTTTTCCCAATCCCGTTTTTGGAATCAGAGACTTCAAAGAAGGCAGTCATGTTCTTTCATGTGTGCAGGCATCTTGGATTAGAGCGCAGCCTTTCGTTTGTACCAGTGGATCTGGATGTGGCTTCGCTCTGTAGGAAAGAAGGAAGAGAGGAATAATATTCTGATGACTGAATATTCATGGTTTCATGGTGTTGGCTTTCTTGTTACCTGTATGATGGCAAGGTGAGCTGGTGGATTAAAAATATGGGCGAAGCTATCGATGACACCACCCCATTGTTTCCTATGAGAATGCTCAGTGGCATATTTAATGATCAGGAAGTTTTAAATTAAGTGCGTCGCCATCTTGCTACATGGAGGAGTTTTGGGAACATTGAATGCGCAGTTTGAGCTACTCTAGGAAATGACGTTGCAGGCTAGCTCAGTGCTGCCCCCTCTCATGGAGTAAGTCAACTTGAAACCCGACCGGGGTACTGCAGCCTGCCATTAGCAACTAAATGATCCGTATAACTTTGTCTGTGTGTGATTTTGAAGTAATCGGTTTAAGGACACCCATCTGGAAACATTTCCTGCAGTACCGCGGTCGGCCTCATCGTGAAATCTGCAGTCGTTCTCCCCTGTCTGGAACAGACTAATTTAGAAACTATTTTTTCTGTGTCATCATATTTCTGTCTTGCTGCTGTTACTGGTTTCTTATGGACACTGTATAATTCTGTTGTGCCACCAAATTAGGCTGGCCCGTGAGACATGATACATCTGTCCCACCCATTTAATTTTCCCACCCATTTCTGCCTGTTCTTCTTCTATGGCTCCACCATGATAAGAGCCCAGACCCCCAGATCCTCTCCCAGGGTGTGGTGATTGTATGTGGTCTACGTTACTCCTAGCGGCAGCCTGTGATAGAGATGGAGTGGTACTCTCACACAACCCACAGAACCGTCCCTCTCATCCCAGCCCACGGGACCCACTGCATGCCTGACGTGTGTGTGTGTGTGTGTGTGTGTGTGTGTGTGTGTGTGTGTGTGTGTGTGTGTGTGTGTGTGTGTGTGTGTGTGTGTGTGTGTGTGTGTGTGTGTGTGTGTGTGTGTGTGTGTGTGTGTGTGTGTGTGTGTGTGTGTGTGTGAGAGAACGTTACAACTGATGGATGGCCCAAGTCTCGGCTGCCGTGGCGAGAGGTTAGTGCTTTGATCACGGTCTCCTGTCTACACACACACACGCTTCTGTTCTTCCCTCTGCTCATTTAGATTTTTGTCTGGTGAAATTGAAGCCCTAGGTTCTCTGTGTGCTAGAGGCATGACATTGGGTTACAGTTGCTCTTCACATAGTTTTCTCTCTCTCTATGCCACCTCTGTTCATCTTTCTCTGTCATCCTGATGCAATACTGAATCAGTGTAACAGAAAATATGTCTGTATGTATGCGTTGGGCATAAGACCCCGTGCCCCATTCTGGAATCACTCTGTTGATTCACTATTGGTCTGAGCATAGCGCTTCAGATACACAGATACTCTAATCTGTACGCCATCTGGATCTGTTCAGGCTTGGTTGTTTGGGAGGCGAGATGATTTATAGATCAAATAAATAAAGTAATCCATGTGAACAAGCAGGGGGTATATAGGCTACATATGAATGTATCAGCCAGACCTTCCATATCAGATATAGGATGGGCTGGAGCCAGGGCTGGAGCCATGGAGTGCAGATTTGTACCAAACAGAGGATTTTCTGATTTCTCTCTGTTTTCTATCAGCTCTATCTCTTGTGCTCTGTGGCTATTCCCTCCCTGCACTGAGTCCACAGAGAGAGGCGGGTGGAGGAGAGAGATGGGGGGGGGGGGAGAAAGAGAGAGAGGGTGAGACATAAAGGAGGGAGAGAGAGCGGGAGGGAAAAGATTGATGGAGGAGGACGGTATGGAGGAGAGAGAGAGGGAGATACAGAGAGAGATGTAGAAGAGCGACAAGTAAGTGTCCGAGTGAGAGAGCAATGGAGGAGAGAGAGATGAAGGTGATGAGAAACAGAGAGATGGAGGAGATGTGAAACAGAGATGGAGGAGATGAGAGAGAGGGAGGAGATGAGAAACAGAGAGATGGAGGAGATGAGAAACAGAGAGATGGAGGAGATGAGAAACAGAGATGGAGGAGATGAGAAACAGAGAGATGGAGGAGATGAGAAACAGAGAGATAGAGGAGAGAGAGAGGGAGGGACACAGAGAGAGAGGGATGTTGTTTATCAGATCTGTGTTTATGTGTAGCGCCGTCTGTCCTCATCAGCAGGCTGTGGTATCCAGAGAGGGGAATGGTTCAGGCATCTGATTGAGACCCGACCTCTGGTAGGTGTGTGTACTCTCTAGCCCATCTTCCTCCTATCTTAAGCAGCTCATGGACACAGAGTTACCGTAAGATCTGTTTGTCTGTAACAGTTTGTCAAGTTCAAGCCACTTAATATAAAAAATATTCTAGACAAATAAAGGATAGTCTGAAGTTTTTTTTGCACCATTACAATTAAAAACACCCTATCCATCCCTCCCTCCCTCCCTGGAGTGATATGGAAGGTCCCTCCCTCCCTGGAGTGCCTATTCATCCTCTGGTTCTATGTGTTACAGTAACCATTTTACTGCTATAATTATAACACAGAAAGAGGGCCCACCCTATATCCATGACACAGTAAAGTAGATACGTAGCTACATGTCTCTTTGAACTTCTAGTATGGTGTTCATTTCACCTAGAGGCACATGGGCAAGCTATTTACAGTAATACACCTAATATGACACCTTGATATAGGTGTCATCTCTCTCTTGTATTCAATAGGCACCAACCGGAAGAAAACTAACTGAAATAGGGAGGGACTACCTGTAATTATCCAGTAAGAAATGCTTCTTTTCGTTTTCTGTTGCAAAACATTTTCTTACGGTGTGCACTGATGAATACAACCCAGGTCTTTAGGTCAGGATATTGTTCTGTTTCTGTGGAGAGAGACAGGTTTGGTCAATTCGATAGTGTGAACACTGCTTTAGTAAGCTCTTTCTGAGCAAGGCTGCTAAGATAGATTATGAACCAGCTAGTCACTATAGCGTGTTGGGGCTCTGGTTAACCACAAACTGGACATTTAAACAGCAGATCAATATAAATAATAACAATAATAAATAGTCAGCTTATTATAATAACTGTGTTGAAGGAAAAAGTACTGGCAAATTAATCGCAGATGCACTACCAATCCCATTTTATATGTGTACTTATAATAGTTTGTTGGTCAAAGGCATTTATGTATTTGTGATTTCTTCACCAAAATGTACTATTGCCTTGTCATTGATTGATTCAATAGGGATGTGCGCACGTACTCTCCTTTCGTTGTTTATTGATGAATGCACATCACTTTTACCTCAGGGTAATTTCAAAAATCACAAAGTCTGTTTGGAACCCCTTTCAGTCTGATCTGTTGAATAAAGAATGAACTGATGGTGATGATGATGGTGATTTCTGATGATGGTGATTATGATGATGGTGTGGTGATGATTATGATAATGGTGACGATGATGATAGCGATCTAGATGATTCTGATAGTGGTGACAATGATGATGATGATGGTGATTTTACAGTTACCTGGGTTAAATGCAGCCATAGAAAAACCTGTTCTCTCTCTCTCTCTCCCTCTCTCTCTCTCTCTCTCTCTCTCTTTCTCTCTCTCTCTCTCTCTCTCTCTCACACACACACACACAGCCATCAATTAATTTAAGTGGGACCCTCAGTTCAAGGGCCAAACTCCCTAGAGACCTATTGCCTGGAGGCAGAGTGCACATTTCAATGATTGACAGAAAGCTCCCCTGACAGAAAAAAAGAGAAGAAAACACAGTCCAGATCTAGGAACGATTAAACTGCTTTATGTTATAAATCCTGAGGGGTGGTATGGGAGATTACGACAGAGAGATAGAGAAGAGAAATACAGAGAGAGAGAGATGGTTATCTTAAGTGTCAGTGTTTTTCTCTCCTTCCTCTCCACTATTGATCTCTGCTGGAAGCAGCGTGATTTTCAAGGCAAAGTTCGTTGGTTGAGTTTTGTTATGGCCTATATCACTAGAGATACTAGATATAATGACGACATGCTTGTGTCTCCGCTCTAACAATGGGATTCGTTGTCCACAGAGCGGAACGACAGGTTGTCAAGCTGCCGCCTATTCCACTCTTTCAATTATTATTTTGTTATTTTATCATTTGAATACTTTTTTGAATATTCAATGAGGGGTATGGGTGTCCACCACCTGTATTGAATGAGATGCTATGGTAGCACCATGCATATTCATAGACCGTCTCCAATTTCAACAGGGACAGCTCCGATATAAAAACATACAAAAACTCCTCACTTGCCTAATAAGTAATGATCTGCTTAACGTGGACAGATTTTGGGTAGAGTAAACACACTCGCTTCGCCTCCGGTCCTCTAGTACCCCCAACAGTACACATTTTTGTTGTATTCCCAAACAAAAATACCTGATTCAACTTGTCAAGGGCTTGACGTCAACAGTGAAGAGGTGACTCCGGGATGCTGGCCTTCTAGGCAGAAGAAAAAGCTCAGGCTGGCCAATAAAAATAAAAGATTAAGATGGGCAAAAGAACACAGACACTGGACAGAGGAACTCTGCCTAGAAGGCCAGCATCCCGGAGTCGCCTCTTCACTGTTGATGTTGAGACTGGTGTTTTGCAGGTACTATTTAATGAAGCTGCCAGTTGAGGACTTGTGAGGTGTCTGTTTTTCAAACTAGACACTCTAATATACTTGTCCTCTTGCTCAGTTGTGCACCGGGGCCTCACACTCCTCTTTATATTCTGGTTAGAGCCAGTTTGCGCTGTTCTGTGAAGGGAGTAGTGCACAGCGTTGTACGAGATCTTCAGTTTCTTGGCAATTTCTCGCATGGAATAGTCTTAATTTCTCAGAACAAGAATAAACTAACGAGTTCAGAAGAAAATACTTTGTTTCTGTCCATTTTGAGCCTGTAATCGAACCCACAAATGCTGATGCTCCAGATACTCAACTAGTCTAAAGAAGGCCCATTTTATTGCTTCTTTCATCAGTACAACAGTTTTCAGCTGTGCTAACATAGCTGCCAAAAGGTTTTCTAATGATCAATTAGCCTTTTAAAAGGATAAACTTGGATTAGCTAACACAACGTGCCATTGGAACACAGGAGTGATGGTTGCTGATGATGGGCCTCCGTACACCTATGTAGATATTCCATTAAAAATCCGGTAGTAATTTATAACATTAACAATGTCTACACTGTATTTATGATCAATTTGATGTTATTTTAATGGACAAAAAATGTGTATTTCTTTTACAAACAAGTACATTTCTAAGTGACCCCAAACTTTTGAACGGTAGTGTATATACATACATAATTACATACACATTCAGTACCAGTCGAAAGTTTGGACATACCTACTCATTCAAGGGTTTTTCTTTATTTTTATTATTTTCTACGGAATCATGTAGTAACCAAAAAAGTGTTAACAAATCAAAATATATTAAAGAAGCCATCCTTTGCCTTGATGACAGCGTTGCACACTCATGAACAGATTTTGGGCAGAGTAAACCCACTCTCTTCACCTCTTTCTCTCTGCTATCAAACATCAGTGTTTCCCAACTCTGGTCCTCGGGTATCCCCATCAGCACACATTTTATGTTGTATCCCCAGACAAAAACATCTGATTCAACTTGTCTAGGGCTTAGGAAAAGGGTTAGGCTTAGCTAAAATGCCCCCCCCCCCCAAAAAACTCTACAGTTATCCAATCTAGACATGACCATCGGACTAGGCTGCTGTGTTCGCAGTGTGTCACATGCGTTGTTTCTGAAAAAGTATTTGCCCCTTTTCTGACTTTCTCAAATTTTGGTCTACTCTTGCATGCAGAGCTGCTTTAACTCGGTGACATTTGTGGGTTTTCAAGCATGAACTGCAGTGTTTGCTTTTCTCCAGGCATAATGGGACCCATGTCGTCCAAAATTGTATACTTTTGACTCATCTGTCCAAAGAACATTTTTCCAGGAGTCTTGATGATCATCCATGTGCTTCCAGGTGCTTTTTGGCAAACTTGAGTTAACTTTTTGGACAAGATGGGTCCCATTATGTCTGGCAAAAACCCAACACTGCATTCCACAGTAAGAACCTCACACCAACGGTCAAGCATGGTGGTGGTAGTGTCATGGTTTGGGGATGCTTTGCTGCCTCAGGACCTGGACGTCTTGCCTTAATAGAAGGAACCATGAATTTTGCTCTGTATCAGAGAAATCTACAGGAGAATGGCAGGCCATTCGTCTGTGAGCTGAAGGTGAAGCACAGCTGGGTCATGCAGCAAGACAATGATCCAAAACACACAATCAAGTCTACATGAAAATGTAAAAAAAGCAACAAATTTGACGTTTTGGAAATGGCCTAGTCCAAGTCCAGACCTAATCCCAATTGAGATGTTGTGGAAGGACTTCAAATGAGCAGTTCATGTTTGAAAACCCAGAAATGTCGCTGAGTTAAAGCAGTTCTGCATGGAAGTGGGTCAAAATTCCTCCACAGCAACGTGAGAGACCGATCATCGCCTTGTTGGGTATTTCTGGGTCTACCAGCTGCTACAGACCAGAAAGCAGCATGGATAGTACCATTGGCTGGTCATGGGACTATGCCTGTTTGGAGAGGAGTTCCGATGCTACTTTCGACTGGACCGGGGCCAGTTCGACCTCCTGCTCAGCAAGATAGGAGCAAGCATCGCTAGGATGGAGACCAACTACCACGTGCTATCGTCCGAGTGTGTTTGTGCGTTGCATGCGTGCGTGTGCATGCATGTGTACATGCGTCTTTGTGTCTGTGTGTGCGTATGATTTCACAGGTCTGTGTGTATATGTGTGTGTGTGTGTGTGTGTGTGTGTGTGTGTGTGTGTGAGAAGAGCAGTCAGGCTGATTGTGCTGGTGATGATAGCAGAGGTTGGAGGGGCCACATAGCAAAGCAATGCATTTTTATTTCCCCCCCACCATTTTCTCCCTCCCTCCTTTTTATTTTGGAAGCTAATGTTAACAGTTTTGTCAAGCGCGTGCCGCCAGAGGCACAACTGCTTAAGTGTATATTTTGCAATATAAGTGACCTGCTTTCTGGCTGGGCCCTTTTCCCATTACTGGGAGTGACATTTCATTTAGATTCCGTCATTCATCTTTCCCGTCTTTCTCTCTCTCTCTCTCTCTGTCTCTCTGTCTCTCTGTCTCTCTCTCTCTCTCTCTCTCTCTCTCTCTATCCTAGTCTCTCTCTCTTGTCCTGTCTGTATGTCTGTCTGTCCAAGAGCTCACCCTTTCCCTCCTCTCTTCCTAATTTTCCTCATCCCTCACTTCTTCTCTCCCCCTCCATATTTGCGAATTGCGACTGTAAGGCAAAGCACATCAGAAATGGACTGTACATACCCCCGTATCGAGACATACTTACCCAAATTGGTCCACACGGACCAAAACTGGTTTGTTCAAAAACGTTTATCCTCAGATAACCTCCGTCCACTATTACAGATCTTAAATGCTTCATCGTAAAACAACAGCTCCTTGGGCTGTATTATGTCTTGATGCTGAAAAAGCTTTTGATAGACTAGAATGGTAATATCTCTGGTGTGTCTAGGAACATATGGGAATTGGCTCCAATTTCATTAATATGATTCAAATGCTAAATGCCAATCCCTCAGCCATAGTTATAACAGGCAATGTCTGCTCTGCTCCGTTCAGAATCACTAGAAGCAGCAGACAAGGCGATCCAATTTCGCCTTTGCTATTTTTATTATCCATGGAACCCCTGGCCCAGGCAATTCGTCAATCTAAGCAAATAACACCAATTTCCCTAAAATCTACTGATTACTTAATCTCTTTATACGCAGACAATATTTTACTCTATCTAGACAATGTATCTCAATTGCTCCCAAACGCATCGAAGATCATAGATAAATTCAGCTTCATCTCAAGTTATATAATGAATCAGCCCTACTGCCTCTCAAAACCCAGATGGTGGACTCCATCTCTACTTATGGAATCCCAATAATTTCCCATTTGAAATATTTGGGAGTAGATGTATTTCCTTCCTTATATCAAACCATTGTCAGACACTTTAACAGAATGCTCAAATCAATTCAATCCGACCTCAGTAGATGGAATAATATCCCAGTTGCTTTAACTGGCAGAATACCTATTGTTAAAATGATTATATTACCACAGCTGAATTACTGGCTATTGGAATTTAATTCATAATGGGGTTTCAATATTTATATGGCAAGGTAAGCGATCCCGTATAAAATTAACACATTTACAAAGAGGGAAAGACTTAGGAGGAATATCCGTACCAACATTTCCCCTGGAAGAGGTGGTCTTCACTGAAACAGTGCCCTCTGTAACTTTCTCACTCATAATTATTCACGATTCATTCAGGATTATCCGTAATCCTGGTATCATCTACATTCATGTAGAAGGGTTTAGAAATGTATTCAATTTTTATTTACAATAAAAGTGACTCCAAAATGACACATTGCATTATTTGTCATTCATTTCTATTGGGCATAAAATAATCTGAAACACAACCAAAACAAACAGCAAATGCAACAAATATGTAAAGTCACAAGCTTGTAATCATTATGTGCCAGGAATATGGAACCAAATACTAAACTTTAATACACATATAAATTAATTTGTCCCAATACTTTAGCTCCCCTAAAATGAGGGAACTATGTACAAAATGTGCTGTAATTTCGAAATGGTTCCACCGATATGGATGGAAATACCTTGAAGTCGGCACTTTAACTTCATAGTCATTGTTTGATTTCAAATCCAAACTTTTGAACTATAGAGCCAAAAGGAGAAAAAATGCTTCACTGTCCCAATAATTACGTAGGGCACTAAGAATATCAAACATTAGGAACACCTTCCTTATATTGAGTTTCACCCCCCCCCCCCCCCCCCCCCTCAGAACAGCCTCAATTGGTATTGGGGTATGGACTTTACAAGGTGTTGAAAGCATTTCACAGGGATGCTGGCCCATGTTGACTCCAATGCTTCCCACAGTTGTGTCAAGTTGGCTGGATATCCTTTTGGTGGTGCACCGTTCTTGATACAAATGGGAAACTATTGAGCGTGAAAAACTCAACAGCGTTGCAGTTGTTGACACAAACCAGTGCACCTGGCACCATTTACCATACTCCGTTCAAAGACATTTAAACATTTTGTCTTGCCCATTCACCCTCTGAATGGCACACAATCCACGTCTCAATTGTCATTAGGCTTAAAAATCCTTCAACCCTTTAATATGACCTTGGCATCCGATAATCCAAACCATCAATTTATACATTTTAAGTTTGTTCACAGACTGTATTTATCACCAAGGAAACGTTTTACTGTTCACTGAGTCCACTAAATCAGGTGGGCACATTCCTCCATATGATGTGGGAGTGCCCTGCAGGTAAATGCTTCTGGGGCAAAGTTAGAAAGTGTATTTAGAAGTGCATGAATGTAAATATTCAATGCTTTGCATCTATTATGTTACTCAACGATGATAGCTCCTTGAATCTCTCAGTAAATCAGTGGTGGGTGACTGATGGAGACATGTTGGCTGGTTGGGGCAATGGGATTGGCGGTTGGGGGTGGAGGCCCACTTCTTTTTTCTTTTCTTTTCTTGTTTATACTGAATTTATTATCACTTTAGCGCTGAATGTATTTCGTACAGTTTTTTTTCTTCTTTTGAGTGGTAGCCTACGGGTACATGTTTTATAAACTTGTAATTTGAAATATATACCTGTAACCCCCCCCCCTAACTGTGCCTCCTTTTTTCTCCACCCTGCCTCTGTCTGACTGTGATCAGCATTGTTTCAGTGTTTCTCCACTGAATGATTCCCCATTTAAAACCGTAATTAGAAATTCAAACCTCAAATCAATATCCCATGTCTGTTGTCCAACCCCAATATGTGGTTTTGGTAGACATTTTAAATAATTGTGTGCTATACAAACCTAGTGTGTGTGTGTGTGTGTGTTGGCCTGCAGACTGGACAGCATGTCATTAAAAGCCTTTTCCTCTCCTGATGAGTCTCTCAGTGATAGATATCTCTGCTGTTTAACAGCCTGGCTGTTAATAACACCCCTTTCAGTCTTGTGTGTGTATTTGTGTGAGAGAGAGAAAGAGAGTTTGGGTACGTACGTACACGTGCATGTTTATGTGTGTGTGTATGCACACTTGTTTGTGTGTGTGTGTGTGTGTGTACAGTATGCATATGTGCACCTGTGTGTGTGTGTAGGTCCGGCTGTGTGTGTGTTAGAGAGCAAATGTTCTTTTAATAGGGTTTTAATGGCTTCCCCAGGTCTGGCCTGACAATGCTGAAACCTGGTCAAGCTGGGCCCCACGGTGGGAAATTAGCTTTTATGAGTGATTAGGGAGCAGCGATAAAGAGTAAAGACCTCACTGGGCAGAGCTGCAGCACTGCTGACTGAACAGCTTTTTATTCAGGATTCTTAAATCAGGAAGATTTGATTGATGATCCCTCAAATTAAATGGTGAAAATGGTGAAACAACGAAATATGAAATATGGTGTTTTGGATAGTTTGGGCACATCAGAAGTGCTGATTGTTGATTCACGAGTGGAGTTGTTTCTTGTGTTTATGTCATGGTTTCTGTTAGCCAGCAATTTCCGGCTTTTGGTCTATAAAAAAATGTGAAAAGCCGATAAATAAAATTGTTGCCAGCCAAATTGACCGGGAGAAAAAACAATCACATGGAAAATAATGCTTTTTATTCATTGATGGAAATAGCAGTCAATGTAAATACATTAGACCGTCATGCTTATTGGTCAATAGGTTAATTTGCAAAATGTAGAGCAATTCCATTTAGTTCGTTTCGTTAGTCGTTATGTATCTTATTTATCACACGCGCACAGCATACAGAGAACCTAGTTTCAGCGAAATATCTGCTGCAGTTCCTCAGCTCATTACTATTGGAATGGAATGTGCTTTTATAAACCCATTCATTGCGCAAGAACTCTAATTGCAATCGCATGTTAAAAATTGTTTTGATGGCCACGATTAAAAAGAGCTATTTTAATTTCTCAACTGGTAATCGAAGCGGCTTTCCCATTCGCCATTGAAGTGCATATAAAATGCTCAGTGCGTGATCCACCACTTTACAACGTGAGCTGGAGGCAGTATGCATTTTGAAAACATACTTAATTGTTCGAAACCTGAACGTTTTACTTCATATTTTGAGGCATGTCTTACTTTGCTTCAAAGTAGCCTAGGCTAAATCCGACCATAGAAACATGGAGGCAATTCTTTTATAAAGACTTCCTCATGCTGCATGCCATTGAAACCAACTTAATTGCTGTCGGTTTTCATATCAACTTTCTTTCGTTGTCCAGAAGCCAAAGGCACAATCCTAGTCCTATTATCAACCCATCCTAGTTGTTGCATCTTTAAATTCCATCTCTTTCTATGTTTTTAACAGAGATTTGAATCTCTGTCACATATGGAACTGCTCGCATCAGGTGCTCTGTTTAGAATGGTGTTTTCCAGTGATTTGCCTTTTGGCAAATGTTTGAAAGTAATGTTTTATTGGCTGCTTCATTACAGGAGTTGCATGTTCTGTTAAATTGAATTACTATAATCTAAATGGGATTTTTTATCTTTCTGAGCACCGTGGGTGGATGGCCTAATGGGTTACACACCCAATGCATATGGGTTTGGTAAATTTCTTAAATGGCTGGTAAATTAAAGTCTTCCCGGTCACGTTGTCCGGCGCCCCATTTTTTTCCTTATGGGAACCCTGGTATATGTGTGTTTGTGTGTGTGCATGTGTGGTGCATATGTGGTCGTCTGTCTATCCCTGTGTGTGTGTGTGTGTATCCCTGTGTGTGTTAGCTAACATAATCCCTAATAGCCTAACTGGTTAAAGCTTTGATGTGCTCTAAGAAACAGATTCATTATCATGCCGCAGTTCATCCACATATTTGTTCTGCATTTATTATACAGCTCTGCTCTTCCTGCCTGCCGGGAGCCTCATTCAATAAGCACTGGGATTACATAAGGCACTTTGCTTTTATAGGAACATCCAACTGTTACACTTACATTAATTTGTACTGTTAAACATGAAGCTAGCTTTGGCACCTATGGCTGTGTGTACAGTAATGTATTCCTATTGAAATATCTACAGTAGACCTAGCTATTGCTTCATGGAATTTACAAGTCCCTTTACGGTTCTTTTGAAGTCTCTTATGTCTTATACATGTACATATTAGAGTAGTAATATTCTTCATGTGTTTTAGGTCCCCAGACACACGTATGTGCTCATGAAAATTTTTATCTCTCCTCCCCTCTGAGCTGTGTTACTTCATTAGCCATTCTATACATTGTTCTCAATCAATAATGAGGAGAGACAAGGTCAATCACCAATCAGGATATTACTTTATTCAAAATGTATTAATAACATCGATTAATTATTGCAATAATGAAACTGGTCGACGAGCCACCCCTAGATGAGTCGTTTAGTGCCCAACGAGCAGATTTGAGCCACAGCATTTTATAGCAAAGTACATCCTCCTGAATGTTCATGACAAACAACAGATGTATGGCATGGGTCAGAAGGTTAGGATTTGTATGAAAGGTACTAATAATTCACAGCAGACGGTATCTGCTGTAAAGACTGTTCTCATTGTGTAGAGACCAGGGTCTGGCCCCCAAAACAAGGTTCCTCTCATAATTATCCATAACCGAGCCATCTCTCCCTGGTGCCTTCCAGTCAGACCAGAGCAACCTCCCTCACATGAATGTAATGTGACTTGTTAGGTTTATCACCTAAGGCATCGTACATCTACTGTCAGCATTAAGCCCTAGAGACCCACTCTCAGTTCACACAGACACAATATAGTTCTAAGAACCCCCTATTCTGTTGCATTAAAAAAAACATTTTATGCATTAACTGTATTATAACATAATATTCTATTTTTACCCACAACACTGGTCAGCCATGTTAGCTGGGGTTTGATATAGAAGTTGTGCTAAGCTAACACGTTCCACCTCCACTCAGTGTGGACTGACACTCAGCACTGCTTTTGGACTAGGTTTTTTTGTTGTTGATTTATTTGACAGTTTAAAAACACAACACAACCACATGTGGATACAATGCATTTAAAATCATGATAAGTATTTTGATTGTGGTCCTCTTGAAAATACATGAAAACTAAAATTATACTTTTGACTTCTACGTCTTTCACTATGGGGTTCCACATGGCTACATTCAACCAATCCCTGCCACCACTTACACACAAACAATATACATCTAACAATCACAAAGTTCTCAAAGAGAAATATTGCAGTTTTTTTTAAAGAACAGAAATTTTGCTGTTACAAACCATCTCAATATTCTCAGAGTCACTGACTATGAAACCCATTATCTGAGTAAATGTCATCGCTTTCAGATATTGTTAAATGAAGAGGGAGGAGGAACTCAGACAGTGTTTCAACCTTGAAAGTCACCTTAGTTTTCACTGCAATACAACAGCGGTGCAAATTATCTTTACAGCACTATCAGATGGTGACTTAGAGAGCGGATACACGCATGCACACACACACACACACACCACCTCAATCAATCAATCATATTTATTTATAAAGCCTGTTTTACATCAGCCAATGTCACAAAGTGCTATACTAAAACCCAGCCTAAAACCCCAAAAAGCAAGCAATGCAGATGTAGAAGCACGGTGGCAAGGAAAAACTCCCTAGAAAGGCATGAACCTAGGAAGAAACCTAGAGAGGAACCAGGCTCTGAGGGGTGGCCAGTCCTCTTCTGGCTGTGCCGGGTGGAGATTATAACAGTACATGGCCAAGATGTTCAAACGTTCATAGATGACCAGCAGGGTCAAATATTAATAATCACATTGGTTGTAGAGGCACCTCAGGAGTAAATGTCAGTTGGCTTTTCATAGCCGATCATTCAGAGTGAGAGACAGCAGGTGCGGTAGAGAGAGAGAGTCGAAAACAGCAGGCCCGGGACAAGGTAGCACGTCCAGTGTACAGGTCAGGGTTCCATAGCCACAGGCAGAACAGATTGAAACTGGAGTAGCAGCACGACCAGGTGGATTGGGGACAGCAAGGAGTCATCAGGCCAGGTAGTCCTGAGGCATGGTCCTAGGGCGCAGGTCCTCCGAGAGAAGAGAGAGAGAATTAGAGGGAGCATACTTAAATTCACGCAGGACACCGGATAAGACAGGAGAAATACTCCAGATATAACAGACTGACCCTAGCCCAGACTGACCCTAGACTGACCCTAGTTCACAAACTATTGCAGCATAAATGTTGGAGGCTGAGACAGGAGGGGTCGGGAGACACTGTGGCCCTGTCCGACGATACCCCCAGACAGGGCCAACTATGCAGGATTTTACCCCACCCACTTTGCCAAAGCACAGCCCCCACACCACTAGAGGGATATCTTCAAAACACCAATTTAATACCCTGAGACAAGGCCAAGTATAGCCCATGAAGATCTCCCCCACGGCACGAAGCTGAGGGGGCCGCCAACCCGGACAGGAAGATCACGTCAGTGACTCAACCCACTCAAGTGACGCACCCCTCCTTGGGACGGCATGGAAGAACACCAGTAAGCCAGTGACTCAGCCCCCGTAATAGGGTTAGGCAGAGGATCAACAGTGGAGAGAGGGGAACCAGCCAGGCATAGACAGCAAGTGCGGTTCGTCGCTCTAGTGCCTTTCCGTTCACCTTCACACCCCTGGGCCAGACTACACTCAATCATAGGACCTACTGAAGAGATGAGTCTTCAATAAAGACTTAAAGGTCGAGACCGAGTCTGCGTCTCTCACATGGATAGGCAGACCATTCCATAAGAATTGAGCTCTATAGGAGAAAGCCCTGCCTCCTGCTGTTTGCTTAGAAATTCTAGGGACAGTAAGGAGGCCTGCGTCTTGTGACCGTAGCGTACGTGTAGGTATGTACTGCAGGACCAAATCAGAACGATAGGTAAGAGCAAGCTCATGTAATGCTTTGTAGAATAGCAGTAAAACCTTGAAATCAGCCCTAGCCTTATCAGGAATACAGTGTAGAGAGTATAGCACTGGAGTAATATGATACAATTTTGGGGTTCTAGTCAAGATTTTAGCAGCCGTGTTTAGCACCAACTGAAGTTTATTTAGTGCTTTATCTGGGTAGCCGGAAAGTAGAGCATTGCAGTAGTCTAATCTTGAAGTGACAAAAGCATGGATTCATTTTTCTGCATCATTTTTGGACAGAAAGTTTCTGATTTTTGCAATGTTACGTAGACGGAAAAAAGCTGTCCTTGAAACAGTCTTGATATGTTCGTCAAAAGAGAGATTAGGGTCCAGAGCAACACAGAGGTGCTTCACAGTTTTATTTGAGACGACTGTACAACCGTCAAGATTAATTGCCAGATCCAACAGAAGATCTCTTTGTTTCTTGGGACCTAGAACTAGCATCTCATTTTGTCTGAGTTTAAAAGTAAAACATTTGCCGCCATCCACTTCCTTATATCTGAAACACAGGCTTCCAGGGAGAGCAATTTTGGGTCTTCACCATGTTTATCAAAATGTATAGCTGTATATCGTCCGCATAGTAGTGAAGTTAACATTATGTTTCTGAATGACATCACCAAGAGATAAAATATATAGTGAAAACAATAGTGGTCCTAAAGCGGAACCTTGAGGAACACTGAAATTTACTCTTGATTTGTCAGATGACAAACCATCCACAGAGACAAACTGATATCTTTCCGACAGATAAGATCTAAACCAGGCCAGAACCTTATCAATCAATTAACACTCACTCCTATTTTACATACAAATAAAAAGGTCAGATGTGGCCTGTAAACCATGAGTTTCAGGCCACTGTATTTGGGTAAAACTCAGACCTCAAAATAAGCCCTTGTAAAATATGTATTGTGTTAAATAATTTTATTTCAATGATTACATATTGGCTTAGGATCTCATTTGGTAAAGGCCACAGGACTGAACATGGATGAATGCAACAACCGTGCCTCTTTCACTAACAAACAGGCACTCTGGGAAATATGCAAATAATGCTTTACAGTAAGTGTATTTGTTACCGTAAAACAACTACAGTAGCATTATTGGTACTGTAAATCAATTTCAGTAACAGTATTAGATACCTTAAAATACAGTACATTAACATACTACAGTAACTTACAGGCTGCCAGTAAGTTAATGTAAAAACAACAGGAATTTTCTTTACAGTGTGTGTATAGGGGTCGGGTGAGTTGGTCTGGCTGGGTACAGTACACCTCAGGACTGGGTATAGGGGCAGGGTGGGTTGGTGTATGCCTTAGGGCTGGGTATAGGGGCCGGTTGGGTTGGTGGGCTGACTAGAACATTTATGGCTCATATAAGAGAGACAGTCCATTATGGTTTGAATGAACTGTTTGTTATTGAGGGAGATTCGTCTGCTTGCTTAATGCGCTGAGAGGACTCCTATTACCTTCAGAGATCAATGGTGTGTGTATGTTTGTGCGTGAGTGTGCGTTTGTTTGCGTGTGTGTGTATCATCCCTATCATGGCATTCCTCCTTCAAGCTGAGTGCTGTCTCTCTGGAACTTCAGACGTGGCGCTATGCATTCTGGGAGGATGGCCACGGCTTTTTAATGGTGAGCCTCTTCCTGTCCAATGATGTCTACACATTTTTAGGTTGTACCTCTACTCGCATTGGTTGAGCACCTTCTACTTCTTTTCAAAGTATGGCAACGGCTGCAAAGGATTGGCTGATGACAGATCGTAGGAGTTCTGGAGCATCTTTGAGCCGAGAGAGAGATTATGAAGTAAAGGCATTGGATTGGTCTAAGCATGGGCTAGAGGGAGTTTCCAACATGTTTCCACACCAATCCACTCCTTTTAAATCTATGAGGGGGAGTGAACGAGTAGGTGCAGAGTCAATCCACAGCCAGCGTTGAAGTTGTCGCATACAAGTCATTTTTCATGTCGGTTTCTAGCTGTGGCTCTAATCTTGTCCAAACATCTGTTATACATAAATTGTTCTCTGTACTGTAATATACTGTAATGTATTCCTGGCTGGCAGGCTGGACTCAGGGGTTGTGTGTGTGGGTGGGCACAGTAGCTCACTTAGCCACTCTCTTCTGTGTCCATACTCTGGAGAAGGAGGACACACACTTTTCCACTGTAGTGGCTTCCTCTTTCCTACTCTCTCTCCCTCTTTTAGTCCCTCTCTCTCTCTCTCTCTCTCTCTCTCTCTCTCTCCCTCTTTTAGTCCCTCTCTCTCTCTCTCTCTCTCTCTCTCTCTCAGTTCCTTCCCTCAGGCTCTCCATCAGGTTTATGAAACAAATGGTTCATCTAACTGTAGCTCTCTCTCTCTCTCTCTCTCTCTCTCTCTCTCTCTCTCTCTCTCTCTCTCTCTCTCTCTCCCCTCTCCCTCTGTGGGAACATATTTTCTGCTTGATTCTCCACAGTGCCAAAGCCTCCCTTGGGGGGTGAAAGTTCTGCACACTCCTGAGTAGCAATAATAACACTCATTTACAGGGAACAGTGATATATGGTGTCTGAGAGTGGCTTTTTGTTATGATATACAACGTGTTGTTCATTTTCTATCTGGATGCAGGCCCATTACAATATAGTATGGAATATACTGTAGCTATAACATAATGTTCTCTTGTAGGTAGGGTCATTTGTATGCATTTTAATGTTGCGTTCTGCACACGGGTTGAGGTTAGACATGGTGCATTAGAAGGTATTGTCCATGTTATACAGTGTATGTTTATGTTTAAGTCATTGCTATTTTAATTTCTCAAGCACCCAACTAATCAAAATTAATTAGAACCCATCTCGTTCCCTTTCCACTTCATATGAAGTGTCATAGTGCATAACCACTCATAACCTCTCTGTGGCCTATGCCAGAGTTGGCACTGTGTTTATGGTTCGGAGGAAATGGGTCTTTTCTCCAACACTTAGAGGCTAGAAAGGTATCTCCTCTGCCCCTCCTGTGGCTCTTATTTTGTGGACAGATGGGGGGGCTGTCTGGGTGTCTACACACTCTCCAGGATCTCTTTCTCTTTATGTCTGCCTGTTTGCCCCTCTCTCTGCTTAGAATTTGGCTTCTCTCTTTCTGTCTCTCTCTCTTTCTCTCTTGTTGACTCTTGCTGTCTTTTGCTGTCTCTTTCCAGTTCTGTCTATGTCACTGTGTGTGTCTCTCTCTCTCTCTCCTTCCCCTCACTGGCACTTGTCCCTGCAGCTGGTGTATAGAGCCCTCCCTCCATTCTGTGTCTTTCACAGGCCCATATGTAAACACTGACAGTAATCACCAGTGAGTGCTCCGCTCACTTCCTCCTTGGCAGTCGCTCAGAGAGCTATGCATTGGCGGGGAAGGTTTGAGAAACTGCAGACTCCACTTCGGCTCTAGTAAAATACTGCAATCACTCATCCCAAATGTCTCCCTGGCATCGTCTACAGGGCCAATCATTCAATATTATGGGCACAGTTGCACAGTGTCGTAGTGCCACTCAACTATTAGGCCTTATACATGAACTCTAGATCACAGACATTTTACAAACCCTGTGATGATCAAATAATCACTGTGTCTGAAAAGCTTTTGTGTTTATCGCCTACTTTATGCATAATACTAAGCTGGCCTTTGCTCAACTTGTTTGTGTTGAATGGTGTTAGCCTATGCTATATGGTGTTGATACGCTGTGTCCTGTATCTTATTGGGCTGTATTGTGTTGAGTTGTGATATGTTGTATTGTAGTATTCTGCGTTGGCTTTGCCGGGTCAGGCTGTGTTGGGGGGGGGGGGGGGGTAACACGGTGTGAAGAGACTGGCGTGGTCCAGCCATGCCTGGGATAGTCTCCAAGCCCTGATTCCCTCTCCTTGGAAGGCATGGTAGTGACTCCAAGCTCTGCTTCCCTCTCGTTGGAAGGCATGGGAGTGTCTCCAAGCCCTGCTTCCCTCTCCTTGGAAGGCATGGTAGTGACTCCAAGCTCTGCTTCCCTCTCGTTGGAAGGCATGGGAATGTCTCCAAGCTCTGCTTCCCTCTCCTTAGAAGGCAGTCAAGCACAATGAATTCATTCCTCCCTCTTCCAGTCATTTCTCTACAGTATTTATAGCAGATGAATAAAATAAATCTCAGTTGGAATTTTGTGATGATGAGTCCCAAATGGCTCCCTATTCCCTACAAAGTGCACTACTTTTGACCAGGACCCTGGCGAAAAGTAGGGCACTATATAGGGAATTGGGCGCCATTTGGGATGCACACTCTCTTCCACTTGGCTAAGTCAGAGGGCAGAGGGGAGCAGCGTGGTAGCTTGAGTCATGGTGGCAAAGATCGCTGGATAAGGAGTGCCATTGTTGTTCAGATAGCTACTGTGTCTACTGTAGTTTGATGGGGAGAATTATTTTATTTCGCTAGCTATTGTGTGGTATTAATTGGGATAAATGTGGGACAGTTGTTTTTTCATATCTACACATGGCCAAAAGTATATGGACACCTGCTCGTCGAACATCTCATTCCAAAATCATGGTCATTAATATGGAGTTGGTCCATCCTTTGCTGCTATAACAGTCTCCACTCTTCTGAGAATGCTTTCCACTAGATTTTGGAACATTGCTGCGAGGCTTCCATTCAGTCATGAACATTAGTGAGGTTGGGCACTGATGTTGGGCGATTAGGCCTGGCTTGGAGTCGGCATTCCAATTCATGCCAAAGGTGTTTCATGGGGTTGAGGTCAGGGCTCTGTGTGGGCCAGTCAAGTTCTACCACACCGATCTCGACAAATCATTTCTGTATGGACCTTGCTTTGTGCACGGGGGCATTGTCATGCTGAAACAGGAAAGGGCCTTCCCCAAACTGTTGCCATGAAGTTGGAAGCACAGAATCGTCATGGATGTCATTGCATGCTGTAGAGTTAAGATTTCCCTTCACTGGAATTAAGGTCCCTAGCCCAAACCATGAAAAACAGCCCCAGACCATTGTTCCTCCTCCACCAAACTTTACAGTTGGCTCTAGGCATTAGGGCAGGTAGCGTTCTCCTGGCATCCGCCAAACCCAGATTTGCCCCTGAACAAGGCAGTTAACCCACTGTTCCTAGGCCGTCATTGAACATAAGAATTTGTTCTTAACTGACTTGCCTAGTTAAATAATGGTCAAATAAAAAAAATAAAAAATGTGTTTCCACTGAGTCCAAAGGTGGTGAGATTTACTCCCGACAAACAGTTATTGTGCGGACGTTGATTCCCGAGGCAACCAGGGACAGACGATTTTTACGCGCTTTAGCACCCGGTAGTCCCGTTCTGTGAGCTTGTGTGGCCTACCACTACGCTGCTGAGCCATTGTTGGTCCTAGAGGTTTCCATTTTACAATAACAACCCTTACAGTTGACAGGGGCAGCTCTAGCAGGGCAGAAATTTGACGAACTGACTTGTGGGAAAGATGTCATCCTATGACGGTGCCACGTTGAAAGTTATTGAGCTCTTCAGTACTGGCCATTCTACTGTCAATGTTTCTCTATGGAGATTGCATGGCTGTGTGGTCGGTTTTATACACCTGTCAGCAACAAGTGTGGTTGAAATAGCAGAATCCACTAATTTGAAGGGGTGTCCACATACATTTGGCCATGTAGTGTATATTCAGGTGTACAGTAGGATATAAATTTGACCAGTTTCTCACAGCAGGAAAATAATCCTGCATCAACAGGACATTTTTCTAGGGGTTGATAAAACATTTTATCAACAATCTTTCCATTTCATACATTCATTTTACACTTCATTTCACACATTTAGGAACCCCACTTCTCTTCACGTACAGTGGACATGGTAAACTATCTAAGGTGTCAGCCACAAACTAGGCATGTTGTTCACCAGACCTGTGTTTTTTTTTGGGGGGGGGGGGGGGCTGACCCTGTCAAACAACACATCTCCCTACACCTATCTGGTGTATGTGACAATAAAAAAATGGAATAAACATCAACTTCTTGGCGCAGCCTGGAACCAAAACTGTTTATGGGCTAGGAGAGGAATAAGGCCAGAGTAGCATGGCTCTATGGGGGCAAATTCACGAGGAACCAAACAGAATTTAATGGAAGTCAGCAGAAGCAAACAAGCAAATGGAACCAAATGGCGAGGGACCCACTTGAATTTGTCCAATACAAATTCTTGTTTTTGTTGTAAAACGTTTTTCATTTGGAGTAAGCGGTTTCCGTTGCAAAATGTTTTGCCACTGTGTCCGACTAATGAATTCACCCATGCTTACAGGCTTGTAGAGGAATTAGGCTGTAGCTTGGCTCTATACAAGTCATTATCTTGCCGTGGTTCTGAATCCAAGCTGACTTTTGCTTGGATGTATGAGAGTCCGTAATGGCCCATGGTGCTAAATCCTAGCTGACTGTTTTACTCTCTGACATTATTTTACCCCTGGAGAGAATGTTGTTTGAGGCATCATGTATGGACAGAGACGGTTAGAGTCAATACACTGTGGTGACGCTCATCCTACACAACAATAATGTAGAATAACTCCCTTAGGCTATGGAGAGTACCAGAAACTCTCTCTATCCGCTGAGCTCTAGTAGCCACTTCATCCAGCGGGAGGGGGGGAGAAAGAGAGAGTAATAATGAGAGAGGGGGGCATGTAGAAAGGTAGAGAGTGTGTGTGAGAGAAGGAGAGAGAGAGGGAGAGCCCACACTGCTCTCCAGCCATTTGATACCAGACAGATCAGATGTGACACAATCCTTTTGTGTTTGCTTTCTTCTGGGTTCATTGTCTTATTACATGAACAGTTTTAGTCTTACATTTAGTGGCCCTCCCTCTCGTTCCTTCCAAATCATACAAACCCCTCTATCCTCCCCATCCTCCCTTTCTTCCTCCCTCCATCTTATGCCCCTCTGCTCAAGTGGGGGGCACCTTCTTTTTCTGTCGAACTTCATTCCCTCTCAGTGGCTTGACGGTCTCCTCTAGCTGCCCTGGGCCTTTTTCTTGGTTGACGAGGCTGATTCAAGCACATGTGCCAAAGGGCCAAATTAACCCAATTACCCCGGGCAGTCCAATCAGACCTCTACCCCCTACAGCCCCCTTCAGCCCCTCCACCCCTCTATTGCCCTCTTAAGACCAAAATAATCACTGGATGGAGTGTGAGTGTGTCAGACATGGACTGAATTTGGGGAGGGGTAAGTGAGGGCTCTCATATGTAGGGCAGGAAGTGAGACGTCACAGTCAGTCTTAGTCAGTTACTGAAGACCCAATCTTCCAATTCTCACCCACAGGACCAACAGACATGGACAACAAATGAATGAGTTCAATAAACAGGCATAATCTATGTACTTCTTTCTCTCCCTCCCTCTCTCCCTCCCCCCTCTTTCTCTTTTTTCCTTTTCCTCTCTTTGGGATGGTGTTTAGTTCAATCTGCATTACATTTTCATGTAAAAATGCACGTGATATTTACACTTTTTTGAGGTCTCACTGATGTTGATTAATTTTAAATGAGGGATTTTATATTACATGGCATGAGTAAAAGGAGAGAGGAAGCAATAAGACAGAGTGATAAAGAGAAAGATGCAGGACTGACAGATGCTGAGGACACAGGCAGTCCTGTGGAAGCCTCGGCCGTCTGAAGGACCCCACACTGTTATTATTGACTTGTGCTGTGCTGCTAGTCTAGATACTGCACCAGTGAGATGATCGCAAGAGACAAGTGTTCTTGCGTGCAGGGAATGTCTGGAAATGTCAACTTTGTTTTAGGAAATGTCAACTTTGTTCCAAGGTATAACCAGTGTAGTTCTCCAGCTTTAGGCCCACCTCTGCAAGGATAGAATTGTTTATTAAATGGTTGACCTGGCTGTTGGATATACACACAGAGGTAGTTGATTTGGGTAGAGGAGAGGGCAGTCGGGGTGAGAAATGGTACTATAGCGTAACGTAGGAGTTAGCCTTGACATCCAGCATTGCACACAGTTGAAGTCGATGTGTATTCAAGCTTCTGTGTTTTTATGCAAAGTAATGTATGTGTATTTTTCCCGACAGAATTTCCACACACAGATTATCATATTAAAGATTTCTGAAATGCATTACATCAAACGTTCTTTCTGCTGTCGACTGCATTCTACAGAAGAGAGACTGCCTTTGAAGTTGAACTGTGGCAGAGAACACAGGGAGAGAGTATGCCCAGCCTTGCCTGGTGGGGTTACCAATAGCAGAGCTAGCATTTTGTTGAAGCCGGCTCAGTTGATTAACCAATATTTGATTTCTGCTTCGGCTGCCTCAGAGGCGTTGGGCTTAATGTATTTATTCTGGAGAAAAGCAGCAGGAACTTGTGAGGCCTATCAAAATCCTTTGGAAATTTCCCTGTAAATTCTGAGGTAGGCTACGTTGTGAGCATGGATTAAAAGGTGTAAGCAACGGGTAGGCTAGGACAATGATTGGCACAGCATTGATGTACAGTAATGTGCTACTGACTGTGCTGCTGTTATTGAGTCCTTCTGGAATAATAATAGCATTCTGTAACAGTACATGACTCAAATGTAAATACTTCATTCCTTCACACCAGCCTGTACAGGCCATCGTCCCCTCGGTTCCATTGCGCAGCATTACATAACCTAGGAGAGTCTACACACATATGCACATGGATGCACGAGCACACACACACTGTGTGTATATATATATATATATATATATACACAGTTGAATTCGGAAGTTTACATACACTTAGGTTGGAGTCATTAAAACTAGTTTTTCAACCAAAAACTCGTTTTTCAACCAAAGCTTCTGATTAGTCTAATTGACATCATTTGAGTCATTTGGAGGTGTACCTGTGGATGTATTTCAAGGCCTACCTTCAAACTCAGTACCTCTTTGCTTGACATCATAGGAAAATCTAAAGAAATCAGACAAGACCTCAGAAAAAAAGTCTGGTTCATCCTTGGGAGCAATTTCCAAACTCCTGAAGGTACCACGTTCATCTGTACAAACAATAATATGCAAGTATAAACACCATGGGACCACACAGCCGTCATACCGCTCAGGAAGGAGACGCGTTCTGTCTCCTAGAGATGAACGTACTTTGGTGCGAAAAGTGCAAATCCATCCCAGAGCAACAGCAAAGGACCTTGTGAAGATGCTGGAGGAAACAGGTACAAAAGTATCTATATCCACAGTAAAATAAGTCCTATATTGACATAACCTGAAAGGCCCCTCGACGAGGAAGAAGCTAGTGCTCCAAAACCACCATAAAAAAGCCAGACTAGGCTTTGCAACTGCACATGGGGCAAAAGATCGTACTTTTTGGAGAAATGTCCTCTGGTCTGTTGAAACAAAAATAGAATTGTTTGGCCATAATGACCATCGTTATGTTTGGAGGAAAAAGGGGGAGGCTTGCAAGCCGAAGAACACCATTCCAACCGTGAAGCACGGGGGTGGCAGCATCATGTTGTGGGGGTGCTTGCTGCAGGAGGGACTGGTGCACTTCACAAAATAGATGGCATCATGAAGAAAGAAAATTATCTGGATATATTGAAGCAACATCTCAAGACATCAGTCAGGAAGTTAAAGCTTTGTCGCAAATGGGTCTTCCAAATGAACAATGACCCCAAGCATACTTCCAAAGTTGTGACAAAAGGGCTTAAGGACAACAAAGTCAAGGTATTGGAGTGGCCATCACAAAGCCCTGACCTCAATCCCATAAAAAATTGGTGGGCGAGCAAGGAGGCCTAGAAACCTGACTCAGTTACACCAGCTCTGTCAGGAGGAATGGGCCAAAATTCACTCAACTTATTGTGGGAAGCTTGTGGAAGGCTACTCAAAAAGTTTGACCCAAGTTAAACAATTTAAAGGCAATGCTACCAAATACTAATTGAGTGTATGTAAACTTCTGACCCACTGGGAATGTGATGAAAGAAATAAAAGCTGAAATAAATCATTCTCTCTACTATTATTCTGACATTTCACATTCTTAAAATAAAGTGACCTAAAACAGGGAATTTTTACTAGGATTAAATGTCAGGAATTGTGAAAAACTGAGTTTAAATGTATTTGGCTAAGGTGTATTTAAACTTCCGACTTCATTTGTATATAAAGTTCAGCAGACAAGCTGAATTTTGGCCACAAGTCCTAACGAGGAGAGCTTTCTTTTATAACACCACACTGTGGTTAAGGGACGTTTGGATCGGGCCGGAAAGGATTGAAGGGGCTTCAGTCCTGCGTTCTTCTCCTCTTCTTTTCTTTGCTGCAGTGACAGAAGGAGAGATGAGAAGGAAACGACAGTGTTTGCAGTTTTTCTGTCATGCTCAGAACTTGGAGTGTGTGTGTGCGGGGGGGGGGGGGACTGATTTTGTGTGTGTGTGTGTGTGTGTGTGTGTGTGTGTGTGGTTAACAGGCAGACAGCAGGCCTCCTTTGGGAGCTGTTCTAGACGTCACTCCTTGAGAGCTTGTGTTTTAAGGTTTGGAGATTTTGGAGATGTAAGCCTGCTTGTCTGTCAGGCTAAATCATACTAGCTGCTGTAGTCACACTCCTTTTCACGACAGTTAATATACATATATACATATTTTTGTAGTATTACACATTTTTTCTCCTGATGTCTGACCTTGTGTTAAAATCCAGGCCTGAAATGGACCTTTTGAAGACAATATTAATCCTTGATATTACGGCGCTGTTGAATTGGAGACCTGTGTTGTTCTGTTGTCTTGTAGGTATAGAGTGCCAGTAGTGACAAACACAGAATACATCAGGGATGTCTCCAGATTCCAGACGCTTGTAACGTTTCTGAGAGGAAAAGGTCACTGTATAATACACTGAAAGGATGATGCAAATGATACTTCTGATACCTGTCTAGTTGTCATGTGTGTATTGTGTGTGTATCGTGTTGCTATGATGTGTGTATTGTGAGTTTATCGTGTTTTGTATCGTGTATCATGTCCATCCCTGCCGTGAATGCAATTGCCAGGTATCTTAACTGGGTAACAGGGCAACAGGGCTTGATGTTGGCCCCTACACTTCTTCTACACATTTGTCTCAAACCCACCATTCTCGTAGTTTATTGGTCTGTTTCTATGCTCCTCATTTTGATGGTTTGATGGTTGCAATACATATCATTTCTAATTAATCTGTCGCCTGAGCAAATATGTTTTTTGATAAGGTGTTTGTGTATTTGTCGGTGTGTGTGTGTATTTAGTAGATTACCATTCAGGCCATATCTCAGCTCTCTGTCAGGGTGCCATGGCTGCAGCCAGCCGCTTGCAGGATGGACGCCTTATCTCTCTCTTTCCAGACCCTGCCCCCGTCACACACACACTCGCACCCCAGCATACACACACACACACACCCACACCCCCTCTGAGCTCTCTGACACTCATCCACAGCCTCTTAACAACAGACAATGGACACTTCTACCTGGTTCTATTTATTCATAAATGTAAACTTTGGCAAGCTGTCCATAACAAACAGCAAGAAAAATGGACCTGCTTGCAATAAAGCATACAGTTGTAGGATCTTAATTTGAGCCAGTTTGCTACAGCAGGAAAAATAATCCTGCAGCAAAAGGAAATGTGAAGCAAATCAAGTCTGAAATTTTAAAGTGGAAATTACAAACTTTAGAAGCCTTTTTAAAACTCAAATACACAAGTTAGCATTTTCTTTTTTCAGCAACAAAAGAATGATCCAATTAAGATCCTACATCTGTATATCACTATATGACAGTCTATGTCTTTCATCTTTAGACTGCTGTCTTTGTTCTCCATGTTTTTTTTATTTTACAGATTTCTCCCTGCTTTCCTTCTCTCTCTCAGGTGTCGAAATCCAGACAGTTGGACACACACACACACACACACACACACACACTTGCACGCAGACACACACACACACCGAACAGTGGGTGTAAATAGACAGCTGTGCACAGGGCTCCTGACTCCATTCAGAGTACAGAAAGCTCATCAGACTCAGGTCCCGGCAGGTGGATTGAGAGGGGGCAGGGAGAATCCACTGTGTCAATCTCTCCTCGGGGAAAGGGAGAGAAAAAAGAACGGCCGAAAAAAACAGGCAATCAAGCCGGCGCGTGAGTGGCGTTACACATGAGTAGCTCCCGCTTATCCCTTCAGGCTTCTGCCCTTTCTATTCCTCCACCATCTCTCGCTCTCCCTCCATCCCCCATCCAACCATCTCTGTCCCCAGGTAAAAGCTGTCCTTGGGCCAGGGCTGTCGATAGTATGTGAACTGAAATGCTCTTACAGTCAGAGAGTTCATACTTGTTTATTTTTAGGTTTCCTTGTTTTACCTTTGTGAGAGCGAAATATAAG
The DNA here is from genome assembly GCF_901001165.1 of Salmo trutta. NCBI lineage: Eukaryota > Metazoa > Chordata > Actinopteri > Salmoniformes > Salmonidae > Salmo > Salmo trutta. The sequence continues at coordinate 1,912,748 of NC_042989.1, forward strand.
TAATGAGTTATTGACAGATACATAATCTGTGTAGTCTACTTGCCCTTCTCACATCTCCCTAGATACCTGTGGTCTAGCACTAGATCAATAACTGCTTATGATCTAGCAGTTACTACTTCAGACAGAGATACATACACTGAATCTCATGGGATAATGTTTTGATGATAAAAATAAAACAAGGATACACTATAACTGCAAGCAGCCATGCCGGGGTTCAAGCATAAAATATATAACCATTTTTTTATTTCGAGTTACAAATCCTGAGCGGGGTTACATTTTCAAATTTCCTAAATATTGTAGTTATTACCATTTAACAAATAACAATCATTTCTGTGTTTCGTAGTGCCAGACTCAATCATGTAGAGAAACGTCAGAGTGAATTTGGGCCATATAAAAAAAGAATAATAATGCCCCTGAAGTATGTCAGCCAGAAGCTGTGGAAAGGGGAGGGGAGGAGGAGAGGACAGAGGAGAGAATGAAACAGAGGGAGGGAAAAGATTTAGAGGGGCAGTGTTGGAGAAAGCAAAAAGAAAGGAGAGGTGGAGGAAGTAGGATGGGAAGATGATGACGGGAAAAGACAGTCGATTGGACGGGAAAGAGAAGGGAGGAGAAAGAGGATGAGGAGAAAGATGGATGGCAGAGGAGGAAATAGAGCGAGGGGGGATGATAAAGGGCTAGTGGGGTCTTTGAAAAGGCTTGATTATTGGCCGTCCTAGGGGGGCTTTTGTCTAGGTCCCAGGGGAGAAAGGGTTAACACCACTTAGCCTCAGGGAAGACGAGAGCAGCAGTGGCACAGTGTGTGTGTGTGTGTTAGGGAGGGGTTGATGGGGGTTTGAGGGATCATGATGGGGTCCCCCGCTGTTTTCTAAAATCACTGCGCTCTCTTGCCCCCCCCCCCCCCACACACAGAAATACTCAAATGTTTGCATGTAGGGGTGCCAGGAATTATGGAGCCTGAGGGTAAGACTAGCCTTTTGAAGGATGTTTGTTGAGAAAATGGTATGTTAGAAAGTAGTAGAGAGCTCCCTTACCAAACCCTTTCACTGCACACTAGCAGTGGTCAAAAATATGTATGTTGTTTGTGATAGTTCTGGGCACTGCATTATCCAATCAATTATCTGCATGTGTCAAGATGTCACTGCTGCCTCAGAACAATATAGCTCTACACACATACACACACATACACTTTTATTTTGTGTTTGTATTAAACCCCTCCATATTGTACAGTAGACTGATGCTCATCCTAGCTGATAGGAAGCACACATGGAGGGAAGGAGACTTTGAGGGCCCTATTTTTATCCCTTCGGTCCCAGAGGGAAAGCACTGGAGCGCACCACTGCCCAAAGCGCTCAGTGGTGGGTGACACTCACTGCTACTGGTGCAGGTCCCAGCTGCCTACCAATTTACTGGTAGGTGGGGAGGGAAAGAGGGGTTGAGAGAGACAGAGAGGAGATATGGAGGGGAGAAAGAGAGAGAGAACTTAATAACCAATGTTTCTCTACAAGAGATAAGAAGCTATTTGATGACAAACAGCAACAAAAATCTAATCACAAATATGACAAATCACACAAATATGTTCCTATAGAATGTACTGTTCCGTATAAATCCATTAACCCAAGAGTTGATGTCCACGCCCGCATGGAAATATTAGTAGCATAACAACATCTGTCTGTTTAAGCTAAATATATATATTTTGAGTGTCTGCCTTCCGCATCTGCCCCAAAGTCAAAATTGTCTATAGGACATCGTAAAAATGTATGAAATTAAACTTTTTGGTCTTTATTTAAGGTTAGGGTTAGGCATAATGTTAGCAGTGTGGCTAGGGTTAGATTTAAAATCAGATTTTAGAAATAGGCAGGGTTTAAGACTTTGTGACTGTGTTAACTAGTGACGACCGTGGCAGCGCTACAGCGGATGTTTGTCAGAGCAGGAGACAGCCCGACGATGGATTTTCTCACGGAAACGTCTGCAGAGTCTGAACGGTTTGAGCTAGAAACTAACATGATTCCACTATGGAAAGCTGAGAATCTCACGAATATGTTGGTGTTCTCTGTTTTCACAGGAGCTTCACGGGACTCGTCTAAACTTAGAAACGCCAAACGGTTTGGGCTACAAACTAACAAATTATTACCCCACCATCAAAAGCTGAGACTATCCCGAACTTGCTTTACGATGCCTACAAGCCTTACAAGACTTGTTTAAAGGTAACCCAGTACCGGGCTGAAAAATGAATGGAAATGAATAGGACATTTCCACGTCAAAGGTATACCGGTCATTCTATGGTAAAAAAAAATCCTGAGTTGCTTTATTATATCTGTCAGATATAAGACAGACACTTCAAAACATACTCCTCGCCCTTCCCCCCCAAAGGCTTAGGTGTAATAATAGGTTATCCTAGTAAGAGGCTATCCAATTGTTTTTCTTCAGCGGATGGTCAGGGGGCCAGAACATAATTACATTTGCAGACTGCAAATTGACCACAAGAAGCCAAAACAGATATAATATTTGACTAAAACATAATCATTTCAAACCTCAATTACACAACATCTCTCTATTATGCATGGGAATACTTCGCAACTGGATTCCCAAATCAAAATCACTTGCTGGTGTTTTTACAGACTTTTATGTCCAACAAATTAGAAAACTTGGGGGGCAAATAAAATCACCCGGGGGCCAAATTCAGCCTGTTGGCCGCCAGAAGAAAGGAGGTTTTAAAACGCCAGAACACTCCCACACACAGACCCCATTAGGCCCAACATATGTTGATTACTACCTTTCTAGGGATGTGGATGAGTAATGGAGGGAGGTTAGAGAGAAATGCACAGTGTGTGACTGTGTTAGATGCTGGCTGGATTGAGTGCATCATTCAAGGTACAGTGGATGCACTTTAAATGCCAAGTGCATTATTGGAGCACTCGCACACACACAGACAGACACATGCTATGTGTAGGTCTGGATTCAGTTTGAAAGTCCTATTCATTTGTATTCAAACAAAATCAATACCTTTTCTATTTCATAGCAATTTTTTAGATTAGGCCTACCTACTTATTTAAGCTACATATTCAACTTTTTAGGACGTTAGATTAGGCCTACCTATTTATTTAAGCCACAGATTCATCTTTTTAGGACGTTAGATTAGGCCTACCTATTTATTTAAGCTTTCAGTGTTCATGGAAGGGAGTTGTATAATGTACATCATAGATGGACCAAATCTCAACTCCAATCAGACTAAATACACACTTTCAGACACTCTTCCCAAGTAATCTTTTAAACAGACATTCATAGTATGAAAGTATCCCATGTGATTATTCTGACACGCTCCTTAGACTCTACCCTGTGTGTTTGTCTAAATCGCAACCACAACCTTCTATCCTATTCATCCAATACAACCAATGTATTATTGCTGTGGCCCGTAGATAAGCTAACTACGCTAACTCAGTGTTGACATTAAGCCAATGAGTCTTCAGGTATGTGTCAGGTGACAGGTAAATAGCCAATAACCTTTCTCCTCATGCTTTAATAGAGCTAATTGAGGACAGTGGGGTTAGTTGAGCCATTTTTAACATTCAGCATCACTATGTCCAGGGAAATATAGTATTTTTTCTAACAAAGATATCTACATATATTTCAGGATGTTTTGTATCCCTGGAAATAATCAGAATTCATGTAAACATAACAGTTTTGAAAACCTAGCTTGTCCAGGTTTCTTGACACCACTTACCCAGGTATGGGGTATGTTGATTATAGGAACAGGGTAATTTGAGACGCCTTGGGGTAAGTGGGTGATGGTGTACTGTGACAGTGGGTGCTGGTAGGTCAAAGTTTAATTCATGGAATGGGGTGTGGTATATTGTATATCTTAAATGTATGCCTACATTCAGATATACACTGAGTGTAGAAAACATTAGCAACACCTTCCTAATATTGAGTGGCACCCACTTTTGCTCTAAGAACAGCCTCAATTCGTTGGGGCATGGACTCTACAAGGTGTCAAAAGCGTTCTACAGGGATGCTGGCCCATGTTGACTCCAATTCTTCCCACAGTTGTGTAAAGTTGTCTGGATGTTCTTTGGGTGGTGGACCATTCTTGATAAACACAGGAAACTGTTGAAAAACCCAGCAGCTTTGCAGTTCTTGACACACTCAAACCGGTGTGCCTGGCACCTACTATCATACCCCGTTCAAAGACACTTAAATCTTTTGCCCTGCTCATTCACCCTCTGAATGGCACACATACACAATCCATGTCTCAATTGTCTCAAGGCTTAAAAATCCCTCTAACCTGTTTCCTCCCCTTCATCTACACTGATTGAAGAGGATTTAATCGACATCAACAAGTGATCATAGTTTTCCCCTGGTCAGTCTATGTCATGGAAAGAACAGGTGTGCTTAATGTTTTGTACCCTCAGTGAAGATCACTCTGTTGAATATCACATACCCTTCCATTTCTTGACCAGTTGTTTGGGACCGTGATGTTGTTTTGATGTTCCAATTCATAGGCAAGTTCTCTACATTTGATGCTACTAAGCCCATGACATTGGTCTGTGAGATTCTTGATATGTTTAGCAAGCTCAGACGCCATGTCATCAGATAAGACCTTATCTATCATAGCCTCTCTTTCGCAGAAGTACGTTTTAATTTTTTTGTCAATGTACCCCTTCAGTGTCATTAAGTCAATTTTTTCATCTCTTGCTGCTGCTCGAATGGACTTCTTCTCTTAGATCCCAACTGATCTAAGAGAATCTTAAAATGACTTTGGTTTAGATACAAGCGTCATGAAACCTATAAGACAATAAATGTATTTGACTTAGTCAAAATCTGTTTTTTGGACCTAACTTGCTTTTCCATGTGGTTTCTTCCTTCACAGACTCCATGAAATGATGACCTCTTCACAAGTATTTGGTCCCATGATTTTTTTTAATGGTTTCCTAGAAACAAGGGGTGGCTCAACTTACCCTTTGGCTCAACTTACCTTACTCTCCACTACCCCTGTCACTTCCTGGTCTTGTCAGGCTGAAATGTGTCCCCCCTGACACCAAGTCATATTAATGACAAATATTCAGAATGTCCCGTCTGTAAATTAGTTTAACATTTAGATGAAGCTGGCCTGATGTGATGATGATCTCCTGTCAGAATGTAATTGTATCTTTTCACATATAAAAGGAGGCTGGCTCGGAAAGAATGACATCTCTGTCTGTCCTTAGATGCTGATGCCTGGTACTTGTTGTAGTTTAAAGTAATATCATTGTGGTATTTTAAAGTTTTACTGTGTATGCGTTTTGTAAAAATATATGAAAATATTGTCAAAAAGACTAAATATATTAAAGTCTGGCTCAAGTGGAGGAAAGCATATTTAAGTACTCTCTCTAAAATCCCAATTCAGGACTCTTTATCGCCACATTTATCCTTGCGCGACATCAAGCCCAGAAGACACATGCACATACGTACACATGAATGCACGCACGCACGCACATACACGGAAAAGCTTGTCATATGTAAATGACATGTCCTTGAAGCTAGCCTGCTGATGTTGCAGATATTGTCAAGTCCACTTATGAAGATCAGCAACAACATCCAATCTTTCTTGTTAATGTTGCCAAGCCATTTCCTTCATACTCTACAGGGTTTTGTAGCCCAATTCATTTTTTTTAAGCCATTCCGATCTCATTTACTAGGTCTTATTGATTATTTTTGCAGTGAGATGGCAATGTGGTGTCAATCCCCATTATCTTTGCAGCGAGCTGTCATGTTAGTCAGACTAAATCAAATCAAATCAAATTGTATTTGTCACATGCACTGAGTACAACAGGTGTACACCTTACAGTGAAATGCTTACAAGCCCTTAACCAACAATTCAGTTTTAGTGTTAAATAAAAAATAACAGTAACAAATAATTAAAGACTGACTTCCCTGTAGCTCAGTTGGTAGAGCATGGTGTTTGCAACACCAGGGTTGTGGGTTTGATTCCCACGGGGGGCCAGCACAGGAAAAAAAAAAAAAAAATGTATGAAATGTATGCATTCACTACTGTAAGTCGCTCTGGATAAGAGCGTCTGCCAAATGACTAAAATGTAAATGTAAAGAGCAGCAGTAAAATAACAATAGCGACGCTATGTATAGGGGGTACCGCTACAGAATCAACGTGCGGGGGCACCGGTTAGTTGAGGTAATATGTACATGCAGGTAGAGTTAAAGTGACTATGCATAGATGATAAACAGAGAGTAGCAGCAGTGTGAAAGGGGGGGGGGGGGCAATGCAAATAGTGTGGGTAGCCATTTGATTAGCTTTTCAGGAGTCTTATGGCTCAGGGGTAGAAGCTGTTAAGAAGTATTTTGGACATAGACTCAGGTACCGCTTGCCGTACAGTAGCAGAGAGAACAGTCTATGACTAGGGTGGCTGGAGTCTTTGGTATAGATGTCCTGGACGGCAGGAAGCTTGGCCCAAGTGATGTACTGTGCAGTACGCACTACCCGCTGTAGTGCCTTGCGATTGGAGGCCGAGCAGTTGCCATAATTTACATTTTAGTCATTTAGCAGACGCTCTTATCCAGAGCGACTTACAGTAGTGAATGCATACATTTCATACATTTTTTTCTCCGTACTGGTCCCCCGTGGGAATCGAACCCACAATCCTGGCGTTGCAAACACCATGCTCTACCAACTGAGCCACACGGGACCGATGCTGTGATGCAACCAGTCGGGATGCTCTCAATGGTGCATCTGTAGAACTTTTTGACGATCTGAGGACCCATGCCAAATATTTTCAGTCTCCTGAGGGGGAATATGTGTTGTCCTTCCCTTATCACGACTGTCTGGGTGTGTTTGAAACATGATAGTTTGTTGGTGATTTGGACACCAAGGAACTTGAAGCTCTCAACCTGCTCCACTGCAGCCCCGTCGATGAGAATGGGGGCATGCTCGGTCCTCCTTTTCCTGTACACACAATCATTTGTCTTGATCACGTTGAGGGAGAGGTTGTTGTCCTGGCACCACACGGCCAGGTCTCTGACCTCCTCCCTATAGGCTGTCTCATCGTTGTCGGTGATCAGGCCTACCACTGTTGAGTCATCGGCAAACTTAATGATGGTGTTGGAGTTGTGCCTGGCCATGCAGTCATGAGTGAACAGAGAGTACAGGAGGGGACTGAGCACGCACCCCTGAGGGGCCCCCGTGTTGAGGATCAGATTGGCAGATGTGTTGTTACCTACCCTTACCACCTGGGGGCGGCCCGTCAGGAAGTCCAGTTGCAGAAGGAGTTGTTTAGTCCCAGGATCCTTAGCTTAGTGATGAGCTTTGAGAGCACTATGGTGTTGAACGCTGAGCTATAGTCACTGAATAGCATTCTCACATAGGTGTTCCTTTTGTCCAGGTGGGAAAGGGCAGTGTGGAGTGCAATAGAGTTTGCATCATCTGTGGATCTGTTGGTGCAGTATGCAAATTGGAGTGGGTCTAGGTTTTCTGGGATAATGGTGTTGATGTGAGCCATGACCAGCCTTTCAAAGCACTTCATGGCTACAGACATGAGTGCTACGGGTCAGTAGTCATTTAGGCAGATTACCTTAGTGTTCTTGGGCACAGGGACTATGGTGGTCTGCTTGAAACATGTTGGTATTACAGACTCAGTCAGGGACATGTTGAAAAAGTCAGTGAAGACACTTGCAAGTTGGTCGTCACTATTACCTTCTCAGTAAATGGCATTGACATGCCTCAGAAACCTAGATAATACACTTCTCCAAACTGATTGATAATTTCCCTTAATAAGTTCCTGCTTGTTTCTACCATCCATAGGCCTAATGTATGCTAGGTAGGTTACCTCAACATGCGGGATACAAATGTGAAAATGGTGGAGGTAGATTCTAGAAACGGTCAGTCCACTGTCTGTTGGGTTGCTCGGATGGAACTCATCACGAGAGCACGGCCTCGCTTTTTTAAACGCCTGTCTTATCCTCTTCAAGTGGAGAATTATGGGCTGTCCTACCACCACTACCCCCACTCCCTCCAACCCTCTCCCCCTTCTCCTGTCCTCTCCCCTTTCTCATCCAACCGTTGTTACTTTCCCCGGTCGCCAAGGCAACGGCTGCTCAGCTGAGAAATGGCAGCGGCTGCGTCGGTAGTGGCTGCATCGGCAGTGGCTGTAGCGACGGAGGAGGGAGCGGAGGCATCGGCTGGCCCGTCATTAGGTATCTACACAGGCGCTGACAGCAGAGATAATGGCCAATAACCCTGTATTATGTTGGGGAGTAAATGAAAAGTCTCCCGGGACCCAGGGCCTGTCATGCTTCTTCAGTTCCGGGAGTTATGCCTACACCGCCGCCCCAGACAGAAGGCACCAGGCGCGGGGGAGATTCACCGTGCCGTGCCGTGCCGCACCCCCCCCCCCACACTCCCTCCATCCATCCCTCTCTCTCTCTCTCTCTTTCTCTCTCTCTCTCTCTCTCTCTCTCTCATGGATGTACTAGCTAGGACTCTGAGCCTATGGGTAAAGGGTCTGGTTGATAATCAGGAATGTGAGGAAACCATTTCAGTTTGTGGATATTGTTATTCTTTTGACAAATGAAATAGGTATGAAAAGATTGATATTGAGAGAGTGAGATAAAGGCACTGATTCATAGTTGCAATTTATTTGTTGCCAAAGCTATGAAATATAGGCCTATCAGTTATTGGCCTTAAAGACTATGAAATAGGATGAATCGAATTCAAACAACAAAGTGAATGTATTTCTTCTAACACACTGTAGTACCAAAATGTACACTGAAGAATGTGTGAAATGCATTCTGATGAAAACCTATGCATTTTACATTCATTGCTCAGTCTAGACTGAAGAAATTATGTTTTTGAAAGTACGTGTTCAATGTCCTATTGTGTGGCTGTCCGACTCATCCTACCAGGGATTACTGTATGTGGTATTGTTTAGTATGTGATTTCTTGATGTGCTATTAGCATTCACTTGTACGGGTGTCATAATCAATTACACAGCGTTGCTGTTCGCCACGTTATCAGGGATAGACTGTACTAAGCTCATCTCTCTGTACCCCGATGCGTCTCTCTGAGGGTGATATTAAACGATATTAAACGTATCTGAAGGGGGTTAGGATAGCTCTGGCAATAGCTATTCTCTTTGCTACCTGCACACTCGATGGATGGAGTCAAAATGGCGACAGATAATTCCCCACACCCCTTTCAACAAGGATATGTGCTCCTTCCCTCCTCCTCCCCTCCACTCTTCGTTCTCTTCATCGTCCCTCTTTCCTCCCTCACTCCATTCCGCGTAGTCGCTTGGTTCCGACAACGGGGCGCTCCATTGGTCAAGCCCGGTAACAAATGAAAATCCTCCTGAGCGCCTGAAATTACTGATGGTTATCTCTCTTTTGCCTCATTGGACAATTCCGCTATCATCCATCTTGGCTTGCTCTCATCCTCCTGTTCTCTCAAAACCCTTCTCTCCTCTCCTCTCATCCTGTCTTCCCTCTATCTGCTAAAATGACAGTCATTATTTTCGCTGTGTCTGAGAAATGGATGAGGAGGAGAGGCCCATCCCCCTCTTTTTGCTCTTCTTTGATGCTGTGTCTTGTTTCTTTTCTCTCTCTTTTCTCTCGTTCTCTCTATTTTCGTGGCGATTATATGGCCTTTGCCTCTCCCCATTAGAGGAAATGACTGTAGAGCACGGTGGCCCTCTCCTCTCACACAGACAGATATGTCACAATACCACCTCAGCTTCAGAGAGAGAGAGATTCCTTCTGTAATATTTCCAGCTGTATTATGATTTTTAAAATATTTGGCAAATAATTAGTACATTAGGCTAAAATGCACAAAATTTGTAGGCCTATGTATTGGCATATTTTGAAAATAGAGAGCAAGAAAAATTGCGCTGAGTACTGAGGCCCAAAAACTCTTTTATCAAATGCAAATGATTTGCTACTAGTCGGGCTAGATATGTCCTTCGCCTCAGTTTGTAATTGGTATAATTGCAGTAACATCTAGCCATGATTGTTCCCACCTGAGCTCTGGTGAAAGGTGATCATGTTTTAATATGGAGCTCATTCTACCATGTAATCACTCCTTTGTGTGGGATATAATCTCCTCCCACAAGCAAAAGAAGCATCTGCACCCCAGAATACATGTTGTGTGCGTGTGTCATGTTCTGAGCTATTTAAAAAATATATATAATAATTCTACGTGGGCAATTTAACCTTTTTTTGGTTTTTCTGGTATTAATTTCTAAATAGTTTTTTGGGACATGCAGTGTGATTGTATTACTGTAAAATAAGACAATGAGCTGGGCCTCAAATAGAGACGTGGGTATATAGAAGTTCACGGTATTAACTTGACTGAAGACGCTTTAGTTGGATACATACTATATACAAGTCTCCACCCATTCGCCTCCACAGTTTAAGGAGGCCATAACATATTTTGTTTTACCTTAAAGGGGCAATCAGCAGTTGCTACATTCATTTTTGGACTTATAAATGAATGATATGTACCCGTTGATTCTTGAAGAATGTACAGGATCTTATCAATGCCTCATGAGCTTAGTTCAACTGTCGTACCCCATCAGAACCCAGAATATAAGCTTGTCTTTCTCCAATGTTTGTAAACACTATAGACTCAAAATATGGTTAAAACTATCATTTGGATGGTTAGTCCTTACATCTATAGAGGTTACAGTTCCCCAGGCCCGTCCCTCAGCGTTTTACCAAAACACCGGCAGAGAGAATACTTTGTTATTGTTTCTACTGCTGATTGCAACTTTAATCGAATTTTTCAAATAAATCATAAACACATTTCAAAAGTCTTTGTTAGTGTTTGCGTTCAAGGTCAGGATTTTCTATCAGAGTATTAGCATTGAGCATTAAATTCACATGAAACGGCCATCCAGTGTGAATTATACCGTGACATTCAGAGGTCAATTTTCTTTCGACAGGACCTACAATGTATGCATGCGCCTGCATGTTTTTTTTTTATTGGCTAAAAGACATGTCATTTAACATTTTAATGTGTCTTGCACACAACCAGGCACGATGTTTTCATCTGATTATCAAACAAATCACTTCAAAAAGTAGGTTAAGTAGGTCACCTGTGCACTTTCGTCTCCTCCAAAATAAATCCAGCGCTGTGCACCTGTGCCGTTTGAATGGAAAGGGACGTCTATTACGAACACCATTTGTGTGATGACATTAAGCCTACAAAGTGGCGTGTGTTCATGGGTGTCAAGGGAAGCTAGGCTTCCCTAAGAATGTTAACAATACGAAATGATTTTGTCATTCGTGTGTATCTGTGAGGTTACCATGAATTACACTGAATTATTTACAAGGCTTAATATTTGATTTGTTACATTGAATCATTTAGTGAATGACTCAAAAAATGATGGCAATCATCCGGTTTTTATCACTACTAAGAAACTGCTAGCCATTGGCTGCTAACAGCTGAGAACTGCTAGCTAACTGGCAAGCACAAAAACAGTCAACAACTTCGGGAGTACAGACCCCTAGAAAATAGTCTGATCGCCCTCTAGTAGTGAAAGTAAGAACTGCCAAAAATGCACAGTCAAAGAGGAGAATAACTATTCTGTCAGGAAAAGTAAAAAAATAAAAAAATGGAGGCATACTAAGACAAGGGAAACGTGAAACAGTGTGTAAATAATAACACATTAGTGCAGGAAATTAAGGATTGTATTAAAATGCTGGAATTAAACGATTAACTATGCAAATGAGCAAAAGCTGTGCGCATTAAGGAAATGGACGCCTGGCTCAAATAGAAGCCTGTCTCTAATAAGCGCATGTTGTGTTCAGTGATTTAAGCAAATAAATGCCTGGCTATTAATTTAACTTTTACGGTATTTCACTAGAGAAAGCATCCGTGCCAGGCAAACAACGCCCTTCTGTCTTAGTATCTGTAGTTCATGTATCTGATGCTGTCTGGCCCAAAGTAATATGACATGTTATATTATTTTGGGCTAGACAGCATCAGATACATGGACTACACATACTAAGACAGACGGGGTGCTGTTTCATTCGCTCGGATTCTTTCTCCAGTGAGTCTTTCTGTCGGTGTGCATCTTGGTCAAAACGATCTACATATTCAGAGACGACCTATCTGGGGTGGCCAATCAGATTTCAGGGGTGGCCCAGGTCACCCCCTGGACACGCCACTGTTTCTCTCTCTCTTTCTCTCTTTCTCTCTCTCTCTCTCTCTCTCTCTCTCTCTCTCTCTCTCTCTCTCTCTCTCTCTCTCTCTCTCTGCACCTCAGCCCTAACGTTACCTGTAATTGAAAAGATGAGAGAATTCATGAAATATAGCTAATGCCAGAGATCAAAAAGAGCTATCAAATTCAAATTAGCTGGGTATGAAATTGCTTCCAGTGGATGGCGGGAGAGACGGCTTTAAACAGTCACCCGCAGCTTCCACAAAATGGAATAACAATTTTCAGAGGGCGGGATGGAGTGAGAGGGCCGTAAATGGATAATCCACATCCTCGTTGTTTCTTCGAGAGGCTGTACTCTTCCCCAGATTGTCATGTCTTCTTGTCTTTTTGCAACAAAGTGGCCCATACTGACATAGTGGAGCTTAATGTGGATGGGAGAAAGAAAGACACCATTTTGAGTTTGAATGCCTCATAAGGCTTTTCCCGTATTACTTCTGCATGTTGTGGTAGCGTGGGCGAACACCCTGATTTGATACACCACTGGTAGGGAGGGAGTCGAGAATTGGCATTACACATGATTATAGAGGGAAATATCTCAATCAGCTTCTCTCTTTCCTCTTTTTTCTATCCCTCTCTCATCCTCCCCCTTTTCCCCGCCTCTCTCTCTCTCTCATTCTATCTTTCCCTCTGTTCCTCTCTATACTGCATGTTATGTAATTTATTTTCAGCCCTCTGTGAATAACACTTTTATTCTGATTAACAATACCGAGCTCGTATGAATAATTCCCCATTTGCTAAGCAATCTGTTTCCATGTAAGGTGTCCTTGTCAGGTGAGGCAGAGAGTGTGTGTGAGAGAGAGAGAGAAAGGGGAGTGTTGTAGTGGGTTTGTTCTGTTGAATATGAATGGACCTGCCTGAGCCCGCTCCCAGGCTTGTTGCTTGTCTCTGTCTCTGTGTGTCACTCTGTGTTGAATAAGGCCAACAGATGGTCAACCCTGGAATTCCTCAATGCTTTCGCCTGGTCTCAGGCCAGATCCACCCTGCTGATAACGCCACCTACGAAATGTGTGGGGTGTGTGTTTCTGTGCAAGTGCATGCGTGTTGCATTTTGTGCGTGTGGGTGTATTTTATAATACTACGTTTGTGTGCTCGCGCCAACATTATCTCACGATTCCCCACCACACTGTTTTGATACACAGCTCCTGTGTTTGTTCTAAAAATCCCTCCATTCACAACACACGTACAGCTCCTGTGTCTTTTTATCTAACCTTTTCGAATTACAATAATTCAACTGCACATCCGGCTCAAAAGAAGACCCTGTGAATTTTTGTCTCGATTTTTTTTACTGAATGAAATGAGCTATGCTCCTGTTGAATTAAGCATCGCTCATTGTCAGTTAAATATGCTCCTCTTAATTAACAATCTGGAGGTTTCCTGGAGAGAAAAGGCTTTTAGGACTAATTTATACAGGTAGAGAGGAATGGAGAGAATAGGAGGCATTTTCGCGCTTCATGTCCAAATCATCCCAAAGTATCAAAAAACATTTTTTGTAACTCAATGAAGTTACTTATAGATGGTTTTTACATGAAGCACCAAAATCCTAATATATGGATAACATTGACGCATTGGATTGTGCCACAAAAGTCCGAATTTTGAACAGTGGCCAGGTAAAAAAACCTAAGCAGGGAAACCATTAATTTTGTAATTTCTGTGAACTATCCCTTTAAACTGTACTTACAGTTGAAGGAAACAACAACATTTTATTGAATCATTATTTTTCCATAACATTTCTTGGGATTCAAATTCGAAAGATATAAAGAGCAAAAGAACACACACACAGTACTAGTCATCATCGGAGAGGTTCTTTTAAATTATTGTCTTATTTACCGCCCTCACCATCCCTGAACTATCGTTCTAGATAAAATACTCATAGTGAACAGTAAAACTCTTTTAGAACCGGTGGGCTGTGGATGGTAAGAACACATGCACGAAACCCGCACGTGCGCGCACACACACATACACACACACACACACACACACACACACACACACACACACTCGCAATGAGGCCACTTATGGTCAGTGAAGTCTCTTGATGTGTTGTGTTATACAGTATGAGGGAGAACAGAGAGAAATTGTGTAACCTATACCTTCATGTGAGGCTGTGTTTCCGTGTCAAGGTGTGCGTGTGTGTGTGTGTGTGTGAATTATGCTAATGCATGGAGAAATGATCCCCTGTGTTTTCTGCTGTTCTCACAGGGAACCCCAGGTTAATTTCACACAAGCTGTCCACCTGGTATTACAGAGAGGCAAGAAAATGAAGGGAGGGAGGCTGTGAGATAGAAAGAGAATAGGGAAAGAGATCATGGGAGAGTGAAAAGGTAGAGAGGAAGATTTTATTTATCCAGGTTTGTCTCGTTGAGATACAATCTCTTTTTCACAAGAGACCTTGATGAAGATGAAGGAAAGGGAGGAAGGCAGGGAACAGAAAAATGTAGTGGAAAGGGGAGATGTGATGGGAGAAGGAGGTAAGGGTAATAGGGAGGGAAAGGTAGAAAACGAGGTGGAGGGAGAGCTAATAGTGCTTGCTAAAACGTGCAAAAGGGAGGAGCGAGTCACTGTAGCGGAACAAGAAATGCAGCAGGGCCCTAGACTCAAGAATTATGCACAGGGAGAGAGAGGGGGTGAGAGCAGAGGGATAGAAAGGAGGAAGAGAGCGTCATTGGAGAGATGCTGATATAGGATATTACTCACTGAAGCTCCTCAGTGCATTAAATCAGACCCTCTCCCTAGCCATGAGTTCACCAGCAAGATAGAGGAAGATAGATACAGAAGAGCACAAAGTGATGCTCTAAACTCTGATTTATAGCTACTGCTTTGACCAAAGAGCCTTAATATTCAGCGAATTTGTCATAAATCATTTTGTGTCTAGATTATTTATGGGCAATGACTTATTCATCACAGATTCACTTTTTAACTAAAACCATTACTGCGGTGTCACTGAAGCCAGTCATTTCATTAATGTTTTATTTAAAACAATCCATATTATTAATTAATCAGGGCTATTGTAGTCATTTATCACAGTCTGTAGTGGGCTGTCATTTTAGTCAGTCAGTAGACCTGTAACAAGGGTCGTCTAAAGGGGACCAAGGCGCAGCGTGTAGAGTGCTCATACATTTCTTTAATGAAACACTTAACCAAAAACAACAAAACGACAGCCAACAGTTCCGTCAGGTACACTTGACAAAACGGAAAACAACTATCCACACCCACACACGAAAAACAGGCTGCCTAAGTATGGCTTCCAATCAGAGACAACTGCCTCTGATTGGAAACCATACCTGGCCAAAACATGGAAAACAAAAAACATAGAAATAGAAATCTAGAAAACCCCACATAGAAACAGAAAACCAAAACCACCCAACACAACCACCTGTCACGCCCTGACCACTCTACTATGGAAAATGACCTCTTACAAGGGTCAGGACGTGACAAGACCCTTCTAGACACACTCTTGAGGTTTTAAATTACTGTGCGTTTCTTTAATCCAGTTAGGCAGAAATCCAGTGTTTGAGGGTCAAGAGTCGACCTGTCTGGTTTTAGGCTACAGACAGACTGGTTTTAGTTCCATCAGCTGTTTTAGACTTGGGAATCTATCCCAGAGAACTCCCCGACCGATCAATAAGTTAAATCAATTAGGATTTAAGTTAAAGCAAGGTTGAGACGGTTAAAATGTATGGAACTGAACCTCTTTTTCAAAATGATACTTTTTTTCTAGGAGACATTTTGAGAAGCATTACCAACCGGTTGGCGGTGCAGTTCTCTCCCCTAAAACAGACAAGATATAGTAGAGCCATAACCTCTTGCTTCTGCCATTTCTTCTTCTCAGACACTTTTTCGTATGACCCCTGCCAGGGCTCATCCAGTCTCATCCATCCCCCTTAGAGTTATATAGGAAAGGCTTATGGAGACTGTTAAAATCATAACTGCACCATAAAGTCCCTCCACTCCATACATATTACTTATTAAGATATTCTTGGCCTATTCCTTAATTCCATATTTCAGTACAATCGTTATAGCTATAAAAACCCAGGGGACCTCTAGCCCGATCTCCATCTTGCTGGTGCATTTTGGCTTTAGTGCATCCTTCCTGTGTAGCCTACTGGTCTTGTGCCATCTTGGAATGTTAAATGCCCCCCTAGCTCACAAACTATACATGTGTTTGTATCTACAGTGCCTTCAGATTATTCAGACCCCTTGACTTTTATCACATTTGTTCTAAAATTGATTAAATTATTTCCCCTCAATCTACACACACTACCCCGTAATGGCAAAGCAAAAACAGTTTTTTAGACATTTTTGATAATTTATTTAAAATATATCACATTTACATAAGTATTCAGACCCTTTACTTAGTAGTTTGTTGAAGCACCTTTGGCAGCGATTGCAGCATCAAGTCTTTTTGGGTATGACGCTACAAGCTTGGCACACCTGTATTTGGGGAGTTTCTCCCATTCTTCTCTTCAGATCCTCTCAAGCTCTGTCAGGTTGGATGGGGCGCTTCGCTGCTCAGCTATTTTCAGGTCTCTCCAGAGATGTTCCATCGGGTTCAAGTCCGTGCTGTGGCTGGACCACTCAAAGACATTCAGAGACTTGTCCCGAAGCCACTCCTGCATTGTCTTGGCTGTGTGCTTAGGGTCGTTGTCCTGTTGGAAGGTGAACCTTTGCCCCAGTCTGAGGTCCTGAGCGCTCTGGAGCAGGTTTTAATCAAGGATCTCTCTGTACTTTGCTCCGTTCATCTTTTCCTGGAACCTGACTCGTCTCACAGTCCCTGCCACTGAAAACATCCCCACAGCATGATGCTGCCACCACCATGCTTCACCGTAGGGATGGTGCCAGGTTTCCTCCAGGCGTGACTCTTGGCATTCAGGCCAAAGAGTTCAATCTTGGTTTCATCAGACCAGAGAATCTTGTTTCTCATGGTCTGAGAGTCTTTAGGTGCTTTTTGGCAAACTCCAAGAGGGCTGTCGTGTGCCTTTAACTAAGGAGTGGCTTCCGTCTGGCCACTCTACCATAAAGGACAAATTGGTGGAGTGCTGCAGAGATGTTTGTCCTGAAAGGTTTTCCCATCTCCACAGAGGAACTCTAGAGCTCTGTCAGAGTGACCATTGGGTTCTTGGTCACCTCCAAGACTAAGTTTGTCTGGGCAGCCAGCTCTATGAAGAGTCTTGGTGGTTCCAAACTTCTTCCATGTAAGAATGATAGAGGCCACGGTGTTCTTGGGGACCTTCAATGCTGCGTAAATGTTTTGGTACCCTTACCCAGATCTGTGCCTCGACATAATCCTGTCTCGAAACTCTACGAACAAATCCTTTGACCTCATGGCTTGGTTTTTGACATGCACTGTCAACTGTGGGACCTTATATAGACAGGTGTGTGCCGTTCCAGATCATGTCCATTCAATTTACCACAGGTGGACTGCAATCAAGTTGTAGAAACATCTCAAGGATGATCAATGGAAACAGGATGCACCAGAGCTCAATTTCGAGTCTCATAGCAAAAGGTCTGAATACATATGTAAATAAAGTATTTCTGTTTTTTATTGTTTATACATTTGCAAAAATGTCTAAAAAACAGTTTTTGCCTTGTCAGTATAGGGTATTGTGTGAAGATTGCTGAGGATAAAAAAATATATAATAATTTTAGAATAAGGCTGTAATGTAACAAAATGTGGAAAAAGTCAAGGGGTCTGAGTACTTTCCGAAGGCACTGTATGTTGATTGGATATGAACTGAAACGTCAAATTACAATATTGGTCCAAAGCTAGTTGATAGTTGATGCTTAATAGTTTTATCCCTACCTCTTAATTTTCACCATTATGTTCTCTGTCAGAAGTCTATGTGGTCAGTCAGGCAGTTCTCTGTCTGTCTGTCTGTCTGTCTGTCTGTCTGTCTGTCTGTCTGTCTGTCTGTCTGTCTGTCTGTCTGTCTGTCTGTCTGTCTGTCTGTCTGTCTGTCTGTCTGTCTGTCTGTCTGTCTGTCTGTCTGTCTGTCTGTCTGTCTGTCTGTCTGTCTGTGTCTGTATTTTAGCTCCTATGGGCAAAGCTCTGTGGTCCCCCTGGCTTCCCTATGGTTTCACATTACCCATGCACACAGACAAGGCTTGTTTAGCCAGCAGTGGGCCATGGAGGGGTGGATGGGAGACAGGGAGAGATGGAGGGATGTGGTATGAGGTGGTGGGGTGCCTGGGGGGGGTGGTGTTTGAGTTAGAGAGAGGGTTCACTTCATTCCACTATGCCTGGGGGAGAAGAGCGGAAACTCTGAAAGTTAAACTAAACTTTCTTTGAACTAAAGCGGATGTCATCTGAGCTGTGGTGAGTTTTTTCTATTACAGACTGACTGATATATCTTTGTCCTTCCTCTCTCATACAGCTAACATGAGATGATACGGCCTCTCGTTATGTATGGTCTCTCGTTAAAACAAGCTTGTATTCGTTCCCCATTAATCTCCCTCTTCCAACGAAATCAAAGTGTGTACCCTAGTCCGAATAAATTCTGCAATGTACTCCCTATACTAGTATGTATCTCTACAGTACAGCACACCTCCCTCCCTCACATGAACCCAGACTATGTTTCAACTCACCTCCCTCCCTCACATAACCCCAGACTATGTTTCAACTCACCTCCCTCCCTCCCATAACCCCAGACTATGTTCCAACTCACCTCCCTCCCTCCCTCACATAACCCCAGACTATGTTCCAACTCACCTCCCTCCCTCACATAACCCCAGACTATGTTCCAACTCACCTCCCTCCCTCACACAACCCCAGACTATGTTTCAACTCACCTCCCTCCCTCACATAAACCCAGACTATGTTTCAACTCACCTCCCTCCCTCACATAACCCCAGACTATGTTCCAACTCACCTCCCTCCCTCCCTCACATAACCCCAGACTATGTTCCAACTCACCTCCCTCCCTCCCTCCCTCACATAACCCCAGACTATGTTTCAACTCACCTCCCTCCCTCACATAACCCCAGACTATGTTCCAACTCACCTCCCTCCCTCCCTCCCTCCCTCACATAACCCCAGACTATGTTCCAACTCACCTCCCTCCCTCACATAAACCCAGACTATGTTCCAACTCACCTCCCTCACATAAACCCAGACTATGTTTCAACTCACCTCCCTCCCTCACATAACCCCAGACTATGTTCCAACTCACCTCCCTCCCTCACATAACCCCAGACTATGTTCCAACTCACCTCCCTCCCTCCCTCCCTCCCTCCCATAACCCCAGACTATGTTCCAACTCACCTCCCTCCCTCACATAAACCCAGACTATGTTCCAACTCACCTCCCTCCCTCCCTCCCTCACATAACCCCAGACTATGTTCCAACTCACCTCCCCCCTCACATAAACCCAGACTATGTTCCAACTCACCTCCCTCCCTCACATAAACCCAGACTATGTTCCAACTCACCTCCCTCCCTCACATGAACCCAGACTATGTTCCAACTCACCTCCCTCCCTCACATAAACCCAGACTATGTTCCAACTCACCTCCCTCCCTCACATAACCCCAGACTATGTTCCAACTCACCTCCCTCCCTCCCTCCCTCCCTCACATAACCCCAGACTATGTTCCAACTCACCTCCCTCACTTACATAACCCCAGACTGTCTCAACTCACCTCCTTCCCTCACATAACCCAAGGCTGTGTCTCAACTCACCTCCCTCCCTCATATAATCCCAGACTGTCTCAACTCCCCTCCCTCCCTCATATAATTCCAGACTGTCTCAACTCCCCTCCCTCATATAATTCCAGACTGTCTCAACTCCCCTCCCTCATATAATCCCAGACTGTCTCAACTCCCCTCCCTCCCTCATATAATCCCAGACTGTCTCAACTCCCCTCCCTCATATAATCCCAGACTGTCTCAACTCCCCTCCCTCATATAATCCCAGACTGTCTCAACTCCCCTCCCTCCCTCATATAATCCCAGACAGTGTCTCACATAAACCCAGGCTTTATCTCCCTCAGTGTGTATTACCCAAGCTGGTATCCCTGTCTCCCCTGTCTTTCTGTCCCTTCCCTACCTCTCAGTAGTGGAGACAGCCTCTTAGCTCAGGGTGGTTTCCCCCTGCGCTGCTCATTAAGTATTGAGCAGTATGGAGGTAATGGATGAGCTCTAACATCTGGTCTGGCCCAGTCTTTAGTTAAAACAACACTTGCGTTAATTAATCATTGATCACAGGAGCCTATCAGGAGAGGCGTTAGGAGGTGTGGTGGTATCTGGGATGTCAGGTTGCCTGGCCGACCTGGAGATAAGATGGGGGGGGGGTAGTGTTTGCTTGGCTAATCAGTTTGTGATTGGTTAAGTCAGGTGGACCATTGATATAATAGCTTTGAACCAACTTGTGCAAATGTATGTTTCTACATTTTTGGAATGCAAGTGAAAACTGCCTTTTTCTCCAGACTAGCGTGCTGTTGCACCCATCACAAGATAATGGATGTAGCCTCGAGGAGAGTACATTTAATAATGAATGTTGTTTATTGTTTGGTGCCAAATCGGTGTGCTAAAGTGCCATGTCTAACACAATGGTGTATTTACTCTGTGAATGAAGATAAGTACTGGAATAGTTTGCTGCTGTATAACAACTGGAGGAATGCTACTGTAACTCATGATGCAGTGGTTTTCTCTGTCAACATCCCTGCTGACACATTCATAGAAGGCCATATCCAATATGTATATCAGACTTCTGGTAAATACATTTATCAAATACTTTTGAAGACTTGAGTTGCATTTGTTTTAGTTTGCCTAGAACAATAGAACCAGTGGACAGTCCTAAAACTTCAAGCTTAATCAGGCACTGTATATTTTAACCAGGTCTAATTCATACAGGAACGTATGCTAAGGTAGATGTAAAAGGTTCACTCTGGCTCAACCTGATAGTTAACCTATTGTGAGGTCAAATGACGCTCTCCTGGACCTGCCCTATCAGCTCTGGACCTGAGCTATGCCTTCACATTACCAGACCTCACACATAATGCATAGGTGAAAGTGCCATTTTCACTGTGGAATGGATTCCTTTTGAGGAAATGAGGCCTGAAGACGCTGTAGCCGCTGTATTCAGAGGATGAAAGACGGAAGCCATTTTGTGTCGAC
Source organism: Salmo trutta (assembly GCF_901001165.1). Taxonomy (NCBI): domain Eukaryota; kingdom Metazoa; phylum Chordata; class Actinopteri; order Salmoniformes; family Salmonidae; genus Salmo; species Salmo trutta. Next base: position 1,934,063 of record NC_042989.1, read on the forward strand.
CGGGGCCTTATTGAGTATGCAGAGCACATGTTGTAGCCCAGAGCCGGAGACAGCAAGCACTGGCTGGCTCTGATAAATTCCGCCTGGCCTTGGCTAAACCCACACACTCCCCAGCTTCACTTCACTTAGCAGACAGAGAGCTAATTGAAGATGATCTCACAGATAAGTGCCCGACTGCACTCTTTTTCCCCCTTCCCTTCTCCCCACCCTATTTCTTTCATTCTCACTAGCATTTCTCTCTCTCTCTCTCTCTTTTGTTTTATTCTTTCTCTCTCTGTCCTCTGTTTTTATCACCGCATTTCACTCCCTTCACTCTGTCCTCTCCTGTCTCTCTTTTCTTTTGTCTCAATCTCTCCTCTGTCCTCGGTCTTTCCCTCTCGCTTTCTTTTTCTCTCAGCTGCAAAGGCAGTGATACCTTCTCTCCTCTCTCTCTCTTTCTCTCTCTCTTTCTCTCACACACACATTCTCACTTTCTCTCTCTCTCTCTCTCTCCTTTTTTTTTACTCTCCTGCCTTTTATCGAATTTAAAGCTTAACAGGCCTGCCATTTCATAAGAAATACCAATTCAAGTGGTGAGATTAGGCTTCTGATGATGTTTGACAATACCTGTGCATGACACTCTCCAATTATATTTGATGGTCACACTGCCCTGAAACCCAGTCTATCCCATATCTCCTCAGTGTTATTGGTCTGTAATGGTCCTTTTTCATGTAGCTCACTAAGTGTGTGCTGGTGGTGCTTTTATTGTGTCTCGAGTACATCGTTAAATGTCCTAGGTATCTGGAGAGTCTTCGTTCAAATAAAATACTCTCGGTTCTCAGTTGTGCGTTCTATATTAGGTTCTAACCTCTCTCTCCTTTTTGTCTTTGGTTTATCTTTATCATTGGGTTCTAACACCTGTTCTCTGCTGTCTGTTCCATTGCAGCACGGGAGGAGAACGTGGCCACGTTCCGCGGCTCCGAGTACTTCTGCTACGACCTGTCCCAGAACCCCATCCAGAGCAGCAGCGACGAGATCACGCTCTCCTTCAAGACGTGGCAGCGCAACGGCCTGATCCTCCACACGGGGAAGTCGGCCGACTACGTCAACCTGGCCCTGAAGGATGGGGCGGTGAGCCTGGTCATCAACCTGGGGTCAGGGGCCTTCGAGGCCATCGTGGAGCCCGTCAACGGGAAGTTCAACGACAACACCTGGCACGACGTCAAGGTCACGCGCAACCTGAGACAGGTAATAGTGGCTAGGGAGGGTGAGAGCGGACAGCACTGTGGTGCTAACACATAACGTGTACAAACATGCAGATATATTCAGGACATTCAGGTCAACTGATACTGTAGGATAGGTGGAAGACCCGTATATTTTGTTTGTCTTGAATAGATTTGACAGTTCCCAAATATTTTTTATTGTGTTATACATTCTCCTGTTCTTTTAGTTTTTTGGTCCGTTTCATAAATGAAAAAGTTCACAAGAATTTTTACAGTTTTCTTTTCTTTTCGTTTTTTTCAAGACTGTCTCTATTTTTAACCCCAATGACTTACTATTTCCTAAAGACATGGTTTATTTCATGACTACTTTTACCTACTTTCCCCTATTAATTTTCTCCATATTTTCTGAATTCCAAGAACACCAATTTCCAGTCTGATTTTCTTCGGTCCACTGTTTCTTCGGTCCACCCCTACAATCCTCTCTCTCGCACTCCCTCTCCCCTCTCCCTCCTTCACGTCTTATCGTGGGTGCTGGCAGGGAGAAGCTCCAGCCAACCACGACGACTCCTGTTTACTCCAGACTGATCTCTGTTTAGCTGTAAAATCGGCCACAAACCGACATTACGAAATATTCTAATAGTCAAGGTCCTGTTCCCTTCCACATCCTCAGTGAGAGTTGATGGAGGGAGGGTTCTGGCTCTAGGCAAGGGGGCAAAAGATTAGGATTTGGATTTCAACTATGTATAGAATTGTAGTAATGGTTATCCTTAAGTTATAATAATATATTACAAATTATATTTATATTTTTTGTAAAATACAATAATGCCAAATGTTGTCTCTGACATTTAATTGGAAACGTTTTCATATTACTACTATAGTAGTGTTTTTAATCTGATCTCTACTCAGTTTAGGAGAAAGCTCAAAGCTGAAATAGATGCTTTGTGAAGGTGCTGTATGAAATCTAGCTAGTTATATTCCATACAGCTAATTACGCAATCTGGGAAGGGTGTTTCTTTTAAAGGAGCATTATCTCATGGGAAAGTCAAGCAGCTTTTTGGAATCTAAACCAGGTTGATATTCTATGTAAGTATGTATGTTATATCATCACTTCATCAAGGTCAACTCAAGGTTCATCCCTCTACCTATGGAATACTCAGGATTTCAAATTGAGCTATATGCCATAAAATATTTCCCTTTTTCTCTTTTACCCACTTTATCTCTCTATTTATCTTCTTAATTCTTTCTCTCTCTCTCTCTCTCTCTCAATCACCCTCTCTCTCTCTCGCTCTCTCTCTCTCTTTTCCCTGAGAACAAGCTTTTGTAGAAAACCAGAACTAACCACTCATGGAATGAGTCATTGTCCTACTAACTGTTGCCTAACCAGCTATTGTATTAACAACACCTTAACTCTTCATCATTGTTTATTCATTTATTTAATTTAATTTTTTATTAACAACCCCTCTGTTCACTATTTAATTTCCTTTCTTCCCCCTTTTCCTCAAAGCAATCAGGCATTGGACACGCTATGGTAAACAAACTCCATTGTCTGGTAGATATCATTCCAATTTTCCTTTTTTTGGGGTTTGCCGTGTGCTCCTTCCTTCCTTCCCCTCTTACTTTTTCTTTGACTCTTCATTCTAGACACTATTGTCCAAAAAATGTGTAAATGGGGTTGGTATTTCTTGGCTTTCTTTATATTGGATTCTCTCCGTCCATCGTTCATGATTTGATTCTACCGTTCATCTTTCTTTTTCTCACATTAGCTTCTCTCCTCTTCTGCTTTCCTTTCTACAACTTCTTCCTCTCTATTCCAAAGCCCTCCCAATCAAGTCTTTCTTTAGGGCTTACTGTTTGACTAAAACCTCCTTTGCATTCCCTATGTTTTGGCCGATGACTGTCGACCAAACTGCCAGAAGCTTTCTACAACTGCAAAAAAAGAGGAAAGAAAACCCAAAAGTTCATCAATGGGAGCTCTGACAGTTGTTTCCAGTACACAGTGGCGCATGGCATGCCTAAACTTCACCATCCTTCCCTTCGATCTCACACTATCCTCATCCCTTGCTTTCCCAATAACCTGCCTAGCTAACACTTAACTCACCTGCCATTCACGCTGTCATTTGTGTGTGGTGAATGTTTGTGGAAGTGGCGATTGTGATGCTACACCTCCCTTGAAAACTCCCTCTCATGGCTTTTGGTGTGGTCTGACTGTGTAGTGATTGGGCTTTGGCATGTTCCATCCAGCTGACTTAGAGGATAGACCTTGCTTTGTATTAGCACCCCATTCACTCAACTCATCTTGTTATTAAGAAAATAACTAACTACAACATGGCTATGATACTCATGGCTTGTTCATATGTAGAATTAGCAGCACATCCCTTTTTTGCATGCTTGTCAATGTCTCCACTATCCAGATATCAACTAAAACAAGCAAAATCTATTTATCCTTGGTGTTGTTGGCTTCCTACTAACCCTTCAAATCTAACCAAATGCCAAATCCCCAAAGAAACCTCATTTACTAACTTGCATCAAAGTTAAAGAAAATATTCCCAATGACATATTTTCTTTATCTGCCCTGGTTGAGCGTAAGAGTTGACGTACATGACAGAAACACAGAGGAATCCAATGACATGGTCCAGGTTTTGGGACTGGGCCACACACTTGAAGCCACTACACTAGCAAGCATTACTAAGACACAATATCGAGACAAAAACCTAGTCCCTGTTAGATTAACCTAAGCATAAACCTCTGCCTACACCCTGACCCCCGTACCCTCCTTTCTCCCCCAAACCCAAGATGGTCATGAGTGGACTTTCTCCTTCCTGGTTCTTCCCGTTGTCTAGGTGACGATATCGGTTGACGGTATCCTGACGACCACGGGGTATACCCAGGAGGACTACACCATGCTGGGATCCGATGACTTCTTCTACGTGGGTGGAAGCCCCAGTACCGCCGACCTGCCTGGGTCTCCTGTCAGCAACAACTTCATGGGCTGCCTCAAAGAGGTGACACTGCTGCAATATGTACATTTACATTCAAGTGGAACTTGCAGGGTTTTAACAACTTTGCAGATATGAAACAAATATCAGTAAAAACACATCAAATTGCCAGTTTATGCTTCAAAACAAACTTTATAAGAGGTTTTAAAAATAGGTTTTATTTGACTCAAAATGTCCTAACTTACAGAAAGGCATTGTTGGCAGAATAGATGGATGCAGTTCAAAGCATGATTAATATACAGTGCATTCGGGAAGTATTTATACCCCTTGACTTTTTCCACATTTTGTTACGTTACAGCCTTTTTCTAAAATGGATTAAATAAAAAATTGTCCTTATCATTCTACACACAATACCCCATAATGACAAAGCAAAAACTGTTTTTTAGAAATGTTTGCAAATGTATTAAAATAAAAAAACAGAAATACCTTATTTACATAAGTACTCAGACCCTTTGCTATGAGACTCGAAATTGAGCTCAGGTGCATCCTGTTTCCATTGCTCATCGTTGAGATGTTTTTACAGCTTGATTGGAGTCCATAACCTGGTGTTCACTCTGACAGAGCTCCAGAGTTGGTTAGCTAGCAAGAAATGTGAATTGCTTTGCAAGCTAGCTACCTGTGCTGAACTTGAATGACTGTTATCCACAGTTAGCCTATCTGTTAGTTGTCAACAGTGCATGACTTGGGCAGGAGCTCACTGGAGCTGAGTACCGGCACCTCAAATGTTCTACTACTTGAGCTCCTGCACCTCTATAGAATATTAGCTCAAAAGTATTGTGGAGCTCCTGCACCTAAATATAAACAGTACCAGCACCAAAAATGAGTACTGGCACCTATTTCAGTCCAAGTCAAGCACTGGTTGTCAATCAAATGTATTTGGCTGGCAGGAAGGCAAGTTCCAAAAACAGGCAAGCTGCAGAAGGATGAGCAGGCTACTATTCCCCATTGTTTCAATGCAATTTTGACGGCCAACTAGCTTAAAAAGTTTGAGGGTTTATCTATTTTTCCCTAGTTAGATTTTAGCTTATCTCGCTCTGGCTAGCATTATTTGTTGATCTTGTTGTTGATGTGCATAGGCAAATGAGGGAGAGATAGCCTACCTTGTTATGGTTGTTTGATCAACAATAGGACTGTGAAATTTCTAAATGTAAGAGGAGAAATCCATTCAGGTGTATTTTGGGGCTTTTGGCGAATGCGTTCTAATGATCTAAAGTCGCACTGTTGCTGCTGCCTGTAAACACACAGTCCAGTTCAAGGTGAATGATGGCAGGCCCGTGTGGCAAATGGCTTATTTGCATGTAGGCCTACTGTAGCTCTGATTGGTTAGCATGCACCGGTCTGCGTAAACTCTGGTCCTGGACAAGACAGATGTTTTATTTATTCACAAATGAATGACTATACGTCAATCCCAAACATTCAATGAATTTATAAAAACTTGAAAATTACCATATCTAAGTGCTCGCTTGTCATGAAATGTAAAAAAAATGTCTTCCTGGGTGTGTATTTGAACAATTTTAATTTCATGTTGCTAAAACGCTGTCAGTTCCACTTTAACATTTTAGTCATTTGGCAGTTAGTGCATTCATCTTAAGATAGCTAGGTGAGACAACCACATACCACCACTGTCACATTTGCATTTTAGTCATTTAGTAGAAGCTCTTATCCAGAGCCACTTACAATCAGTGCAATATGTGAGTCTGTGCTTTACACCAGTGTTTCAAAAATGGCTGGTTAGGACCAAATGGTCCAGTGGGTTACTGTTCAAGCTTGGGTTGAACGTTTGGGAACCGTTACTACGGTACTGTGGGTTCGCTAAAATGGGTTGAATATCATAGGTTACTTGTAAAGAGAGTATCTTGCAATGTGTATTATGCTCTGTGGATCCTATGAAATCAGGATTAAATTCAATAAAGCCCATCTGGTTTTGAAGAAGGGAGAGATCAGAGCTTTCAGTATCTTCTGGGAGCCATCTGATCCAATTCACAGTGGTTATTCATTTTCACCCGACATCAAATTGTTGCAGGCGTATTTAATTTTGTTTTTCAATTGTTGGTAAATCATTTGATTACGGCCGCGGACGTCAAGCAGTTGCCTGGATGCAGAGGCTCAGGTGAAGTGATGGGATGGGATTCGTTGACTATGCAGCTGGGTTTAAATCTAACAGGAGAGCAGGAAGCAAAGAGACAGTCTGAAAACGGTCTGTTTGTTCCATTGGGTCTGTTCTGCTCGGAGATGTTTTGATTAAGCCAATTTTTTAACAGTGTCACAGTTGCCCTCTGAGCACACATACACACACAGTTCCCTGGAGTTGGTGATGTCATCTTTTAAGCGCTTGGCTGGAGACGGTTGCTGCAGTGTGGCAGTATGGTCCTGTATCTCTCTCTGGAGCTGTTCCCTACTGGTACACACACACACACAAACATACACACTTTCACCCCCTGCCCAAACACATGTTCCCACACCCCCTGCCACCTCCTCTCCATCTCTCCATCAGAGCGTCATGTAGCCCAGGAGATCGGGGGAAATGTGTAGCAGCCATATAATCTCCTTTGCCCTACTTCCTGCTCTGTGCCATGCTGGGCAGGTCTGCCCATACTGACCCAATCACCACTGTATCACTGGGGCCAGTAGCTCACCAAAACCATGATACACGCGTACATGTATGAACACGCATGGACTTACACAAATGTTCACACACTTTCACTGGTCCTAGGGAAGTCATTGTTCCCTCAATGTTGATGAAAATGCATTTTGTCCCTATTCCTTTCATTCCATCTCCTCTCAATACATGGGTCAACGACACATACACACATGCAAACATGGCGCGGGAGAGAATAGGGGACGTTTTACGGGCTCCTGCCCATAATGTTTTTGCCATCATTTCCTGTGACTGAAAAGAGTGTCTGGACATCAGAACAGCTATCACTAACCTCAATTTGGACGAGGACTTCTACTTCAATGAGTCGGAGGCAAAATAATGCTGATTAGCCCAAATCTCCAACACTATAGAGGCCGGCGTGGGGAATACCTGACGAGACTATGTCGAAGAGTGGATAAATTACCCCTACACTCCGTTCTATTGGCAAACGTGCAATCACTGGAGAATAAACTGGATGAGCTCCGTTCGAGACTATCCTGTCAACGTGATCTGAAGAACTGAACAAGAGTTTGAACAAGGAACAAGGCTGAACAAGGATTTGGTAAATATACAGTGCCTTCACAAAGTATTCAGACCCCTTGACTTTTGGTACGTTACAGCCTTATTCTAAAATTGATTTAAAAAATAAAATAATCCTCAGCAATCTACAATTACGTAGAGAAATCTTTGCACATTTATTAAAAATAAAAACATAAATACCTTATTCACATAAGTATTCAGAACCTTTGCTATGAGACTCAAAATTGAGCTTGGGTGCATCTTGTTTCAATTTATCATCCTTGAGCTGTTTCTACAACTTGATTGGCACACACCTGTCTATATAAGGTCCCACGGTTGACAGAGCAAAAACCAAGCCATGAGGTCGAAGGAATTGTCCGTAGAGCTCCGAGACGACAGCATTATGTTGAGGATTGAAAGTGCCCAACAACACAGTGGCCTCCATCATTCTTAAATGGAAGAAGTTTGGAAGGACAACCATCACTGCAGCACTCCACCAATCAGACCTTTATGTTAGAGTGGCCAGACAGAAGCCTCTCCTCAGTAAAAGGCACATGACAGCCCGCTTGGAGCCAAAAGGCACCTAAAGACTCTCAGACCATGAAAAACAAGGTTCTTTGGTCTGATGGAACCAAGATTGAACTCTTTGGTCTGAATGCCAAGCGTCACATCTGGAGGAAACCTGGCACCATCCCTACAGCGAAGCTTGGGGGTGGCAGCATCATGCTGTGAGGATGTTTTTCAGCGGCAGGGACTGGGAGACAGGATCGAGGCAAAGATGAACGGCGCAAAGTACAGAGAGATCCTTGATGAAAAACTACTCCAGAGCGCTCAGGACCACAGACTGGGGGGAAGGTTCACCTTTCAATAGGACAATGACCCTAAACACACAGCCAAGACAAGCAGGAGTGGCTTTGAGACAAGTCTCTGAATGTCCTTGAGTGGCCCAGCCAGAGCCCGGACTTGAATCCAATTGAACATCTCTGGAGAGACCTGAAAATAGCTGTGCAGTAAAGCTCCCCATCCAACCTGACAGAACTTGAGAGGATCTGCAGAGAAGAATGGGAGAAACTCTCCAAATACAGGTGTGCCAAGTTTGTAGCGTTATATCCAAGAAGACTCAATGCTGTAATCGCTGCCAAAGGTGCTTCAACAAAGAACTGAGTAAAGGGTCTGAATATTTATGTAAATATGATATTTAAGTTTTTATTTTTGATACATTTTCAAACATTTCTAAAAACCCGTTTTTGCTTTGTCATTACGGGGTATTGTCTGTAGATTAATGAGGGTGAAAAAACGATTTAATCCATTTTAGAATAAGGCTGTAACGTAACAAAATGTGGAAAAAGTCAAGGGATCTGAATACTTCCCGAATGCACTGTAAATCTATCTGTTTTTTCTATACATTGGCAGGACAGAACGGTGGCGTCGGGGAAGCTCAGGGGAGGTGGTGTCGGTCTTTTTGTTAACAACAACTGGTGCGCGTTCTCTAATATTAAGGAAGGCTCGAGGTTCTGCTCGCATGAGTTAGAATAACTCATGATAAACTGTAGACCATAGTGTTTACCATCTATATTTTTCGTAGGTGTCTATTTACCACCAAAAAACGATGCTTGCACTAAGACCGCACTCAACGAGCTGTATAAGTAAACAAGGAAATACTCACACAGAGGTGGCGCTCCTAGTGGCCGGTTACTTTAATGCAGGAAAACTAAAAACCGTTGTACCTCATTTCTACCAGCATGTCACCTGTGCAACTAGAGGTGAAAAGTCCTTTACTCTGCACACAGAGATGCCATCAAAGTTCTCCCTCGCCCTCCATTTGGCAAATCTGACCCATAACTCTCTCCTCTTGATTCCTGCTTACAAGCAAAAACACAAACAGGAAATACCAGTGACACGCTCAATATGGAAGTGGTCCGATGAAGCAGATGCAGGACTGTTTCGTTAGCACAGACTGGAATATGTTCTGGGATTCATCCAATGACATTGAGGAGTTTACCACATCAGTCACCGGCTTCATTAATAAGTGCATTGACAACGTCATCCCCACAGTGAATGTACGTACATATCCTAACCAGAAGCCATGAGTCACAGGCAACATACGTACTGAGCTAAAGGCTTGAGCTGCCTCTTGCAAGGAACGGGACACTAATCCGGATGCTTATAAGACCGCTACGCCCTCCGACGAACCATCAAAAAGGCAAAGCATCAATACAGGACCAAGATCGAGTCCTACTACACCAGCTCTGACGCTCGTCGTATGTGGCAGGGCTTGCAAACTATCACTTATTACAAAGGGAAACCCAGCTGCGAGCTGTCCAGTGACGTGAGCCTACCAGATGAGCTAAATACATTCTATGCTCACTTTGAGGCCAGCAACACTGAACCACGCATGTGAGCACAAGCTGTTCCAGAAGACTGCGTGATCACGCTCTCAGTAGCCGATGTGAGTAAGACCTTGAAACAGGTTGACATTCACAAGCCCGCTGGGCCAGGATGCATGCTCAGTGCATGCGCTGACCAGCTGGCAAGTGTCTTCACTGAAATGTACAACCTCTCCCTGACCCAGTCTGTAATACCAACATGTTTCAAGCAGACCACCATTGTCCTTGTGCCCATGAACGCCAAGGTAACCTGACTAAATTACTATCGCCCCGTAGCACTCACATGAAAGGCTTTGAAAGACTGGTTGAATGGCTCACATCAACACCATCATCCCAGACACCCCGGACCCACTCCAATTCGCATACCGCCCCAACAGATCCACAGATGACACAATTTCTATTACACTCCTCACCGCCCATTCCCATCTAAACAAAAGGAACACCTACGTAAGAATGCTGTACATTGACTACAGCTCAGCATTCAATGCCATAGAGCCCCCTCATCACTAAGGTGAGGACCCTGGGATTAAATACCTCCCTCTGCAACTGGATCCTGGACTTCCTGTAGGCAGCAACACATCCGCCACGCTGACCCTCAACATGGGGACCTCTCAGGAGTGTGTGCTTAGTCCCCTCCTGTACTCCCTGTTCACCGACGACTGCGTGGCCGTGCACGACTCCAACACTATCAGTAAGTTTGCTGGCGACACGACGGTGGTAGGCCTGATCACCGACGATAATGAGACAGCCTACAAGGACGAGATCAGAGACCTAGCAGTGTGGTGCCAGGACAACCACCTCTCCCTCAACATCAACAATACAAAGGAGCTGATTGTGGACTACAGGAAACAGAGGGCTGAGCACTCCCCCATCCACACTGACGGGGCTGTAGTGGAGCAGGTCGAGAGCTTCAAGTTCCTTGGTGTCCACATCACTAAGGAACTATCATGGTCCACACACACTAAGACAGTCGTGAAGAGGGCACGACAATGCCTTTTCCCCCTCCAGGAGGCTGAAAAGATTTGACATGGGCCCTCAGATCCTCAAAAAGTTATACAGCTGCACCATTGAGAGCATCTTGACTGGCAGCATCACCACTTGGTATGGCAACTGCCGATTGCAAGGCGCTACAGAGGGTAGTGCGTCAGAGGAAGGCCCTAAATAGTCTCTTCTTGCTTCTACCGCACAGCAAGCAGTACCAAAGCACCAAGTCTTGGACCAACAAGACCCTGAACAGCTTCTACCCCCAAGCCATAACACTACTAATTAGTTAGTCCGGGTATCTACTGTTTAACTATTTAACTATATGGTAGGCCATCATTGTAAATAAGAATTTGTTTTTAACTGACTTGCCGAGTTAAATAAAGGTACAAAAAATATAAAAATAACGAAATAAATCTGCATTGACCCTTTTTGCACTAACTCATTTGACTCATCACATACACTGCTGTTACTGTTTATTGTCTATCCTGTTGTCTAGTCACTTTATCCCTACCTATATGTGCATATCTACCTCAATTACCTCGTACCCCTGCACATGGACTCGGTACTGGTACCCCGTGTATATAGCCATGTTATCTTTACTCATTGTGAATTTATTCCTTGTGTTATTATTATTTTTCTATTATTTCTCTTTGTTTCTCTCTGTGTCATTGGGAAGGTCCCGTAAGTAAGCATTTCACTGTTAGTCTACACCTGTTGTTTACAAAGTATGTGACAAATACATTTGATTTGACACACACAAACACACGCACACACATGCAAACCCGCACGTACACAGAAACACTGCTATCCTCCACACTGCACTCCCTGCCATTAACACTAATTTGCCTGCTGGCGATGCTCTTGTCCGTGCCATCAAACGCTATTATGGATAAATGTTTTGTTACCATGGCATCAGGTAGGCCCCCACGTCTCCCGCTATTGAAAAACACACACACACACACACACACACACACACACACACACACACACACACACACACACACACACACACACACACACACACACACACACACACACACACACACACACACACACTGAAGCGTGACTTGGTAGCCGATTATTATGCCTTACATATGTGGACATAATAACAGTCTTTATGCCTCCTTTATCCTCCATAAGACGTCTTTGTGGTGTTCCTATCAGAGAAACACTGACTAAGAGACAGCTACAGCAGTTCTGTTGAAATAATGTCCAATTCAATCATTGATACTTGTAATGTATTTCTGATCATCATAGAATCATATGTATGTCATTTCTGAATGACAATACTTTTTATTTCGTAGCATAATATAGTTACTGTTTATTTTGTTATTTGAAATCGTTTATATTGTGTTAAGTAAAATGTTTTGTTTTATTTAATCATATTCTAAACTGATAAGTATAATCCAATTCATGAATTATTATATGAAAAGAGGTAAAACAATGTAGATGTGATTTGATTATCCATTTTTATATCTGTTACACCTGTTTAACATTTAGTTAAGGTCTTTCCGTTTATCAGATTGCCATGTCTGTGTTACCAACAGAGTGGGATATTTACTCTCTGGAGAAGTTGTCTGATAACCAGTGTGATGTGGAGAAAGGTCGAGTCCTTAGATGACCATGCAGTCACCCTGTCTAAACAGCCCCAGGAAGACGTGTGTGTGTGTGTCTGCCCTCAGATCAGATCGAGTTGAGATTAGCTAGTCTAGCTCTAGCCAGTGGCCTGTGGCTGTCCCCATCCACACTGTCACACTCTTACCCCATGTCAACAACACACACACACACACACACACAGCACAAATGCCTCACACCACTAGGTGCCATAGAAGTCTGACATATAGTACACGATATATACAAATTAGTGGATTCGGCTATTTCAACCACACCCGTTGCTGACAGGTGTATAAAATTGTGCGCACCGCCATGCAATCTCCATAGACAAACATTGGCTGTAGAATGAACTTTCAACGTGGCGTCATAGGATGCCACCTTTCCAACAAGTCAGTTTGTCAAATTTCTGCTCTTCTAGAGCTGCCCTGGTCAACTGTAAGTGCTGCTATTGTGGAAACGTCTAGGAGCAACAGCAGCTCAGCCGGGAAGTGGTAGGCCTCACAAGCTCGCAGAATGGGACTGCTGAAGCGTGTAGCTCGTAAAAATCGTCTGTCCTCTGTTGTAACACTTACCAAGTTCCAAACTGCCTCTGGAAGCAAGGTCAGGCCAATGCATAGTGCTAACTGTAAAGTATGGTGGAGGAAGAATAATGGTCTGGGGCTGTTTTTCATGGTTCGGGCCAAGCCCCTTAGATTCAGTGAAGGGAAATCTTAAAGTAACAGAATACAATGACATTCTAGACGATTCTTTGCTTCCAACTTTGTGGAAACAGTTTGGGGAAGGCCCTTTCCTATTTCAGCATGACAATGCCCCGTGCACAAAGTGAGGTCCATACAGAAATGGTTTGTCGAGATCGGTTTGGAGGAACTTGACTGGCCTGCACAGAGCCCTGACCTCAACCTCATAGAACACCTTTGGGATGAATTGGAACGCAGACAGCGAACCAGGCCTAATCTCTCAACATCAGTGTCCGACCTCACTAATGCTCTTGTGGCTGAATGGAAGCAAGTCCTCGCAGCAATGTTCAAACATTTAGTGGAAACCCTTCCCAGAAGAGTAGAGGCTGTTATAGCAACAAAGGGGGGACCAACTCCATATTAATGCCCATGATTTTGGAATGAGATGTTCGACGAGCAGGTGTCCACATACTTTTAGTCATGCATTGTACAGTTGACGTTGGAAGTTTACATACTCCTTAGCCAAATACATTTAAACTCAGTTTTTCACAATTCCTGACATTAAATCCTAGTAAAAATTCCCTGTCTTACTTAGGTCAGTGAGGATCACCACTTTATTTTAAGAATGTGAAATGTCAGAATAATAGTAGAGAATGATTTATTTCAGCATTTATTTCTTTCATCACATTCCCAGTGGGTCAGAAGTTTACATACATTCAATTAGTATTTGGTAGCATTGCCTTTAAATTGTTTAACTTGGGTCAAACGTTTCGAGTGGCCTTCCACAATCTTCCCACAATAAGTTGGGTGAATTTTGGCCCATTCCTCCTGACAGAGCTGGTGTAACTGAGTCAGGTTTGTAGGCCTCCTTGCTCGCACATGCTTTTTCAGTTCTGCCCACAAATTTTCTATAGGATTGAGGTCAGGGCTTTGTGATGGCCACTCCAATACCTTGACTTTGTTGTCCTTAAGCCATTTTGCCACAACTTTGGAAGTATGCTTGTGGTCATTGTCCATTTGGAAGACCCATTTGCGACCAAGCTTTAACTTCCTGACTGATGTCTTGAGATGTTGCTTAAATTTTTCCACAGAATTTTCTTTCCTCATGATGCCATCTACTTTGTGAAGTGTACCAGTCCGTCCTGCAGCAAAGCACCCCCACAACATGATGCTGCCACCCCCGTGCTTCACGGTTGGGATGGTGTTCTTCGGCTTGCAAGCATCCCCATTTTTCCTCCAAACATAACGATTGTCATTATGGCCAAACAATTCTATTTTTGTTTCATCAGACCAGAGGACATTTCTCCAAAAAGTACAATCTTTGTCCCCATGTGCAGTTTCAAACCATATTCTGGCTTTTTTATGTCGGTTTTGGAGCAGTGGCTTCTTCCTTGCTGAGCGGCCTTTCAGTTTATGTCAATATAGGACTTATTTTACTGTGGATATAGATACTTTTGTACCTGTTTCCTCCAGCATCTTCACAAGGTCCTTTGCTGAACGCGACTCCTTCCTGAGCGGTATGACAGCTGTGTGGTCCCATGGTGTTTATACTTGCGTACTATTGTTTGTACAGATGAACGTGGTACCTTCAGGCGTTTGGAAATTGCTCCCAAGGATAAATCAGACTTGTGGAGGTGTACAATTTTTTTTCTGAGGTCTTGGCTGATTTATTTTTATTTTCTCATGATGTCAAGCAAAGAGGCACTGAGTTTGAAGGTAGGCCTTGAAATACATTCACAGGTGCACCTCCGATTGACTCAAATGATGTCAATTAGCCTATCAGAAGCTTCTAAAGCCATGACATTATTTTCTGGAATTTTCCAAGCTGATTAAAGGCACAGTCAACTTAGTGTATGTAAATGTCTGACCCACTGGAATTGTGATACAGTGAATTATAAGTGAAAAGATCTGTCTGTAAACAATTGTTGGAAAAATTACTTGTGTCATGCACAAAGTAGATGTCCTGACCGACTTGCCAAAACTATAGTTTGTTAACAAGAAATGTGTAGAGTTGTTGAAAAACAAGTTTTAATGACTGCAACCTAAGTGTATCTGAACTTCTGACTTCAACTGTATGTACAGCCCTGTGTGAGAGCATGGTGCTGGAGTTTGGAAAGCACCCCACCATGTGGAATAAAATGCACACTGCAGAGAGAGAGAGAGATAGAACCTCTTGGCAGCGACAGCTTGTCTCAGGATCTGGGCACCATTTGGTGTTTTACAACATCTTGTGTGGTATTTGCTATTTTCTGTTAACCGTCAGTCCCTGTTTTTATCCAAACACACACTGTGGGAGATTGGTATACACCCATAACATGTGGGGGATTGGCATGCATCCTCTAGCAGTATTGCTTTTTTAGTCGTGTCGCTAGGTTGTGACCCTAATAGTATAACAAGAACTCTCACTAACATTATTGACACAGGGTGACACAACCTTCAGTGCCCCCCCCATCCCACCTCCACACACACACACTCCAGCTGCCATCCCTACCCTCCAGTCTCAATGTCTATGCAAATCACTCCTCTTATGCCAGGGGCTAGCGCCATCCTTGAGCAGTGAGTGGTCTGGTCCCACAGACAGAACACACACACACAGTGTGCCCCCATACACACGTACATACATACACACACCCAGCATGCCAGGGGTGTGTTGCATCCTTGAGTGGTGTGTGTGTGTCGGTGGTGGTCTGTGCACAGTGGGGACCCGGGGCCATTAATTCCTGGAGAGCGGTGGGCAGGGCCGGCAGGCAGAGATTTATGGGAGAGGCAGACAGCTGTGGATGATTAATGCGTGTGTCACCAAGGGCCCCACTCAGCCCAGACACACACACATACACACACACACACACACACACACACACACACACACCAATGCAGGGGCCAGGAGGACGATATGGTGTGATTGTGTTTGAGGGCCAGAAGAGGGCCAGAGGAGCCTGGACTCCTTTTGGAAATATGGAGGCAGTGCCTTAGAATACACACATACACACACGTTTGTTTTACTATCCTTGTGGGGACCAAACAATTGATTCCCATTCAAAATCCTAAACCTAACCCTAATCCTTAACCTAACCTTCACCCCTAACCTTAAATCTAACCTTAACTCCTAACCATAACCCTAAACCTATCCCCTAATTCTAACCCTAACTCTAATTGTAACCCTTAACATAACCCCTAAGCCTAAAATAGCCTTTTTCCTTGTGGGGACCAACTTTTCCTTGTTTTACTATCCTTGTGAGGGCTTCTGATAGTAAAACCCCCCCCAAAAACACACGCCCCTCTTAGTAAAGCTGTATTATGAATACTGTGAGGTGTGTGATTCCAATGACGGTTGTGTTGAATGGGGTTTGGCCTTGGTTATACCCCTGTGTCGTTTCTCACACAGCCAGACAGTGTGTTGATGTCCGTTACTCTCTCTGTCAGTCAGAGTGTCTCTCTCTCTTTGAGCGAGTGTCTGGTAGAGGAGATAACAGGCTGATGGAATTCTACTCTCCATATTCAAACACAAGTCATTTTTCATTTCTACATCCACATAGAACACAAACACACACACCTTGGTTATACCCTTGTGTCATTTCTCACACAGCCAGACAGTGTGTTGATGTCCGTCTCTCTGTCAGTTTGTCTCACCCCCCATCCCACACACACACACACACACACACACACATGCTTCTGAATCAGTCGTGTGGGCATACCTACAGTGTGTCACACAGACAATTTTTAATAGACAGAAGCTCAGTCTGTGTTTCTGCCTTCTCCTGTCTGTGCAAGAATCAGAGATCACTCACTTACTATCTGTTTGATTCACTTCTAATGCTTTATTCAGCTGGGAAACCTGCCCTCTGCATTTGTACTGCCCTGATTAAACACCTGCCGTGTGGTGAGACCGGCAAGATATTTGACTATGTTTGTAGATGCCTTGCTAAAAGTGACTTGTCATCTTGTCAAGGTTTTCCCTCCGCGAGCTGATCGTTATTTGTATCCAACAGTAATATATTCAGCATTTTATCAGGAGGCAATTGGAGGAATGGGATTAGTAATGTGTAGCTATTGTACTTGTAAAATCAACTGGTCCCCAAGCGCAGGCAGCCTATTGTACTGCCGCTCAGTTTCAAATGTGCCTGAACAGATTGTCTCGCAGTCATTTGTCTCCGTCAACCTCTATAATCAGTCATACAGACGGGTCGGATGTTTGAATATGAAAAATGGTTAGAATATGAAAGATTGTAGGGAAGGCTAGGGCTACTGTGTATTATATGACATAAATCTCCAATTTTTGTGCGAGACAGGTGGTATCAAAAGAGAAAGCAGTCTAAGGAGAATACTAAAACAGAGGATCATTGTGTTTTTAATAATACGTAAATACGAATGTCAAATGTAAAGTATTTGTTTGGAGAAGTTACCAAGACAGACAGAGAGAGAGACCGACAAACAGACAGACAGACAGAGAGAAAGAGAGACAGAGAAAGAGTGAGAGAGGGGAGTTGAAATGTCACCGGGCACTGCCTGACGCCTCATCACCGGTTCGGCAGGAATTAGCTAGCTGACATTTTACGTAGACGTCCGCCACCACTCCAGATGACAACGTCGCCTGGCGACCCAAATTGCAAAGTGTCACTTTGTGTCAGACACAGGGAGACGTCTGAGCGTCTCACGGCTTGTGATGTCTGGAAATTACAGAGAAGCCGGCGGTTGAAACTTGATTTAGATAATGAAAAATGCTTCAGGTCGACGTGACAATGCAGATAAACGACGACAAACGACAGTGATAATATCGCAAATAATGATAATCACTGTCCAATCAGTGCGGAGGGATTTGCAGTGCTCTAGCTGGGGATCTTCAAGGTCGTAGTGAGATGGCCGCGGGTGACAGCTACTGATATCTGACTGAAAGGGATTTAGAGGGAAGCATATGTTGGTTGTTTAGTCTGGGGACTTTAGGGGACAATTGGACAGCTTTATTGTTTGTGTCTGTATTCTGTGTTGTGATTTGTAGCACAGTTTGTGTATTATTTGATGTAGCATGTGTATTAAGTTATAGAGTGTGTCTATTGTTTCGCTAACACCCGGCTTCATAACATGTTATGACACGGTCATAACCATGTTATAATGTCATAACGGCTGACATAACTTGTCAGCACCTGTCATAACACTGTCATGACCCATATATTTACACCTGTTGTGACATTTATTGTATTGTTTTATTGCTGGTTATGACACCTACATAAGAGTGTCAAAACCCACATTTATTCAAATGTGTTTTTTCCCTGCCAAGAAGTTTCCTTTCATTTGAAAGTTTGTTTCTTAAGTCATTTGTTGTATAAAAAATATTTAGTCATGTTTTTTTCAATATCATTTTATACAGTGTCATAGAGCATTTCGACCATCCTGTGTCACTTTAGTTAGAGTAAGAAAATACACTTTATGACACTGTCAAGAAGCATTATGACCATCATAAACATATAAGCCAGATAGGCCTATCACGTACATGCCCTTAATTCAGTCATCAGTCAAAAAGAGGGTATCTTGTCCTGCTCCTGAAATCTGCTCCTGCATTCATCCCAGTCATCAGAAACAGAGCACTGGGGTAGGTGCATGTCTGACATCAGTGTGTGCACAATTACAATGATAATTTTAATATGGTCAATTTCAGAATTTTAAAAAAACATAAACATACTTTTGACAAGGTAGGCTATGGTGTAATGCAGTGGTTCCTAAACTTTTTCTAGTCCCATACCCCTTCAAACATTCAACCTCCAGCTGCGATTTTCCAAGGCAGGATACTCTGAGTGCAGCCCAATCCAGAAATCTGGCAGTGGCTTCTGACTAAATACAATTTTCACAGAACCGCTTGTTGCAATTTTCGATGAGGCTCTCTTGTTCAGATATCAGTAAGTGGACTGGAGGCAGGGCATAAAAGGGATCCAGTTGTTTGTGTCATCCGTTTTTGCGTAATTGCGCACCCAACTCATTCAAGTGCTTCGCTATATCAGATTTGACATTGTCTGTAAGCTTGAGTTCATTTGCACACAAAAAAATCATACAATGATGGAAAGACCTGTGTGTTGTCCTTGTTAATGCAGACAGAAAAGAGCGCCAACTTCTTAATCATAGCCTCAATTTTGTCCCGTACATTGAATATAGTTCCGGAGCGTCCCTGTAATCCTAGATTCAGATCATTCAGGCGAGAAAAAACATCACCCAGGTAGGCCAGTCATGTGAGAAACTCGTCATCATGAAAGCGGTCAGACAAGTGAAAATGATGGTCAGTAAAGAAAACTTTAAACTCGTCTCTCAATTTTTTTTAAATTGTCAATACTTTGCCCCTTGATAACCAGCGCACTTCTGTAGGTTGTAAAAGCGTTACATGGTCGCTGCCCATATCATTGCATACTGCAGAAAATACACAAGAGTTCAGTGGCCTTGCTTTAACATAGTTAACCATTTTCACTGTAGTGTCCAAATCGTCTTTCAAGCTGTCAGACATTCCCTTGGCAGCAAGAGCCTCTCGGTGGATGCTGCAGTGTACCCAAGTAGCGTCGGGAGCAACTGCTTGCACGCACATTACCACTCTACTATGTCTCTCTGTCATGGCTTTTGCACCATAAGTATAAATACCAATACATCTTGACCACCAAAGTCCATTTGATGTCACAAAGCTGTCCAGTAAATATCCTCTCCTGTTGTCCTGGTTTGCAGAAGAGGATGTCTTCCTTAATTGACCCCCCATAAATGTAATGGACATATACCAGGAGCTGTGCCAGGCCCGCCACGTCTGTTGACTCATCCAGCTGTAACGCATTGAATTCACTGGCTTGTATACGAAGCAGTAATAGTTTCAAAACATGTCACTGATTAGTCGTGAAACAGTGTTGTTTGATGAAGGCATTGTCTGTATAGTTTTTTGGGCCTTTTCCCACAGCATTGTCCCAGCCATATCTGCAGCAGCAGGAAGAATTAAGCCCTCCACAATAGTATGGGGCTTGCCTATCCTAGCCACTCAGTAGCTCACCATACAGTATAAGACGCTTCTAGCCCCTTCTTATTAATGGTATTTTATACGTCTTACTACTCGAAAGTTGTCTTAATTCTCGCTCAAAAAACTCCTGTGGCTTATTTTTCAAATTGGCATGTTTTGTTTCTAAATGTCTGCGCAAGAGTGAAGGTTTCATTGAGTTGTGAGATAGTACTTTTCCACATATAACACACTGTGTGGGCTGAAGAAAGGCACTACTCCCAATATAAGAGAACCCCAAATCAATGTAGTTCTCATCATATTTGCGCCTCTTCGATGGTCCAACGTCCCTGTCTGTTGTTCGGTGCTTTCCCGGGTAAGGGGGCAGTAGCTCTTTGGCTGTATCAGATTCACAACTGTCAGTGTCCATGCTAGCTGGGCTAACAACAAATGTAGAATTACTGATGCTAGCATTGGATGTTCTCGTGGAAGCAGAACAACTTGTGCCGTCGACAGGTGCAGGTGTAGTACTGCTGGTAGTAGCAGTACTACCAGTAGAGCTGGTATGTGTCTCTATGGACGCGGGCCTTACTTTTTTTTAACCATTTATCCATTTTCGAGCAAACATAATGAGCAGCAGCTATGTTTGACTACATGCGGACCGTTAGTGGAATTCCCGCAAGAGAGTAACGGTTAATGTGATTGGATGTTAATTATTTGACTAGGCTACCTGTATTTGACATTGTGTTGTTATTTCACTGAACACTAGATGGTTTCATTTTATTTTTGGCTGTGAAACGAGGCTACTCAAACGAGGGGAAAACCTCACCCAAATGTATAGCCCCGTTGGAAAATATAAATGGACTGTTTGAAAATGTGAAGAAGAATTGTTATAATTTTTTATTTAAATGTGAATCACATTTTTATTTGGCATACCCCCGATGGAATTGTGTGTACCCCAGTTTGGGAATAACTGGTGTAATGGAATGTTTTGCCTTGTGTGGTAGGTTTTTGACACAACTGTAGTTGTCATAACCAGCCATAAAATAATGCAGTTTATGTCACAACAGGTCTAAATATATGTGTCATGACAGGTTATGTCAGCTGTTATGAAATATTGTGACCATGTGTTATGTGACACTGGGTACCATTGTTTCATTATGTCTATACATCTTTATATCTGTGTATTTCATAGAGTTGCCAATTGGCTGCTGCTCATGCCTTATTTTTTTTATTACCTTTATTTAACTAAGCAAGTCAGTATTTTCAATGACAGCCTAGGAACGGTGGGTTAACTGCCTTGTTCAGGGGCAGAACGACAGATTTTTACCTTGTCAGCTCGGGGATACGATCTTGCAACCTTCCGATTACTACTCCAACGCTCTAAGCACTAGGCTACCTGCCGCCCCTTACGTTGCTCCCACCTAAAGCTACATAATATCTGCCTGGGTACAGCAGTGTACCATGAATGTGTCGGCATACAGTATGTTAGCAGGTGAGTTGCATTTTTCATGCTCCTGTCTCATCTGTGTGTGTTTGTTCTCTGACCGGAACTAATCTCACAACAATGACATTTCACCCCTCTTTCAAATGTCAACCACTGAAACTTTGAACAAGTTACAGTGAATGTGTCATGGCTCCTATCAACTGAGGCTCATGAAGGGGGAAAAAAATAGTTTTCTATTTGATTGCATGAGACAAACTGTTTTGCACCAAATGTCGCAGTGAGTTTGTGAGATAATGTTGCTTCTGAATGAAAGTGAAGATGACCATATGACATAGTACCGTCCGGATTTTGCCGTAAAGCCAAATCTGACCTTGCCTCCAACTATCAACACCTCCAGCTTTAAACAACTCACTGTTCTTATAGGGACTCTTACGGAGCAACTCAGGTCACGCTCTCTCACCATGGAGTTGGGAAGGTTTTCCAACAAAACCCATTCTCGGTGCGTTGATGAATGGCTACGGCCGAGGTGTTTTGGGATGAAATCCCGGCCGGTGGCAGTAATGTATGAGTGTATTAGGAAAGAGAATATCAGGGGGAAGGGATGGGGGATGGAGAGATCGATAGAATTTCAGGTGTGGAGGGCAGCAGATAAAAAGCTTGCACCAAGGAGGAGATGAAGAGGTCTGTGGGCCTCATCTGAAGATCTATAATGGATCTATGCTGGCATATGGGACATTTTATTTCGCTTATTTTACTGGAATATTTCTGTGGGATAAACCCTCCTCGAGATGAATCATTTTATTACCCAAGACAATAGTTATACCTTCATGGAGTCATTATAGCCAAAATGTTGATTACTTACAAAGACCCTGTTTCATGGTCTAACTAGAATTTCAGTTCTGTATAACAGGTCCTAGGGATGGAGAAAATGTTATATTTTAAAGCAATGTCATGTTACTGTGTTTCTTCGGTCAGATTCATCTCTACATTGAACTGTGTATTGACAGATAAGTCAGAACTTAATATCCACCATACATGTGCATCCCTCTGCATCCCACTATCTTTCTATACAGTTAATAGACAGACACTATGGTTCTGCCAACTCCTTAGTGAGAGAAACAGTCTGCCTCAGCAGTATTTTACTGTCAGCCCTGGTTAGGAAATGACTGTAGGGACTTTGTCATGTCTGACTGCTTATAAAAACATACTGGGCATTAACTTACAGAAGCACTTCCATAACTTACACAAACTCAATTAGGATTTGGAGGCGTGAGCGGCACAACCACTTATCTTGTGTGTTTACGAGATATAGGAGCGGAGACAGAATGAGAGCAGCATAGTAGCCATGGTAATCTGCTCTCTGTCCCTATATGTTCCTCTGGAATGGGGACTGAGGGAGGGCAGCTAATTTGGACCAATTTAAAGCCTTTAAGCTAACGTCATCACAAAATGGCCACTGTTTACGGTCCTTAGTGTAGCTGTTTCTGTTTGTTGACACACACATGCACACTGCTTAGGTTCTACTTAGGTAACCTAACGGTTAAGAGCCTTGGGCCAGTAACCGAAAGGTCTCTGGTCCAAATCCCCGAGCCGAGTAGGTGAAAAATCTGTTTATGTGCCCTTGAGCAAGGCAATTAACCCTAATTGCTCATGTAAGTCGCTCTGGATAAGCGTCTACTAAATATGATATGATATGTACATGTTAAGACTGTTTTTTAAAAGCAGTGTTGTCTTATTCTAGTTCCTTGGGTGATACTGTACATACATAACTTTAATAGTCATTATTATTATTGGAACTAGCTGCCAATACAGTGTGTGTGTTTTCCTGGTGTTGCTAGGATGTTTGGCGTGTAAAACTGTAACCTCAGTGTGGTTTTGTTTAGGTAAAGCTTCCGCCATGATCGCTGGGATAAACCCTCTAGATTCCGGATAGGATGGAGGTATGGCAGGCAGGCAGGCAGGCAGGCAGGCAGGCAGGCAGGCAGGCAGGCAGGCAGGCAGGCAGGCAGGCAGGCAGGCAGGGGAATAAGAAAGACAATCTCCTGGTCGGTGGGTCGGGTGGTGGGACGCGTCTACTTCAGGCACCAGAGGGATGAGTTGATTTACTGTCAAATCTGCCGGATTATCAATAATCTCCCACAGACCCCGATCTACCCACAGAGAGCTGTGTACTCACTCACACACCCAGAGAGCGAGAGGTTGTTTGGGTGTGACCGTGCATGTTCGTTTGTGTGTGTGTGTGTGTGTGTGTGCAAAGGTGTGTACGCATGTTCGTAGTTTGCTCAAAATAGGCTACCCAAGAAAAAGAGAAGGGCTTCTGTTCTGTCCAGAGAACTACAAAAAAATGCTTCAATTTTCCACTTGAGCAGATTTCAATTTACACACACATCCCCCTCTGTCTCTGTCCTCTGGGTTATTGACAGCATTAAGACTGCTGTGATAAAAGATTGGCCACTTAGTGGAACTCTGGCTTTGTTTTTCTCTGCTAAGGACACTCACTCACAGAATGGCAAGGTTGGCTATAGTGAACTGTCAGTGTTGTCACTGGTGGGTGTACCTCTCTGATGAAGGATCTAATACCCAAATAGGTTGGTTTGTAGTTTACGAAGAAACTTTTTCCTATTTAATTTAACCCCGTTGCCCTCTAAGAGGGACTGGATATTTCTTAAGGAGATGTGGTGCCTAGAATCATTGTGTTTATGTGTGGCAGACATACTGTGTCTAGGGCCAGAGCATTACATCAGCCTCTCAAAGCAGCCAAGGGCAGCCAGCTACTCTATCCCCCTTTAAAACAGAGCTGGGCCACCACAACTGTGTGTGTGTGTGTGCGCGCGCTCCTGCGCTCACGTGTATGTCTCCCGCCCTTTTGTGGAGCCATTAGCATTGCTATCAGGAAGAGCAGACCCTGATGCATATGTCAGACCACTGAGAGTCAATTACCTCAGCCAGAGACAGCCATTGTGTTTGTCTGTGTGCCCTGGCCTATTGGTATTTAATACAGATATATTAATATAGCCGACTGACTGATCAACATGAACTTTACCTGGCACTTTTGGAGAGACGACACCACCCTGAAAGTCTGACATTAACAAACTGTTATCTTTGAGTGTTTTATTATGCACTGACTGTACAAAACATTAGGAACACCTTCCTAATATTGAGTTGCACCCTCTTTTGCCCTCAGAACAGCCTCAATTCAACTGCATTGCAGTGCTTCACTCAAACCGGCACCTACTACCATACCCCACTCAAAGGCACTTAAAACGTGTGTCTGCCCATTCAGCCTCTGAATGGCACACATACACAATCCACGTCTCAAGGTTTAAAAATACGTCTTTAACCCGTCTCCTCCCCTTCATCTGCACCTATTGAAGTGATCCAAAAGGGGATAATAGCTTTCACCAGGATCCACCTGGTCAGTCTATTTCATGGAAAGAGTTCTTAGTGTTTTTAATGTTTTGTACACTCAGCGTATATTTGTTTAGATCAGTTAATGATAATGTGTTATTTATTTACAGCGCAGGTAATGATGAAGACTGGATACAGAGGTTGATGTCGAAAAAGGTTTGCAATAACTTACTTGACCATACCTTGAAAATGACCGCAACCTCTGTCTCCCTTCCACCAATCTCTCCGTCCAGGTGGTCTACAAGAATAACGATATCCGTCTGGAGCTCTCCCGTCTGGCCCGCATCGTGGACCCTAAGATGAAGATCCAGGGGGACGTGGTCTTCAAGTGTGAGAACGTGGCCACCCTGGACCCTATCTCCTTCGAGACCCCCGAGGCCTACATCAGCCTGCCCAAGTGGAACACCAAGAGAATGGGCTCCATCTCCTTTGACTTCAGGACCTCGGAACCCAACGGACTCATCCTGTTCACCCACGGCAAGCCCCAGGAACGCAAGGAGGCCCAACGCAGCCAGAAGAACACCAAGGTAAGCCAGTGAATGATGAATGGATCAAACAAACAATTCACTTTAGCCTTTAGGTAAAGCTATGTCTAAAACTGTAAATAATCCATTCAGTAGTGTAAGTAAGAAACAAAACATCTGCGTTCAAGGATCTTGGATTTATATATCCTGTTTTGTAAAGATATGTGTTGTACCCCTATGATGAACTAAACACCTTGACGATCTCCCTCAGGTCGACTTCTTTGCGGTGGAGCTGCTGGATGGCAGTCTATACCTACTGTTAGACATGGGCTCTGGGACCATCAAGGTCAAAGCCACCCAGAATAAGGTCAACGACGGGGCCTGGTACCACGTGGACATACAGAGGGATGGACGCTCAGGTGAGTCCTCTTTACCCTCCTCTCCCACTCTCTACTCCCCTATCCCCATCTCTCTATCACTACCTTCTCTCACTCTCTCTGAGTGTGTGTGTGTCTGTGTGTGTGTGTTGTTGTATTGATGTGAGTGCAGCGTGTCACTCTCTGCCCAGTGCTGGGCCTGTGAGGGTCTCAGAGGGCAGACAGGCTGTTAGACAAGGCTGGGATGGCATGGCCAGGTGACTCACTGCAGCACATATTACTGCTATTGATCTACCACTGCCGCCATACACACATGGGCACACACACACATGGCTGCACACATACACACACACAGACGAACACAGAAGCACGTATACACACACTGTTCAAGCTCTCCATCTCACTCTGGATCTGAGTTAAGGACACACAGAGAGGCCACACACACTCCGCTGCTTGGCTTGAGACATAAACAGAGATAAGCCCTGCCATACAGCAGTGTCTGCGCTGTAACTGTCTCTCCGTTCTCTCTCACTCTCTCGTTCTACCCCCCTCTCCCTCTCTCGGAGGTATACTATAATCACAAAGCTCATATATCGTCTCTAAGCTGTGAGACGCTGTTTGACAGAGAGAGCATCAGGAAGCCCTGTATCAATACCTTACACAGACAGTGGATTACCAATACGTTACGCTATACTCAACATCTTCAGCATCTTCAAGGCTGTCAGCTGTCAAAACTCTACCATCATTGTAGATGAGTGTGGAAAAGTAAAGATTGCTGGCCTAGTAAAACGAGGCGACCGCTACTGTAGCTAGCGTAGTAACCTTTTTGAATATACTGTATTTATTGAGCACACAGATTACAATTGGGCCCACTTAGGCTAGAACAGGGGTATTCAGTTCTGACTCTATGAGGTCCGGAGCCTGCTGGTTTTCTCTTCTACCAGATAATTAGTTGCACCCACCTGGTCTAAATCAGTCCCTGACGAGAGGGGAAAAATGTAAAAAATGCATTGGGAACTGGCTTCGAGATCCAGATTTGAGTTTGAGGAGGCTAGTTTGGAAACCCCTGCTCTACAGTGTATGAGAGTACTGTCTTATCTTACAATAATAGACATACAACATAAAAATGTTCTGTTTAATTCTTTGTTTTAAAACCACCTCCTCTCCCTCTCCAGGCACCATCTCAGTCAACAGCCGGCGCACCCCGTTCACAGCCAGCGGTGAGAGTGAGATCCTTGACCTGGAAGGAGACATGTACCTGGGGGGTCTACCCTCGGACCGCGCCAACCTCATTCTGCCCACCGAGCTGTGGACCGCCATGCTCAACTATGGCTACGTGGGCTGCGTGCGCGACCTCTTCATCGACGGGCGCAGCAAGGACATCCGACAGATCGCTGAGGCTCAGAACGGGGCGGGCATCAAGCCGTCGTGCAACAAGGTGGTGGGGAAACAGTGCGAGAGCTACCCGTGTAAGAACAAAGGCGTCTGTAAGGAGGGATGGAACCGGTTTATCTGTGATTGTACCGGCACGGGGTACTGGTCACGCACCTGCGAGAGAGGTAGGTGGAAGCGATTGATTTGTGTGTTTTTCATGAGTGCTTGTGTGTGTGTGTGTGTGTGTGTGTTCTGACTGTGTACAGTGCCTTCGGAAAGTATTCAGACCCCTTGACTTTTTCCACATTTTGTTACGTTACATCCTTATTTTTTCACCCCCTCATCAATCTACACACAATACCCCATAATGACAAAACAAAAACAGGTTTTTTGAAATTTTTGCAAATGATTAATAAATAAAAAACGGAAATATTACATTTACATAAGTATTCAGACCCTTTACTCAGTACTTTGTTGAAGCATCTTTGGCAGCGATTACAGGCTCAAGTCTTCTTGGGTATGACGCTACAAGCTTGGCACCCCTGTATTTGGGGAGTTTCTCCCATTCTTCACTGCAGATCCTCTCAAGCTCTGTCAGGTTGGATGGGGAGCATCGCTGCACATCTGTTTTCAGGTCTCTCCAGAGATGTTTGATCGGGTTCAAGTCCGGACTCTGGCTGGGCCACTCAAGGACATTCAGAGACTTGTCCCGAAGCCACTCCTGTGTTGTCTTGGCTGTGTGCTCAGGGTCGTTGAAGGTGAACCTTCATCCCAGTCTGAGGTCCTGTGCGCTCTGGTGCAGATTTTCATCAAGGATCTCTCTGTATGTTGTTCATCTTTGCCTCGATCCTGACTAGTCTCCCAGTCCCTGCCACTGAAAAACATCCTCACAGCATGATGCTGCAACTACCATGCTTCACCGTAGAGATGGTGCCAGGTTTCCTCCAGACGTGACGCTTGGCATTCAGGCCAAAGACTTCAATCTTGGTTTCATCAGACCAGAGAATCTTGTTTCTAATGGTCTGAGAGTTCTTTCGGTGCCTTTTGGCAAACTCCAAGCGGGCTGTCATGTGCCATGTTTACTGAGGGTTGGCTTCCGTCTTGCCACTCCACCATAAAGGCCTGATTGGTAGAGTGCTGCAGAGATGGATGTCCTTCTGGAAGGTTCTCCCATCTCCACAGTGGATCTCTGGAGCTCTGTCAGAGTGATCATCGGGTTGCCCCGATTGCTCAGGGAGAGTCTTGGCGGCCAGCTCTAGGGAGAGTCTTGGTGGTTCCAAACCTCTTCCATTTAAGAGTGATGGATTCCACTGCGTTCTTGGGGACCTTCATTGCTGCACGCATTTTTTGGTACCTTTCCCCAGATCTGTGCCTCGACACAATGCTGTCTCGGAGCTCTATTGACAATTTCTTCCACCTCATGGCTTGGCTTTTGCTCTGACATGCACTGTCAACTGTGGGACCTTATATTGACAGGTGTGTGCCAAATCATGTCCAATTAATTGAGTTTACCACAGGTGGACTCCAATCAAGTTGTAAAAACATCTCAAGGATGATCAATGGAAACAGGGTGCACCTGAGCTCAATTTCGAGTCTCATAGGAAAGGGTCTGAATACTTATGTAAATAAGGTATTTCTGTTTTTTCTTTAATATATGTGCAAACGTCTAAAAACCTGTTTTTGCTCTGTCATTATGGGGTATTGTGTGTAGATTGATTAGATTTGTATTTATTTAATCCATTTTAGAGTAAGGCTTTAATGCAACAAAATGTGGAAAAGGGGAAGGGGTCTGAATACTTTGCGAATGCACTGTATGTGTGCGTGTGTGTTTTTCTTGTTTTGTTGTGTGGATTTGATTTACATTTATGCCATTTAGCAGACGCTCTGATACGGAATGACTTACAGGCACAATTAGGGTTAAGTGCCTTGTTCAAGGGCACATTGGCAGATTTTTCAGTTAGTCTGCTCATTTACTCTTTTCTTCCTGTGAAATAGTTTATTAAAGCATTAGTGGGCCTTTGGCCGTGCTCCACGTGTCAGTGGGAGTTTAAGGCTCTAGAGGAGGTTGTGGTGATGGCTGTATTGTTGACACTGTTGAAAGATTAATGTGGTTTCTGCCCTTTTCCTGTGAACTTTACTCTGCCCAAGGCAATCCGGTGTTAAAGTTTCATGACCAGTTTCCAAATTGCATCGCTTGTTTTCAAAGTGTAGAAGAAAACAGTACTTTTTATTCACCCCCCCCATTTTCCCCTATTTTTTTGTCAGGACTTGAGGGTGTTGCATGTGTTTCAATACAATGTTCCATCTCTTTCTCGCTCTCACCTTTATCAAATCCTACAGTTACTTGCAGTCTTTATGACCTCTCTGTCTCTCTCTCCCAATCACACAATTACAGCCAGAGGATATACAGTACAAACCCATTACTGGAGATAATGTACCACAGTAATACACTATACTGTAAACCTACTGCTTATTAATGGAAACACATACTTATCGATCCCCCCCCCCACTCCCTCCTTTTATCTCCCTCGGTTACAGACACATATTGTAAATCAGGCCATCTTTGGCGCTATTCTTAGGGTCAACCCGCCAAAGACCTGCACTTGTGAGTGAAAACACTTATTGCAAACACCGGCGAAAGGGTTGGAATTACAGCTGCGTGGCCATATCGATATCTATTATGGAATCTATTCATCTAATGTGGGAGATAAAAGGTTCCGGAGTCTGTGGAACTGCCTCTTTACAAGGTCACCTGTATATGACACCTCTGAAAACACACAGGATACACACACAGGTTTCTTTGAATATGTGCTCGTATTGCAGTACAATAGATCAGTGAAATGTATTCAGTATGAATCAATTCTGCATGACCAATACTGAGAAATGAGAGGAGATGTCTGACGAAGGATTGCTGTGCTAAGGGTATGTCTTTTAGGGGTATGACATTTTTAGACCTTAGTTTACACAATCTTGTGCAATATAAGCTGTTTTGAAGTATGTCGTTGGAATCCGCTATGCTTCACGTAATTTTAACATCTTGACCATGTTCTGTTATAATATCCACCCGGCACAGCCAGAAGAGGACTGGCCACCCCTCATAGCCTGGTTCCTCTCTAGGTTTCTTCCTAGGTTTTTGGCCTTTCTCAGGAGTTTTTCCTAGGGAGTTTTTCCCAGCCACCGTGCTTCTTTCACATGCATTGCTTGCTGTTTGGGGTTTTAGGCTGGGTTTCTGTACAGCACTTTGAGATTTCAGCTGATGTACGAAGGGCTATATAAATAAATTTGATTTGATTTGATTTGTTTTGGCATGGAACAAAGCACGCTGGTAATAAAGTTAAAGAGAAGAGCATTTTGCTTCACTAATTTGATTAGAACAGAACGCATGACATGAAGGTACGTTCATCCGCTTCGATTATCTTTGTTGTGCGTGTGTGTGTCTGTGTGTGCACGTGTGTGTGTGTATGTGATATCAGTGTGTGTGTGTTCAGTGTTGATATTATGAATGATTATGGGTAGGCAGAGCCCAGGCAGGCGATAGCAGTGCCTGTGCTAGAGCTTTATGTCACAGCCGGCTGGCTACAGCCTTGGAGTTAATGGCTGTTGACTCAGGCACTGTAAAGGTCACCTAACCCAGGCCCTGGGAGAGAGAGGCCACGGCCAGGACCCCATGGCTCCACAACAGCATCACAGTGCCATGCACACAGCCAAGCACACACATTGACACACATGGACACGCGCTCCTACGCGTGCACACACACACACACATGGACTCACACACTCATACACACACACACACTCTTCTCCCCCAGTTTGTCAGACAGCGATAGTGATGTATGTTATTACTCATGCATGGAGAAGTCCTGGGGTTAGAGAAAAGTCTCTTATTTCAATGGGTTTTCAAAAGATTCCAGGAGATTTCCTATGGATTGATCAAAAGCGTGCCTGAAAACCAATTAATGCATTTGACAAATTATTCCAGACGCTTTTACCATATCTAATAATGGCTTGGAGATAACATCTTTATCCAGCTCCGTTTCACTATTCATCCTCCAGTTTCAGTTTAATCTCATTTTGACTTTGGAGGAAAACTTTGTGTGAGAGAGAGAGGGGTGGAAGGGAAAGAGGGGCAGAGAGAGAGAGGTCAATCAGATATGAAAGCTAACTGTTCACCTCTAATCAGTGTGTAAGGGATATTGGTCTATTGAAATACGAACATAAAGAAATGAGAAATACAGGGAGGTCTGTACGAGTCAGTTTATTAACATAATATTATTTTTTGTCATTTAAGGTTAGAAACAATATTGAAATAGTCTCAGCATTTTCTCTCGTTAGCTGTCTAGTGAGTACATGTCTTAATTGTGAAGGTAAATTATGCAATTTAACTAGTTTACTAAAGCTTCCATTTTCATGACAGCATGCACACACACCATCCCTCCACTCCACAGGGCTTCCATTTGTCAGATGGTTGTCAGATTGGACAGAGGTTATGACACCTCAAGGTCCGACTGAAGTAATGATCCCCGCCACAGCTTCCTGTTTCCTGTTTTGTCACAGCGGCTGACAAATAGTTGGCTACACCAGAGTGAGGGATATGCTGCCCAGCAGGCTGACACGTTTTCAGTTTACACAACAAATGTTTGTTGTTTTGCATTGTATTATCTCCCATATGTCTTCTTCTCTATAAACCTCTCTCTACCAAAACATTCTACTTCTCTTACACTGCTCTATGGAGCACTGTCCTTTTCCTAACAGCTAACAACCATGTCACTGCATAGAAGGCCTACCTGAAGGCTGACCAAACTTCTTAACTGTTGTTACTCTTACCCAAAATCTCAGGGTTTAGATATGAGTTTATGAGACTTTCAAGGTCTGAATATTCTGGGTTATTTTGCTTGATTTTTTTAACCAAGCAACAGAAGGTTGTGTCTATGCTTTAAAAGTATCTTGGTTCTGGTTAGTTTATAGAGGATCATATATCTCTGACGGATCCTGCAGTTTGAACAAAAATATATACACAACTTACTACAATTTCAACGATTTTACTGAGTTACAGTTCATATAAGGAAATCAGTCAATTGAAATAAATTCATTATGCCCTAATCTATGGATTTCACATGACTGGGCAGGGGTGCAGCCACCCACTGGAGGACCAGGCCCAGCCAATCAGAATTAGTTTTTCCCCCGCAAAAGGGCTTTATTACAGGCAGAAATAATCCTCCGTAGGGCCTTCTGAGTGGTGCAATGGTCTAAGGCACTGCACCGCAGTGCTAGCTGTGCCACTAGAGATTCTGGGTTCAAGTCCAGGCTCTGTCGCAGCCGGCCGCGACCGGGAGACCCATGGGGCGGCGCACAGTTGGCCCAGCGGCGTCCGGGTTAGGCGAGGGTTTGGCCAGCAGGGATGTCCTTGTCCCATCACACACTAGCGACTCCTGTGGTGGGCCGGGCGCAGTGCACGTGAACACGGTTGACAGGTGTACGGTGTTTCCTCTGACACATTGGTGCGGCTGGCTTCCGGGTTAAGTGGGCATTGTGTCAAGAAGCAGTGCGGCTTGGTTGGGTTGTGTTTTGGAGGATGCACGGCTCTCGACCTTCGCCTCTCCCGAGTCCGTACGGGAGTTGCAGCTTTGAGACAAGACTGTAACTACCAATTGGATACCACGAAATTTGAAAGATAAATGTGTAAAAATAATTATTAATTAATACTCCTCAGTTTCATCAGCTATCTGGTTGGCTGGTTTCAGATGATCCAGCAGGTGAAGAAGCCGGATGTGGAGGTCCTGGGCTGGCGTGGTTACATGTGGTCTCTGGTTGTGAGCCGGTTGGACGTACAGCCAAATTCTCTAAAATGACATTGAAGGCGGCTTATAGTAGAGAAATTAACATTATATTATCTGGCAACAACTCTGGTGGACATTCCTGCAGACAGCATGCCAATTACATACTCCCTCAAAACTTGAGACATCTTTGGAATTGTGTTGTGTGGCAAAACTGCACATTTTAGAGTGGCCATTTAATTTCCCCAGCACAAGGTGCACATGTGGAATGATCATGCTGTTTAGTCAGCTTCTCGATATGCCACAACTGTCAGGTTGCTGGATTATCTTGGCAAAGGAGAAATGCTCACTAACAGGGACGTAAACAAATTTGTGCACAAAATTTGAGAGAATTTAGCTTTTTGTGCCTATGGAAAATGCTTTATATTTTTGTTCAGTAAACAAAAAGCTGTTCTTAAAAAAGCCTTTGAGTTGGGGCTTCATCCGCCACTGTTCTCCCGGGTTAGAAGAGAGAATGTCCACTGCAGAGAGAGGGAGTGACAAAGAGAAGAGGGCAAATATTTGAATAAATTGATTTGGTTTGAGTTGAGTTGAGGTAAAGTTATGACTGCGGTTGAGTTGAAATTGCAAAAGGAGACACATCCAACGCTTTATTTTTCTCTCTTTTGCTCTTTCCCACCATCTCCGCCTCTTTCTCTGTATTTCTGTTGCTCCATCTTGCTCTTCAACTCTCTTTCTTTCTCTCCATCTCGTTCTGTCTCTCTATGCCTTTTTCCATCTATCACTCGCTCTGTCTCTGTTTCTCTCTCTGCTTCGTCTGTTCATCCCCTCAGCTCTGTTTCAGTGACTAGAGCAGGCTACAGTCGATATGTGATAAGTGAAAAGGTAATCCCTGTCCTCCTCTATTCCTCCTCTATCCCTCCTCTCTCTCTCCTTTTTTTAGCATCTACAGTAATTCAGTGTCAAGGTTATTTTCTGATGTATTACATGGACCTATTATCAGGCAACGATAATAGTGTGTGTGTGTGTGTGTGTGTGTGTGTGTGTGTGTGTGTGTGTGTGTGTGTGTGTGTGTGTGTGTGTGTGTGTGTGTGTGTGTGTGTGTGTGTGTGTGTGTGTGTGTGTGAGTGAGAGTGATCATGTGGGTATGTCAATATGAGTGTGACTGGGGGTGTTGTGTATTGTTATTTGTGGATCCAAAGATTCCCACACACTGAAGTGTGTGTAGGATACAAACAGGGCAGTATCTCCATTGTAGAGTGGGTAAAATACTGCTTCGTCAATGTGTATCGACCCTGTAAAAGGAAAGGGACCTGCCCAAGAGAGAGAAACATACCACACATAAATCTGGGTCTGACACACACACACACACACAGGCGCAAGGACGCACACAGACACACACATGCACACATGCATGGACGCACATGCAGACACATTGACGAGCTTCCTTTACCAGTTTAGGGCCATAATAGACCTAGCAACCTTGGCATGTTTGTTTTAATACTGGTTGGATACAGGTTTATTTCTGGTGGCTGAAGAAGTATACAGGTTTATTTCTGATGGCTGAAGAAGTCTTGTGCAGTTTATTCCAGTCTCCCTAATCCTGCCTTTGTAGTGTGTGTGTGTGTGTGTGTGTGTGTGTGTGTGTGTGTGTGTGTGTGTGTGTGTGTGTGTGTGTGTGTGTGTGTGTGTGTGTGTGTGTGTGTGTGTGTGTGTGTGTGTGTGTGTGTGTGGCTGAACGTGTGTTTAGGAGCCAGTCCTCCAGTTCGTTACATAAACACCACAAATTCCTCTGTGTTGCCCGAGGAACGAGAGCGTGGGGGAGGATGCGCCTCTCTCCATCCCTCCCTTCATCCCCTAAACATCTCCCTTCATGCCCTCTAAATGTCTTCTTCCCATTCCTTTATCCAGTCTTTTATCATCTCCTCTGCCCATTCCAGTGTCTCCACTGCTCTTTCTTCTCTGTTTCTGTCTCCTCATCCCTCTCTCTCCACCTCTCTTCCTTGATCCCTCTCCAGGGTTCGTTTCCCACCTCTTTCAGTTGGTGGCACCAGCACATGATTTGGTCACACACATTTTTTTTTTTTGGGGGGGGGGGGGCACTTGTGTCTCATAATGTCTCATCATTCCATACATAACCTGGCTAATAATGACTAGCCATCCTTTACATTAGCATGCCCTTCTGTTTTTACACAGAGCTTTACCATAACAGCAAAGAAAAGAGACTGTTAAAATAAAGTGCAGACATGGATTTTTTGCAGATTTCAAATTGCCATGTGTTGTTTTCTGCAAAATCCTTTTTCTGCAAAAAACTATACTTGATACCAAAACGACACCACGTGTACCATGGCAAAAAAGAAAGAAAGTGGGGACTGTGATTTCCCTGTTTTTTTTCTTCAGGTTTTGTCTCTCAAAATCACAAATGTTCATAGAAAAAACAAAAAATGTGATGTCTATGCCAACAACAAAGCTTAAACCACATTAGGGGACCATTTCTTAGGTCTGGAAAAAATCTGAGTAATTTCAATTTTTTTTTTGTGTAGTTATCCTTTAATTCACATGAACACCAGCCAGACAGTAGTGTTTAGCTTGCAATGTTTCTGTAGTGTAGAGCACTTGTGAGGGAGTTATCAAAACAAATGGCCTCTGGATTTATACAAATAATCATGATTCTCCCAGAGAAGACATGGCGCCGCCAGAGATGGTCGCCTTGCTTTGTGTTCTTAGGAAACTATGCAGTATTTTGTTTTGATCATATCACCTCCAGCCTACCTGATACCCTAGACCCACTCCAATTTGCTTACCGCCCCAATAGGTCCACTGACGATGCAATCGCCATCACACTGCACACTGCCCTATGCCATCTGGACAAGAGGAATACCTATGTAAGAATGCTGTTCATTGACTACAACTCAGAATTTAACACCAAAGTACCCTCCAAACCCGTCATTAAGCTCGAGACCCTGCGTCTCTACCCCGCCCTGTGCAACTGGGTCCTGGTCTTTCTGACGGGCCGACCCCAGGTGGTGAGGGTAGGAAACAACATCTCCACCCCACTGATCCTCAACACTGGGTCCCCACAAGGCTGCGTTCTCAGCCCACTCCTGTACTCCCTGTTCACCCACGACTGCGTGGCCATGCACGCCTCCAACTCAATCATCAAGTTTGCAGACGACACTACAGTGGTAGGCTTGATTACCAACAACGACGAGACGGCCTACAGGGAGGAGGTGAAGGCCCTTGGAGTGTGCTGTCAGGAAAATAACCTCACACTCAACGTCAACAAAACAAATGAGATGATTGTGGACTTCAGGAAACAGCAGAGGGAGCACCCCCCATCCACATCAATAGTTGATAGGACAGTAGTGGAGAAGGTGGAACGTTTTAAGTTCCTCGGCGTACACATCACGGACAAACTGAAATGGTCCACCCACACAGACAGAGTGGTGAAGAAGGCTGAAGAAATTTGGCACGGTACGGCAACTGCTCCGTCCACAACCGTAAGGCTCTCTAGAAGGTAGTGAGGTCTGCACAACGCATCACCGGGGGTAAACTACCTGCCCTCCAGGACACCTACACCACCCAATGTCACAGGAAGGCCAAAAAGATCATCAAGGACAACAACCACCCGAGCCACTGCCTGTTCACCCCGCTATCATCCAGAAGGCGAGGTCAGTACAGGTGCATCAAAGCTGGGACCAAGAGACTGAAAAACAGCTTCTATCTCAAGGCCGTCAGACTGTTATTAAACAGCCATCACTAACATTGAGTGGCTGCTGCCAACATACTGACTCTAATCTCTAGCCACTTTAATAATTCAAATTGGATGTAATAAATGTATCACTAGTCACTTTAAACAATGCCACTTTATATAATGTTTACATACTCTACATTACTCATCTCATATGTATATACTGTACTCTATACCATCTACTGCATCTTGCCTATGCCGCACGGCCATCACTCATCAATATATTTATATGTACATATTCTTATTCATTCCTTTACACTTGTGTGTATAAGGTAGTTGTTGTGAAATTGTTAGATTACTTGTTAGATATTACTGCATGGTCAGAAATAAAAGCACAAGCATTTCTCTACACTCACATTAACATCTGCTAACCATGTGTATGTGACCAATAAAGTTTGATTTGATTTGAGATAGGCATAGGCTACTTTTAATTGCCTTTCCATCTACCCTGAAAACGGAAAACATTGCTAACGGCTATCACAAGGTGATAGACATATAGGCCTTAAGTGAACCGCACACAGTCGGGCTTGCAAGTAGTAGCCAACACAGGGCCAGTGCCATCCAACTGAAAGCTACTGGCCCAAATGAATAAAATACTTTCCCGTCAAGATCTGACTGGAAAGCCAATGATGCGTGCATAATTTCAATAGCAAGTGATTTTATCTTTCATTTGCGGCCTGAGCAAGTAGCCTATACAGGGTTCATACAGACATTGGCAAGTCAAATGCCAGTACTTTCAGGGACTTTTTCAAGCACTTAATTGTCATTTTCAAGGACTTAAATGTTATATTTAATTGTTGTAATGGCCTGTAGGGAAAAAAACGACATGTTTGGAAAAAGCGTGTGCATTACCACTTTAAGAATAATGTATTTGTTTACAGACCTACCTAATGGCATTATACATTGACATTCACATAATTTTTACATTTACATGATTTCATTCAAATATGTCAGAATAATGTGGGTGTTTCCTGACTAAATAGACAACATGATCTTGAGAAATTCAGTCCGTCCATTTGGTAGCTAGTCAGTCTCGCCATTTGAGATGTCGAAGAGTTGTTATTACATTTATTTGTTATACCACACTACCACCAGGTGGATACCACTGGAACGTCCTGCCCCAGAACTCACACGCGCCACATTCCGACCAAGGGCCCTGTTCGCGAACAGCCAGCCTGCCCCCGTACTGCCCTTGGGCCCCGTGTGAGTTTGGGTATGGATTCTAAAAACGCCCCCCCTTCCTACACTACCTTCCCTTTGTTGTGGATATTGTGTATGGTTGTTGTTATTTAATGTGTTTTTGTATAATTTTTTCAAACGAGAAAGAGACCAAAAACTTGGTTCTTTTGTAATGGAACGCATTGTATGGAAAACCAAGATGAAGGTAAAATTCGATGTTATAACGGCTCATGATTTTACACAAGCACAGCAGATTCTCGTAACACCCTTCAATTGAAACGGCCGGTAACAAACGAAAGCGGCTGCATCGCTCATAAAAAAACTGATTAGAAATGATATCACAGAATCATTATATTGGAGCAGTAGAACTTCTAAAAGACCAAATAGCCTTACTTTTCAAAGACCAAATAGCCTAGAGGAAATGTCTGATTTTCAAGGTAGCCTTTTCCATGATGACTGAATGGCGCATTGCAAATATTCAACCAAGACTTTGAACGTTTTAAATACCTGGTTTGCATACCCATTCTTGCCTTTGTATTTACTGGTAG
This sequence comes from Salmo trutta, assembly GCF_901001165.1. NCBI lineage: Eukaryota > Metazoa > Chordata > Actinopteri > Salmoniformes > Salmonidae > Salmo > Salmo trutta. Next base: position 1,972,357 of record NC_042989.1, read on the forward strand.
ATATCATAATTTGGAACATCTTTCCTACGGTTTTTCCATCCCTACCGCTGTCGGTCTTCGGATAAACTGCTCCATGCAACAACCAGTTGTTTGAGATCTGCGCTCTCTCTCTGCCCAGCAGATGATCTATACACTACAGTCCTATGTGTGCAGCGCGCGTGTGCTAAATAATCAATTATAAAGCCTAGATTAAATATAGCATTATTACTTAAGCAATAATACAAGCCGAGTGGCGTAGACCACCAGAGCCATGATAAAAATACCGTAACACATGGCCTCGAGTGTATTATTGCTTTTATACAACGGGCTACCAGCATAAAACATCTAGATTATTTCCAAAACCATCCATTTTTAAACACAACATGACGCTACATTCACTAACACCGGTTGTCAAGTGACATTTTAGGCGTTGTATTGACTGCCATGTAAATCAAAACTACCCAAACGCTGGTTGAAAGTTCCAGAACCTTGGTTTCTAAGGACGCTGTCCGTGGTTCTGAAAACAGCGCACGTCTGGTTTTTGCATAGTAAAATTGAAGTGTGCAATTACTGAAGTAGCTGTCTGATGCCGGGGTCTCAAGCACAGCTGGGCTCCATTTCTCAGAAACAACTGTTGTCGCATGCAGCTGTTAGGATGTTACTCCATCTCCTCCTGTTTTCCGTGGACGGCTTCCAATAGCTCCTAAGAGAGCTTTCAGCCCTGTGCCCGCTCACACTCATTATCTCTCTGGCCTCCAGACCTGCATCGGAGAGCTGCTGGATTGTAGTCATCCTGATGCAGTGGATGGTATACCTACGGGATGTGCCAGCCTCATAGAGAGCGATTAATAATGATATGACAACGATTCTATTCATGTTTATTCTATTCATATACTATATAGCAGCCTTGCTATTTGAACAAAATGTTACACCTTGCACAGACGGGGCAGCATTGATGAACGGGTGTTGAGTTCCATTGGCTCCATGGTATACCACACGTTGTCATCATCTGAGAGCTTTCATCTGGGGTGTAGATAAAAGGCTGGGGCATGTTCGGGTAACCAGTTGTATAAAAAAATGTTTTCCACTGGCCAGAGCAGGCCACTTACAGGGATGATATGATGGACTGGCCCGGAGGGTTTCCAGAACCTCCCTTTATGTCGAGCCCTGACACACACAGACAGGGGCATTCCCATGCAGTTGTTGCCTCTTCAAAAAGTGTGTTTATTTTTGCTTAATTGCACGTTACTGTTTGAGCTGGCTGGTTTTTCTGTGTATCCCCAGGACGGAGTAGCTACATCTGGTAAGACAAGGGGCAGGGCTGTGTGTCTATTTGTCAATAACTGCTGGTACATGTTAATAGTCTCAAGGTATTGCTCGCCTGATGTAGAGTACCTCATTATAAGCTGTAGTTCCACAATATCTACCAAGAGAGTTCTCATCTATATTATGTGTAACCATCTATATACCACCTGATGCTGGCACTAAGACTGGACTCAACGAGCTGTATAAGGCCATAAGCGTTAAAGAAAATGCTCGTCCAGAAGCGGCGCTCCTAGTGGCCAGGGACTTTAATGCAGGCAAACTTGAATCCGTTTTACCTCATTTCTACCAGCATGTCAAATTCTAGACCACCTTTACACCACACACAGAGAAGCATACAAAGCTCTCCCTCACCCTCCATTTGGCAAATCTGACCTTAACTCTATCCTCCTGATTCCTGCTTACAAGCAAAAAGTAAAGCAGGAAGTACCAGTGAATCTACAAAAGGAAACCCAGCCGTGAGCTGCCCATTGACGCGAGCCTACCAGATGAGCTAAATGCATTTCATGCTTGCTTCGAGGCAAGCAATACTGAAGCATGCATGAGAGCACCAGCTGTTCCGGGCGACTGTGTGATCACACTCTCCGTAGCCGATGTGAGCAAACAGGTCAACATTCACAAGGCTGCGGGGCCATGGATTTCCAGGGCGTGTACTCAGAGCGTGCACGGACCAACTGGCAAATGTCATCACTGACATTTTCAATCTCTCCCTGAACGAGTCTGTAATACCCACATGTTTCAAGCAGACAACCATAGTCCCTGTGCCGAAGAATGCGAACGTAACCTGCCTAAATGACCTCCCTCTGCAACTAGATCCTGGACTTCCTGGAAGTAAGGTAAGGCAACAACACATCTGCCACACTGATTCCCAACACCGGAACCTCTCAGGGGTGTGTGCTTAGTCCCCTCCTGTACTCCCTGTTCACCCACGACTGCGTGGTCAAGCACTACTCCAACACCATCACTAAGTTTGCTGATGACACAACAGTGGTAGGCCTGATAACCGACTATGCTGAGACAGCCTATAGTGAGGAGGTCAAAGACCTGTCAGTTTATTTCCAGTCCAACAACCTCTCCCTCAATGTGAGCAAGACAAAGGAGCTGATCGTGGACTACAGGAAAAGGAGGGCTGAACAGGCCCCCATTTACATCGACGGGGCTGAAGTGGAGTGGATCAAGAGTTTCAAGTTCGTTGGTGTCCACATCACCAACAAACTATCATGGTCCAAATACACCAAGACAGTCGTGAAGAGGGTACGACAACACCCTTTCCCCCCAGAAGACTGAAACGATTAGGCATGGGTCCCCAGATCCTCAAAAAGTTCCACAGCTGCACCATCGAGTGCATCTTGACTGGTTGCATCACCGCCTAGTATGGAAGCTGCTCAGTATCTGACCGTAAGGCACTACAGAGGGTAGTGCATACAGCCCAATACATCACTGGGGCCAAGCTTCCTGCCATTCAGGACCTATATACCAGGCGGTGTCAGGGGAAGGCCCAAAAAATGTCAAAGTCACCCAAGTCATAGGCAAGCGGTACCGGAGCGCCAAGTCTATGTCCAAAATGCTCCTTAACAGGTTCTACCACCAAGCTCTAAGACTGCTGAACAATTAATCAAATGGCCATCCAGACTATTTACATTGACCCCCCCCCCCATTTGTTTTTACACTACTGCTACTCGCTGCATAGTCACTTTACCCCTACCTACATATACAAATTACCTCGAATAACCTTTACCCCGCACATTCACTCAGTACCGGTGCCCCCTGTATATAGCCTCGTTATTGTTATGTAATTCTACTGTGTTGCTTTTTATTTGTACTTTATTTTTATTTAGTAAATATTTTCTTAACCAACAGTGCAGTTCAAGAAATAGAGTTAAGGGTTAAGGGCTTGTAAGTAAGGTCTACACCTGTAGTATTAGGTGCATGTGACAAATAAAATGTGAATTTGAAATTTCAAACATGGTACCTTTGGAACCAGAGGCAGATGATTATGCCCATCCGCCACCCACGTCCACATGTATAGTGCCTTGCAAAAGTATTTATCCCCCTTGGCATTTTTCCTGTTTTGTTCCATTACAACCTGTTATTTAAATGGATTTTTATTTGGATTTCATGTAATGGACATACACAAAATAGTCCAAATTGGTGAAGTGAAATGAAAAAAAATAACATGTTTAAAAAAAGTCACAAAAGAAATAACGGAAAAGTGGTGCATGCATGTGTATTCACCCCCTTTGCTATGAAATAAGATATGGTGCTACCAATTACCTTCAGAAATCACATCATTTGTTAGATTGCACACAGGTGGACTTTATTTAAGTGTCACATGATCTGTCACGTGATCTCAGAATATATACACCTGTTCTGAAAGGCCCCAGAGTCTGCTTCACCACTAAACAAGGGGCATCACCAAGCAAGCGGCACCATGAAGACCAAGGAGCTCTCCAAACAGGTCAGGGACAAAGTTGTGGAGAAGTACAGATCAGGGTTGGGTTATAAAAAAATATTTGAAACTTTGAACATCCCACGGAGCACCATTTAAATCCATTATTAAAAATGGAAAGAATATGGCATGACAACAAACCTGCCAAGACAGGGCCACCCACCAAAACCCACAGACCAGGCAAGGAGGGCATTAATCAGAGAGGCAACAAAGAGACCAAAGATAACCCTGAAGGAGCTGTAAAGCTCCACAGCGAAGATTAGAGTATCTGTCCATAGGACCACTTTAAGCCGTACACTCCAGAGCTGGGCTTTATGGAAGAGTGTCCAGAAAAAAAGCCATTGCTTAAGGAAGAAAAATAAGCAAACACGTTTGGTGTTCGCCAAAAGGCATGTGGGAGACTCCCCAAACATATGGAAGAAGGTACTTTGGTCAGATGAGACTAAGATTTAGCTTATTTGCCATCAAGGAAAACGCTATGGCTGGCGCAAACCCAAGAACCTTATCCCCACAGTGAAGCATGGTGGTGGCAGCATCATGCTGTGGGGATTTTTTTCATCAGCAGGGACTGGGAAACTGGTCAGAATTGAAGGAATGATGGAAACCTGTTTCAGTCTTCCAGAGATTTGAGACTGGGACGAAGGTTCACCTTCCAGCAGGACAATGACCCTAAGCATACTGCTAAAGCGACAGTCGAGTGGTTTAAGGGGAAACATTTAAATGTCTTGGAATGGCCTAGTCAAAGCCCAGACCTCAATCCAATTGAGAATCTGTGGTATGACTTAAAGTTTTTAAGGATCCGCCCCTTTTTCCCATTTTTACCTGAAATGACATACCCAAATCTAACTGCCTGTATCTCAGGCCCTGAAGCAAGGATATGCATATTCTTGGTACCATTTGAAAGGAAACACTTTGAAGTTTGTGGAAATGTGAATGTAGGAGAATAACACACAATAGATCTGGTAAAAGATAATATAAAGAAAAAAACAACCGTTCTTTTGTATTTTCTTTGTACCATCGTCTTTGAAATGCAAGAGAAAGGCCATAATATATTATTCCAGCCCAGGTGCAATATACATGTTGGCCACTAGATGGCAGCAGTGTATGTGCACCGTTTTAGACTGATCCAATGAACCATTGCATTTCTGTTCAAAATGTTGTATCAAGACTGCCCAAATATGCCTTTTTATGTTCAAAATTGTGCACTCTCCTCAATCAATTGTATGGTATTCTTTCACTGTAATAGCTGCTGTAAATTGGACAGTGCAGTTAGATTAACAAGAATTTAAGCTTTCTGCCAATATCAGATATGTCTATGTCCTGGGAAATTTTCATGTTACTTACAACCTCATGCTAATCGCATTAGCCTACGCTAGCTGAACCGTCCCGTGGAAGGGACACCGATCCTGAAGAAGTCAAAGAGTGGGCAAAAATCCCAGTGGCTAGATGTGCCAAAAATATTTTGTATCTTCAAAGTGGTAGGCATGTTGTGTAAACCAAATGATACAAACCCCCCAAAAATCCATTTTAATTCCAGGTTGTAAGGCAGCAAAATAGGAAAAATGCCAAGGGGGGTGAATATTTTCGCAAGCCACTGTACTACTGAAAAGCCACTCAATTACACTAACGAGAGTAGTTGAGTACAGTATTACATATTAAATAGTATTCAATATTACACATGTATACATATATACTTAACACAACAATATGACTTTCTGCCCTCGTCAATGCTTGGGCGGGCAGTCTTCTTTCCAACTCGCTACGCTGGTGGTGGGAGAAACACTCTCAGGACCATGTCATCTTAAGTATCTGGGGGACAACAACATAACAAAGGTTTTACAGGACAGACAAAATAGATAAACGTAGATGAACATTTGAGACACTACTTTCATTTCAATATGTAGCTACCTGCACTCAGTACACTGGTGGTGGGGAAAGCACTCTCAGGGCCATGCAGCCTCTAGTATCTGAGGGACAAAGACATAATATGAACACAGTTTAAACCTCTTACATCTAGACGTTCCGCTAGCGGAACACCTGCTCCAATATCCAATGATGGGCGTGGCGCGAAATACAAAGTCCTCGAAAATCCGAAAACTTCAATTTTTCAAACATATGACTATTTTACACCATTTTAAAGACAAGACTCTCCTTTATCTAACCACACTGTCCGATTTCAAAAAGGCTTTACAGCGAAAGCAAAACATTAGATTATGTCAGCAGAGTACCCAGCCAGAAATAATCAGACACCCATTTTTCAAGCTAGCATATAATGTCACAAAAAACAAAACCACAGCTAAATGCAGCACTAACCTTTGATGATCTTCATCAGATGACACTCCTAGGACATTATGTTATACAATACATGCATGTTTTGTTCAATCAAGTTCATATTTATATCAAAAACCAGCATTTTACATTAGCATGTGATGTTCAGAACTAGCATACCCACCGAACACTTCCGGTGAATTTACTAAATTACTCACAATAAACGTTCACAAAAAACATAACAATTATTTAAAGAATTATAGATACAGAACTCCTTTATGCAATCGCGGTGTCCGATTTTAAAATAGCTTTTCGGTGAAAGCACATTTTGCAATATTCTGAGTAGATAGCTCGCCATCACGGGCTAGCTATTTTGACACCCACCAAGTTTGGTACTCACCAAACTCAGATTTACTATAAGAAAAATTGGATTACCTTTGCTGTTCTTCGTCAGAATGCACTCCCAGGACTTCTACTTCAATAACAAATGTTGGTTTGGTTCCAAATAACCCATAGTTATATCCAAATAGCGGCATTTTGTTGTGCGTTCAAGACACTATCCGAAGGGTAACGAAGGGTGATGCGACCGGCACGTTTCGTGACAAAAAAAATTCAAAGTATTCCATTACCGTACTTCGAAGCATGTCAAACGCTGTTTAAAATCAATTTTTATGCGATTTTTCTCGTAAAAAAGCGCTAATATTCCGACCGGGAGTCGTTGTTTTCGTTCAAAGACAGAGAAAGTAAAATGGACTCTTCTCGTGCACGCGCGCGCCAGTCTCATTGTTCTCAGATCGACCACTTACCAAATGTGCTACTGTTTTTCAGCCATGGCCTGCAAAGTCATCATTCAACGTTCTGGGGCCTTCTGAGAGCCTATGGGAGCGTTAGAAAATGTCACGTTACAGCAGAGATCCCCTGTTTTGGATAGAGATAACAAAGAAGGCCAATAAATGGTCAGAGAGGGCGCTTCCTGTTTGGAATCTTCTCAGGTTTTGGCCTGCCAAATGAGTTCTGTTATACTCTCAGACACCTTGGATGAACAATTGAGACATTCCTTTATGTCATAGAAACAATTAGGCTAGAAAACATAGCTACAGTTACTGAACCATAATAAAAGCATGAGTTATAAGCTTGCCAACTAGCTACAAACAGGGAATAGGCCTAGCTTAGTAAATTCTGGTCTAGCTAGCCAAACCGGGTGAGAAATCTAGTTTGAGCTAGCTAGCTAAGCTAAGTTATCTAGCTAGCTACCTGACGTGAAAGTCATTGCACCACATAGTAAAGTTAACGTTAGGAGACGCTTTCTAGCTACAGACACTGACATAGCTAGCTAGCAAAACTTCAACAAAAACTTTACATTTTTGCAAACACACACAGCACAGGAAAATAGTTTGCTAGCTAGCATGCATGCAGGTGTTTACTTGCTAGCATGCTAGCTAACATTGTCTAAAATTGTCAATGACTGAGATAGCTATCATAATTACATACTATGTCTTTTTAATCTGAATGGATCATTAGTAATGTTAGGCAGCGTTTTATTCACAGTTTTTGGTCAGCCACAACACCTTGCCCATTTGTCCGTTGAAAAGTAATTCCACTCAGCGCTGGCTGCACTGTCTGGTGGACTTGCTACAATTGCAACAATCCTAATTCATGAGCTTGCTGGATCACTTCGATCTTCTGGATTTGGCGGGATAATTAACCCACCCACTTGGTCATATCTCCACAACCCTTCCCCAATGCTTGGAAGTCTGCTGCATTCCTCCTATCCCTTAATGTGTCCACTGAAGTTATTAGTTGGATGTATTCCTATCTGACAAACACAGGTCAAAGGGTTTGTTTGGGGGACACTTAGTCGAACTCTCTTTATTATAACATTGGGGTCCCACAAGGGTCTATATTAGGCCCCCTTCTGTTTACCATCTTTATAAATGATCTCCCACTTGCTTGCCCGCAAGTTAACATGCAGATGTCTGCAGATGGTACAGTTCTGTATGTACCCTCAAAAAATAGACAACTAGTTGTTAAGCAAGTTAACTGAAAGCTATGGTACATGTTACTCAATGGATGACTAATTCTTGCCTGCATTTAAGAAATCCATTGATTCTTCCCAACGAGCTGTTCTTGTTAATGGGGAGAATCTGAAAGTTGTGTCTAACTTCAAGTATCTCGGCGTCATTTTGGGCTTCAACTTGACATTTAAGAAACATGTGAAGAAGAAGGTTAACACGGTCAAGTTTGGATTATCCAACTTTAGGTTTATCAGACCTTTCCTTCCTCTGTAGGCCGCCAAACTATATATGCATGCTATGATCTTCTCACATTTGAGATATTCCCTTACATGCTGGTCACAAGCAGGAGGACAATTCTGAAACCAATTGAATCACTCTACAAACAAACACTTAAGATTTTTGATTTAAAAAAAAAAAAAAAATGTTACCACCACTGCCACATCATTTACATACATAATTGATTTAGTCTGGATAGCTTTAAGCAGTATGTAGATGCAAGCCTTGTCTTTAATATCCTGAATGGTCTTACCCCTCCACCCCTATGCCGGCATATCATGCTCAAGGAAAGCACCTCCAGGATAACAAGGGCAGTAACTAGAGGGGATTACGTTGTCCCCTTTCGAGTTATCTGTGGTTCCTCATATGTAAGACGACAGTTGATGATGGTGTTGTTGTTAGAATGATGTATTATTGGATGTAATGTATTTGTATTTTGTATTGTTTTAGTGAGTATTTGTATAGTGGCTAGCTTTTGGCTAACTGCGGCACATTTACATGGATGTTACATTACAGTAATATTGATGTTGATTAATGTGCATTGTCCCCTATAAATAAATATGCTAGGTTGCAACCCAAAGCCTGCAACCTAGCAAATGGGTCATCCAAACAACCCAGCATGTTTTAGTGGACCTACAAACCATGAATAGTTTGATAGTAGTTTTAAACTCTCTCTGGATACATGAACATCTCTCTTACTTTTATTTTCCTCACTCACTCACACACTCACACACTCTCTCTCTCTCTCTCTCTCTCTCTCTCTCTCTCTCTCTCTCTCTCTCTCTCTCTCTCTCTCTCTCTCTGACTTTTCTCCCCCCCTTCAGACTGCAGTGTAGCATATTGTGACTGTGGACTCTGCTGCGACCATGTGGTTTTTTGTGAGAACCGCAGTCTCTCTCCACCGCACAGCTGAGAGACTCAGAGGACATTTTGAGGGCATGTAACGTCTCTACGCATTACGGGTCCATTTATCATATTTGGTTCTCTGTGGGCGCTGCGCCACAAACAATCACCACTGGTTGACGTCAACTGAGTGGGATACAATGATACAGTGACTGTGAGAATGTTTATCATGGTAGAAGACTTCAAATCGGACTCTGATTCCAAGGCAATTGAATATGGATGAATGCAGTTCCATTTCATAAAAACAATTAGTGAGACATTCGTCTCTTATGACTGCCTCTGCAGTGGTTTGGAACTATGTCCGTTCTCTAAATGTGTCTTATGTATTTCTGTGTGTGTGGCGGGGAAGGGGGGGGGGCTGGTTTGTTCTTATTTCATCTCAGCTAATTCACTGGCGGGCACTCAGGACTGGGGCCTCGAAATAGCTGAGGCGTTTCTCTGTTGCTTTGAAAAGCTGACACTTGGGAAGGCGCTCCATGCTAGATTCCCTTAGCGGTTAGACTAGAGGAGAACAGGAGAACAGTTACAGGCACTGTATCGTCCGTGTGCGTACGTGTACATGCGTGTGCGTGTGTTCCTGTGTGTGCGCGTGTTTGTTTTGCTAGATAAATGTTAGATGAGCACACCTGTTAGATCAACCTCATGCTACTCCTCGGCCGTATTCACATCTGCTAGTAGATTGCAGCAAAACTCGTCCCTTTTCAAGTGAAATCCTCCAATCTTTTATCCTAATGGCACCTTCTCTTTCCTGTGTAATTTGTGTGGTAATTATGCAAAGTGGAGCTGACTTTAAAATCAGTCAGCCTTCCCCTCCTTCTCATCTTCTTCATCAGCAATTACAATGAGCTGCACCGAGTTACTGATTCACTTTCACACTCTCAGACGAACGCACACATATGCACACACACACACACTGGCGTGCATATACACACAGGCGCGCATGCAAGTGCCAATGCACAACCACACACAAGCACGCGCAGATACACACTCACAGGCACACACAGGCTTACATAGTTTGTGCGCACATTTGTGCAGGTGCGTATGTGTGGAATTGAAAAATGCAGTGTGGTTCAGCAGAGCTGAAGGGGACATCTGAGATTCACTCAGCTGCTTGCTTCACTATTAAATCACAGTTGGTATGCTTTTGTCAATGTCAAAAACTCTCCACACATCTCACTGCCGCCTTCATTTCAAACCAAGCAAGGATAAAGAGTGCAATGAAGAAACAAACCAAGGACAAAAGGTAATAGAGAATCAAAGCAGTATAAGTAGCCTGGCTGAGCCAGGGGAAACAAGTGTTCACCATGTCCTGTTCAAGTGTCAAAGCAAGGACAAGGAACCCAATGCAGTGTACAAGCACAACTCAGACAAGGAAACAGAGGTGTACTGTGTCCTCAGCAGGTGTCATAACAAACAGAGCACAGTGAAAGGTGCGGATACTCCTGTCCTATTCTCTCCGTGGTTATAGGAGATCAAACTGAGATGGTTTACGTGCTAGTACACTCTGTTCAAAGCTTTTGTCACTGCACGCACGCACGCTCACACACACACACACAAGCGGTCAACAGGACAGCGTAGTCAGTGGGAACAGTGGAGTGCAGTCGTCATGGCGTCAGTGCCATGCCTTTGTCATTGGGAGATAGCAGCTCTTTATCTATTGGGGAGACTGACAGTATAATGAACATTGATTGGCTCTTAATGCATGCCAAGCTTTTTCATTACTGGAGAGCACGGTGGATGCAGTGTCCTTTAAACAGAGCAGGTCATCTGAATACATATCTCGGAGAGGCTGACTCACACCCACACAAAACAAAACACACAAACACACAGTACCAGTCAAATGTTTATACACACCTACTCATTCAACTTGAAAGTCACAGCGATATACCTCTGTCACCCAATCACATCCTCAGATCCATTCTCCAACTTCCTGATTAAGTATTCCATCCTGGTCTACCTCATCATCGATAGGTCAGATGGAATGTCAATTAAAGCTCTTTGTTGATTAAAGTGCCCAAATTCCTGGCGGTAGGGCAGCTTTGTCACCTCATTACTGGCTTTAATGAACACTTTCAGTCAGCCGCGGGATTGGATACGCTTTGTGTTCATGATGTTTATTATGGTTAATTTAATGGGACTATAATATTCAGGATGTAACATGGACAGTAACAGAGAACAGAAAAAAAGCAGAATAACAAAAGATGATGGTAGCCACAGTAGAATATTGTAGGAGAAGTTTCCATTTTCCATGCTCTCCAATCACATCCTCTCCCTACACTACATCCTTTCCTTCATATTAAATAGATGTTTTAACCGTTTGGTTAAACCAAGATTAGGGCCCCTTTTCACAAAGTATCTCAGTCGGGAATGCTGATCCAGGATCAGGCCCTTCCCTTTTATTTATTATGTTTTAAAAGGCTAAACTGATCCTAGATCAGCACTCCTATTCTGAGATGCTTTCTGAATACCGGCCTAGTTCTGATAAATTAAAAGATTAAATTGAAGGAACTAATCCCTGACTATTGTGTGTGGCTTGCCAGCGGAAGACAACCTGCCACCATGTCTATGTGAACACACTATAGTGACATGTCTGTCTGTCTGTCCCTCAGGGGTCTGTCGCTCTGTCAGTTAGTATCAGTCTGACAGTCATTTACTGGGATATTAAACCTTCCTGATCTCTCTTCACACCTCACACTCACCCACAGACATTCTGTCTGGAGGTGTTCCACCTCTCTCTCTCCCAACTCCAATGTGTTAGCTCTCCCTCTCTTTCTCTCTCGTTCTCTCTCACTTTGTCTTTATCACTCTCTCTTTCTCACTCTATCCACCTTATTTCTTTCCTTCTCTCTCTCCATTTCACTACCTCTTCCTTCCCACTCTTAGCCCCTCTTTCTCTCTCTCCTCCCTCTTCCCCTCTCTTCCTGGTTCTGCCTTCATTGTACCCAGAGGTGCTCCCCCTGTCCTCGTCCAGCCTATACCTGTTATGCTGGGTATATATTAAGCCTTGGCAGAAGCTTGGAGAGGAGGAGGGAGATAAGCATCTAATCGTACATAATAGCATATTGATTGGGATGTAATTGCAGAGTTTGTCAGCAATTTCTTTGCTACTGCGTCAAAGGAGGGTGTGTGTGTGTGTGTTTTCCGGATGGAGTCTTCACAGCTGTGAGGACTAAAAGAGTGTTTGTGTCTACTGGCTGGATGCCGGGCAGCAAGAAATGGAGAGAGAGAGAGAGAGAGAGAGAGGAGGAGAGCGAGCAGAGTAGGCTTGTAATATCAGTGGATACAGATTCCAGCAGATGTAGGGTAGCACAGTCTGTCTCCTTTTGTTTCCCCCTCGTGTTCTTCCTCTCTGCTTTAAACCCGGCTCTGCCAGAGTAGCTATTTCATGGCCGATTTAACGCATTTTCATACAACGCTCTCCCCCCTCTCATCTCTACTGTTAGACAGGAGCGGGCTGTGAGGTATAAGAGTGTATGTGTGTGTTCCATCTTGAACCCTTCCCTTGTACCTCAGCCATCATCTGTGTGTAAACGAATATAGTTGGATACGCTATAGGGGAGTCCACAGCATGCTGTAGGTACAATATGTATTTAACATTTGTTATGGCAGATAAATGTGTGTGAGAGTGAAAAAATACAGAGAGTCTCACCTGAAGAGAGCGGTGATGGGAAACCAGCAACTGACAATAGCATGGGGGGCATTTGTGTGTGTGTGTGTGTGTGTCTGTGTGTGAGCATGCACGTGTGCTGAAAATGCAGTTATGATGTAGATTTCTCCACCTAAACAAGATGTGTGACAGCCGATGTTGTGACTAACAAATGTATGTCTCTCTCTCTCTCTCTCTTGTGCTCTGTGTGTCTCTCTCACTCTCTCTCTCTCTCTCTCTCTCGTGCTCTGTGTCTCTCTCTCTGTGTCTCTCTCTCTCTCTCTCGTGTTCTGTCTCTCTCTGTCTTGCTCTCTTTCTCTCTCGCTCTCTTTCTCTCTCTCTCTCTCTCTGTCTCTTTCTCTCTGTCTCTCTCTCGATTTCTCCCCTCCTCCATCTCCCCCCCTGACAGAGGCGTCCATCTTGAGTTATGACGGCAGTATGTACATGAAGGTGGTGATGCCCCAGGTGATGCACACAGAGGCTGAGGACGTGTCTCTACGTTTCATGTCCCAGCGGGCCTACGGCCTGCTCATGGCCACCACCTCACGGGACTCGGCCGACACGCTGCGTCTAGAGCTGGACGGGGGCCGGGTCAAGCTCACGGTCAACCTAGGTATCGTATGACATTACAGACTACGCCACGTGTTAAAAAATGTGGCACTCTCTTTCTCTCTTCGTTCAATGTCTCTATCCGTCCATCATTATTATTTGACTTTCTTATTTAAACTCGTAGTTTGGTTCTTAGAGTAAAGGATCGCAATAATATAAGGAGTAGTGATTCAAAAAATATATTTATACTTTTATTTGCATGGACTTTATTGTGATATGTGTCATTAGATATAGATTAACACTCATTATAGAAATTACTATACTTTTTAACTAGACTTTTGGGGCTTTATTTAAGCTATTTCATTCTGAAAGTTCTTGTCATTGATAAATATGCTGTCTGGCCCATCTTTTGAACAGATAAACCATAGCCATTGTCATTTTGAGACAGTCACAGCACCAGTAGATATCATTAATTATTAAGTATATCTTAAATGTTCATTTAAAGTCTGAATTGCGCACTATTTTTGAATATCACACTATGGCTGATTTGCACACTATTGTTATTATAATATAGTATATCAAATACATCTTTATAAGCATTGTGCAGTGCTGTGACTTTCTAAGAGGTGACTTACTCCAGCTGATTCTCAGTTCATCATCTACAGGAAATTGAGAAAGAAAAAATCTCAACTTTACATTTTCAACTAACATCATCTTCTTGTCTTCAAGTTGAGAATTCTTGGCTTTTGATTTTGGGTTTGTTCTCCTTCTATTTGTTTATGGTGTAAACATACTATATACGCTCTCTATGTACATCTAGCTATCAACTCCATTTTCCCATCATGCTTTGTCAAAAGATGGTATTCACCCCTTCAAAGGCCTTAAGCCTGCGGCCCGTCAGGCGAACAGCCCGAGAACAGAGCCCAGCCAAACCTGCAGCTGGCTGCCCCCCAGGCAACCTTCCTTCTCTCTTTTTTACAAACACACCACTGTGTTACAAAAAGGAAAGAAGCACTAGTATACATAACCTATATTTACACACTATTACTGTCTTTAAGATTGATTAAAGCTTTAATAAAGCTGGATATTTGTCATAGTAGTTTGTAGTGTGCTTCGTTGTTATAATACCTACAGTAGCAATTGATAGACTATATTATGCACACTAAATATTACTTTAGTCATCAAAGTATTTTATTAAGAAGAAACTGCATTGCAACTACAAAAATTGGCTACACAAAACTAACCCATACACAATGCACTTTTTGTATCAAATACGATATCAATAACAAGCATCACATATCCACATTTAAGTGTTGAAGAGATACATATTCTTGATATGTTTATCTAAACCCATATTATACATTGTTTCATAGAAACAACCTACATTGTATATAATATTTACGCAATTTAGAAGATGTTTTTATCCAAAGCGACTTACAGTCATGCGTGTATACATTTTACGTATGGGTGGCCCCAGTGGGAATCGAACCCACACCCCTTGGTAAGCACCATGCTCTACCAACTGAGCAACACAGTCTCTATACTGTACTGTTAGATATGAGGGTCTTATGCCTCTGCATGGTGCTGGTGCTGATTGGATCGCGGCTGTTCGCTCCCACTTTTCTGTTGCGGTTGACGACACATGAACCCACCAGCCACATGGTGACCAACCCAGAATGTCCCTTGCAGGATCCCATAGGCCGACTCAAAATGGCCGTCACAGAAACCTGTAGGCCTATAACAGGTAGGAATTTGTTGTCAGCGAAGGAACTCGTCAATTATTGCTCCAAAATAATAAAAGTGTTGTAACACTTTTTTAAATATTTAAATTTATTCAAGTGTCAAGTAGAATAGCATTGCACTGTTTCAAAGATCTGTGGCTCCAATATGAATAGCCAACACCACCTTCTTGCTAATATCAGATATATGATTTTAATAGCCTGTTTAGTCAACAAGTTGGTGTGAAGGCTTCGGAGCTGGAGACTGAGTTTAAAATCAAAATGAAAACTATTCCAAAATGGAAGTCTATGCTGGGTTGGAGAATCTATGTGGTTGGTAAAATAAAAGCGGCCATTTTTAAAATGTTGACAGCCAGTGTCCTTGTTATGCAGCTTTAAATAAATTACATTTGCCCATATGTGTATAATCTAAGTGTTATAGCGGTGGTCACAAAACTAAGTTAATTTCATAACTTAAACAAGTGCTGCAAAAGCGCTATGTACATTTTACCATACAACACCCAACTAATCCCCATGTCAGCCATAACTATTGTATATGGACCAAAGATTTGACATTTGTGAATATATTCATTCTACCTCATACTTATTGCTACATTACCAGTTATTACAATCATATTGCAATTGCAGTGACACTTGTAGAATTCAAGCCAGCCATTTGTAATCTAAGCTAACAGTCTAGCACCTGAAAGTCTATATAGGACCCCCCCCCACCTCCCCCCTACAAAATGGCCGCCTCTCTGCATGTGGACGTCCCCGGAAGGGTGGAATTCTTGTTTTTGGATGTCTGCAGCTATAACCTTGAAGGATGCAATTTCATCTGTCATTTATTCTTCCCCATCTAGACTGTATCAGGATAAACTGTACTTCCAGTAAGTTAACACTCAAGTTTCATTTTGCTCTTGTACTATTATACTCTGCTGTTTAAAGGAATGTGTTATTTTAAGTGTGTCTTCCTCTTATCCCTATGGTGTTGGTTGGAGAAGGGGTGTGACTGTCAGTTGAACTGGTCAGACCATCAATAGATCACGGACAACAGAAACACTCAAACTGGAAACAGACAGTCAAGGGTGGTGATTTGTTAATCTCTTTAGGTTTTAGTTTTATGTAAGGCCATATTTTATTAAATAAGAACATTTCCTGTTATAATGTCCTGTGACAGAATTGTTTTCCCCGCATGAATGTATTTTAGTTATCTAGGAAGTTCTACTGTAATGAAAGTTTGATTTAGCGTTTTTTTGCTGCAATATGCATTCCCTTTTTAGAGATGGATAATTATATAACCCTTTTCAAAAAATCATATATGGCAGGTACAATGTTTAGCGTTTTGGTTTTCATCACGAAGTTGAGATTAATAAATCACCACTTGTTACGTAACTAAACATTTTAAAATTCTTACATGAAAGAGCTTCATCGTAGGTGGACAACATAGAATACATATACTTATTCTACTACAATATATATATGTGTAGTAGAATAAGTAACTTGAATATACAAAATGATAAACACATATATATATAAAGATGTTATACTATTCATATAGTGTAGGTCCTCTTCAAGTGAAATGCGACAAATTAGTTAATGGTTTAATTATGATTATATCAGTGTCATGATACAGTAAGATTTCTTTAATGTGTCAATTTGGTGAGCTCTGTTTGCATCTAAACATGTAGACTCCAGGTTCAAGTCCAAGTCAGAGCTTTAGTACGACACTATAATACACTCAGGTATATTAAGTGTCCATACTGTTGGGGAGTAGGTCAACATTAACTGCTTTTACTCATGAATAGGGCTCGGAAACCTTTAGTGTTCTGTCTGTCTGTCTGTCTGTCTGTCTGTCTGTCTGTCTGTCTGTCTGTCTGTCTGTCTGTCTGTCTGTCTGTCTGTCTGTCTGTCTGTCTGTCTGTCTGTCTGTCTGTCTGTCTGTCTGTCTGTCTGTGTGTGTGTGTGTGTGTGTGTGTGTGTGTGTGTGTGTGTGAAGGAGTCAACATGCTATTTCCATCGATGATGTTTTCAAAGGTGCACAACAACACGTCTCTGTAGTCCTTATGAGTTTTTTTTTATTGTCAGACACTAGAAAGAAAAGTACATTTTAAGTGCTGCACATTAGTTTCAAAGCTCTCGACAGACTAAGACTGAGAACTGAGGTATTTTACGTAAGAGACGCATTCAGTGTGTGTGTGTGTGCACGTGTTCGTGTGTGTGTGCACGTGTGTGTTTGTGTGTGCGTGTGCACGCGTTCCTGTGTGCATGCTTGTGTGTGTGTGAGTGACAGATATGATTACTGTTATTGTACATTCGGCTCCTATAATGTCTGATGCTAATTGCTGCAGTAAATTGCTGTGGCATTTCAGGACAAAGAGTGGAATCCAGATTTGACATAATGTCTTCTGCTGGGGAGCCCACCTGGAAAAGAAAATCAAGGTGGTCTCAGAAATAAACCCACAGTACCTTTCCAACCACTTATATTTTTACCCCCATTGTAATATTGTGTAGAATAAGGCCTATTTTGTGATTTAAGAGCTCCTCTGAGCTAATATTCTTAGTTATAAAGAGCTGTACCGTACATCTTAGTTATGAGTAATATTACGAGCATTACCTGAAATGATGTGATGACGACATCACTGGGCCCAATAACCGCAACCTTCAAAACTAAAAGTCAAGTTGTTAACACACTCAAATGACAGCACAAGGAAACAAGAAACTGTCCAAATCAATGCCGCATCCCTCCAGGGGTTCTGAGCACATGTGGTTGTGTCTGCCAGACTCTGTTTGTGTCGGCTGGTTGAAATCAACAGCACACCCATGACAGGGTGAGAACACACGGAAGTGTCCCGGAGAATATCGCTCCTGCTGAAGCTCCTGTATCTCCTGTCATTGCAGAGGCCAGATAAGTAGTGTCAGACACACACACACACACACACACACACACACACACACACACACACACACACACACACACACACACACACACACACACACACACACACACACACACACACAGACAACTGCTCACACACGTACATGGTAGTGCAGTAGACTGTCTAGTTCACTGGGCTTTACTGGTGCATTCTGGTTAAACCAAGCTGAAGTTCAAGTGATCAGCTCTGGGGCGTTACCTGGCTGTGAAAGATACAGTAATAACCTAGTATACATGTAGGTAACACTACAGTCCTCTTTGAACTACGTAGTATTCATCTACTAATAACAGATTTTTGAAAGTATTTGGAAGGTATTTCCAGACCCTATGATGAGTAAAAGCTGTGTAATTGTTACATTGACTGCAGTGTTTTTCTGCTGAATACATATTTAAAATCGTACGTTTCCGCAGTGAAGGTGCTATTCCAGTGTGCAATCACAATTTAAGAAATATTGTTGTAGAAAAATGTATTCGTTGTTGCTTTTTACCAAAATAACCAAACCTTTGTTTTCCACAGTAACACCCAGTACACAATTAATTTGAAAAGTGAACAAAGTGAAAAGGCAAAAATTATCCCAATTGAAAATGAATCAGAATACAAATCAACTTGACATGCCAAGGTGCTCTGCTATCATCATCCCCAGTATATGCCTTGAATTACACCTGCTCTTTTGAGTCGCTACAAATAAGCCCATTATATTACCTCCTTCTATTGGAAAAGGCCCAATATAACAGCCCCTATTGGAGACTGGAAATCAACTGGAAAGCAAAGGTTTGGTTGGTGAGGCAGGACAACTTTAACTTTGTGACCAACCATCGTTCTCAGGCAAGGGACCAGAGACCCTGTATGCTGGGCAAAAACTCAATGATAATGAGTGGCATACGGTCCGCGTGGTCCGCCGGGGCAAAACCTACAAGCTCACGGTGGACGATGACGTAGCAGAAGGTACTATACTAGCTACAGTCTGAGAGAAAGTTCCTCATCTGCCACTGTTTGTATGGGTGATGTGTCTGGTGTTCTCATTTAGTTTAAGGCTTACGGGAATTACAGAATTAGCTAATTAACATGAACTTATAGTGGTTTTAAATGTTATTTGAAATAATTATTTGAGAAAGGTGACTATAAACTGTTGATATCTATTGATATGTCTGAATTGTTCTTGCTGAGTTCATTCAGCTGTACTGTTACATCGTTTCGTACCGGAAATTCACCACCTCTTTAAATTCAGCCCTTTTGTGTTAGTATCAGACAGTGTTTTCTTTTTCTTTTTTTCTTTTTTCTTCTTTTTCACTTCATCCCCTACTCCAGGCCAGATGGCGGGTGACCACACCCGTCTAGAGTTCCACAACATCGAGACGGGCATCATGACGGAGAGACGCTTCGTCTCGGCCATCCCCTCTAGCTTCATCGGACACCTGCAGAGCCTCAGGTTCCTCTTCTCTCATATACTTTGTTCTATACTTTCTGCTATATACGGTTATAAACGGTGTTACTTCACCCAGGAAGCCATAACAGTATACAAGATACAAGCTCTTTACAGGCAATGCGAACAGATTTGAATGTGAGGACCACGCCATCGGATTGGATATGTCGACATAGTTGACATGGTGTCAGTTTTGGTGAAGCCATATCTAAATCAGTTAACATGGCTGTTTTGCTTCATTTCAGCAGATCTTGTTGATACGTTTGCCGCTAGTGAATGACATGTTCTTCCAGTTAACAACAAAGTGGTTTACTATATCTGTTTTAATGCATCAGATAATATATTTGTCAAATAGAACTTTATTCTCATCTATTGACTCCAGGTTCAACGGTATGCTGTACATTGATCTCTGTAAGAACGGAGACATCGACTTCTGCGAGCTAAACGCCCGGTTTGGCATGCGCTCCATCATCGCTGACCCTGTGACCTTCAAGTCCAAGAGCAGCTACCTGAGCCTGGCCACCCTGCAGGCCTACACCTCTATGCACCTGTTCTTCCAGTTCAAAACCACCTCCCCGGACGGCTTCATAATGTTCAATACTGGAGACGGAAACGACTTCATCGCTGTGGAGCTAGTCAAAGGGTGAGTGGGATCCCACCTGGTCTTAGACTTTGATGTTTATTAACATTTTTTTTTTGTCACCAAGGACAGTAGGTGCACACAGGGATGGTATTACAGTAGCATATAACAATATGTCACAATAAGTGACATATACTGTAATTAATATGTATATGGACACCCCTTCAAATTAGTGGATTCGGCTATTTCAGCCACACCCGTAGACAAACATTGGCAGTAAAATGGGCTGTACTGAAGAGCTTGCAATGTGGCACCGTCATAGGATGCCACCTTTCCAAAAAGTCAGTTAGTCAAATTTCTGCCCCACTAGAGCTGCCCCGGTCAATTGCCAGTGCTGTTATTGTGAAGTGGAAACGTCTAGGAGCAACAACCGCAGATGCTTCACCATCTGGCAGTCTGACGGACGAATCTGGGTTTGGCGGATGCCAGGAGAACGCAACCTGCCCGAATGCATAGTGCCAACTGTAAAGTTTGGTGGAGGAGGAATAATTGTCTTGGGCTGTTTTTCATGGTTCGGGCTAGGCCCCTTAGGCCCCCCATCTTAACCTCACAGCATACAATGACATTCTAGACGATTCTGTACTTCCAACTTTGTGGCAACAGTTTGTGGATGGACATTTCCTGTTTCAGCACGAAATGCCCCCGTGCACAAAGCGAGAGAAATGGTTTGTCGAGATCGGTGTGGAAGAACTTGACTGGCCTGCACAGGGCCCTGACCTCAACTCCATCGAACACCTTTGGAATGAATTGGAACGCCGACTGCGAGCCAGGCCTAATCTCCCAACATCAGTGCCCGATCTTACTAATGCTCTTGTGACTGAATGGAAGCATGTCCCCGCAGCAAGGTTCCAACATCTAGTGGAAAGCTTTCCCAGAAGAGTGGAGGCAATTATAGCAGCAAAGGGGGGACCAACTTCATATTAATGCCCACAATTTTGGAATGAGAAGTTTGACGAGCAGGTGTCCACATACTTTTGGCCATGTAGTGTATAACTACAGTGGTTATATGTCACCATTTTGACATATTCTAGTAGTTCCTATACTCCACTCACAGAGGCCAAGAGGCCCAGAGGCCATCTCCTCTCCTGCGCCACTCCTATCGGTCAAACAGGTGTTCTATTCAGTGACCAGACTGACTTT
Organism: Salmo trutta; assembly: GCF_901001165.1. Classification (NCBI taxonomy): domain Eukaryota; kingdom Metazoa; phylum Chordata; class Actinopteri; order Salmoniformes; family Salmonidae; genus Salmo; species Salmo trutta. Next base: position 1,993,625 of record NC_042989.1, read on the forward strand.
TGACCTCCCTCAGGTACATCCACTACGTGTTTGACCTTGGCAATGGGCCTAACGTCATCAAGGGTAACAGCGACCGGGCTCTCCATGACAACCAGTGGCACAATGTGGTCATCACCCGTGACAACAGCAACATCCACACGCTGAAGGTGGACGCCAAGGCAACCAGCCAGGTGGTCAATGGAGCCAAAAACCTCGACCTGAAAGGTAGAGTATATAGCAGAGGTGGTTCAGTGAACCATGTGGGATGACTAACCTTGCTTGAGACCTGAATACCCATGTCCTAGAGCCAATGCTTGGGCTTTAGCTCAATGGGCTATTGTGGTTTTGAGTCGCACACGTCCACCCTGGTTGGTTATGTAGAATTTTTACAATTAATTATCGTAAAACACTCTTTAAAAACAATGTATTTGCAAATAACAGCTTAAACAGGACTGTAAAACAAAGCATTACCAGGACTGTAAAATAAAAGACTTAGTGATAAAGATCGACTCTGTCAGTACATGTCAGTGTCCTCTCTCCTCCTCCCTCCAGGTGACCTGTTTATTGCTGGACTGGGCGCTGCTATGTACAATAACCTGCCCAAGCTGGTGGCGTCCCGGGACGGCTTCCAAGGCTGCCTGGCCTCTGTGGACCTCAACGGCCGCCTCCCGGATCTCCTCCAAGACGCGCTGTTCCGCAGTGGGCAGATCGAGCGAGGATGCGAAGGTACACCCTCCCTCAAAACCATGTCCGACTCGGACTTCAGCTCAAACTCAAACTACAACCCAAACTACAACCCCAGAAACAACCAAAACTTCAACGACAGCTCAGGGAGCCCATTCTTCCTCCTTAACTCCAACAGTAGCTCCACCTCCCTTGTACCTTACGCTCCCTCGTCCATCCTACTAACACTGCTGGTCACCTCACTCACCACCCAGACAGCCCTCTGTTAGTTAGAGCAGGGCTGGACATTTACAACCACCACCAAATGCCATTGTTACAGTAGGTACAGTAGATGTTGACCCTAACCAATGGTGAAGGGTCAGTATTAATTCATCCTAATGTAAAAGGTCAGGGTTTGAATTTGGGAAATTATAGATATGTGGTGATGGGTAACTTCAACCTCGAGGACCAGACCTAGCTCGTATCGGCCACATTGGTCGCACAATGATGATGTCACATCAGCACAGCTCAAAGCAGCATTACAGTAACATTAGTAAACATTAGCACAAGCACAACCAGGTGCTCCATTGTTGATTTTGTTGTTTTGAGATGTTTCCCTTTTTTATTGGTGTTTTAGGAGCTCATCATGATTGATAATTACAGTCATGTTTCAGAAAGACAAAAAATACATATAAAGAAAAAAACTTGTGTAGAAGTGTTTCTGTACATACAGCACAAGGAGCTACCGGTATGTTGATTATGTCCGTTTTGTATACAACACTTTTGATTGTGTGGGCATGTACGTGTTATGTAATCAGTTACTATTTTATTCTGTATAATAAGTCCTTATCATACATAGCTAAGATTGACTATTTGTTGATTTAACACACTATACTGTACAACCCAAATTTGCATACAGTTTGTACAAATATTCAGATTAGAAATGTAATCGGCTATTCTTGTCCAAGCAACAATACAACTATAGAGAATAGTATGAATAAGAATTGTAATATCTCTATGGAGCCATATGAAAACCCCAGATATGATACAACAGCTTGTATGCAATGTGCGCACAAAACTAAAATGCCAAAAGTTTCAGTTTGTTTAGCGTTTATATTAAATATTCCATGCATATCAACTAGCCGAAGACGGCCAATTGAAATATTTTTGCACTAGCATCACATTTCATTCAAATTAAGAATTATTGCTGCAAATACTCTATGCTCTTTTGATTATTCTTAAAATATAATTTTTCGTTAATATAGTTTTTGGTCAGTGGGCAAGTTTCCTGAGTCATAAGAGTTTGCATGTGAATCACTTTGTTTTCTGAACATTTATTTTCCTTTTTCTTTTGCGTGAGTCTTTTCTCATCTTGTTTTTAATTTCAGGCTATCTGTTGTGTATCTGTTCTTCTTGTTTCTTTTTTGTTCATTTGAAAAGACCATATCAGAGAGCTACATAATGGTGCAGTATATACCTAATATACCTTTAACATTATGACTATTGTACAGGATATCTATAACTCAATATTTATATCCCCATAAGTCTTCCTCTCATTACAAGTCTGAATGTTACTTTGGGAGATACAGTATACACCGTGATGTATGTGTGAAATATCTGTTTATTTACTTTTCACAATAAAAGCTCATAAATCATATTTATTTGGTCTTCTGTTGTATCACATCCATGACATTTCTTCTTTGTTGTAATTTGTTTGTCTGTGAGTGGTTATGAGAATGTGTGCGCGTATATTTGCATCTGTGTGTGTATTTTCACTTATTCTTTTGCTAAACCATTGTCATGTAATGAACTTTCCTGTCAAGAATAACGGCAGGGTAGTCAGTTGTGTTTTGGAGCACATAGTTCTACAGCAGACGGAGCAGCATGATCAAAAAAAATATGATTTTATGAACAGTGATGTAGGCACACAAAAAAAATTACAGTTCAGAAATTCAAGGTGAAAATGTTGTAGTTCAAAAAGTTTCAAGTTCAACAAAAATGAACCAAAGTAGCCTAATTACTAGCAACCTGATGGCAGGCAAAACACCCAAACACTGCAAAACTGCAGAAAGACTCGCAGCTGAGTCTATAGCAGGGATCATCAACTAGATTCAGCCGCCAGCCATTTTTTTTATTGAGGGGATGGTGGTGGGGGGACATAATTGCTGTTAATTAATTTGTAGGCTTCAAATTGACCGCAAAAAAGCCCAAACAGATATAATATTTAACATAATCATTTCAAACCTTGCTTACATTTGTATACGATGCATGGGAATACTTGGGAACAGATTTCCATAAATTCAAATCACTTGGAGCTGATATCCTGGTGTTTTATGTCCAACAATAAAGAAACTCAGAAAACCTGGGCGGGGCAAATAAATCCACCCCCAAGCCAAATTCAGCACGCTGGCCACCAGTAAGAAACCCTGGTCTATAGCCTACCCGAGACGCTAAAACAACTTAACATTGTCTATACACAACCAACAACACTATCAGAATGAATTATCCCAAACAGTCCGTGGGAACTACACAGGGCCCGGTTTCCCATAAGTTCACCTTAGAACCTTCATAGGAGCATTGTTAAATCTCCGAGCTGTTTCCCAAAACCATTCTTACTAAAGTTGTACTTCAAAACGAAATGTTCGTATTTACGGACTGCCTCAGACCACTTGCACAACAGCCAACGCCTCCATCACACTGACATTGTATTACGTTTCGGTACGTCAGAAGGACTTCGCAGAGGCGATTGCAGTGTGTTCTGTGTGCTGCGTCAAACTGCGTGTGTAGACGGCTTGACAGAAATGGTAGCAGAAGGTGAATGTTTAACTTTCGTTGCACACATATCCAGATGATGATGCGTACATACCATTTTGTGCAATTGTCCAGTAGGTGTGATCGAGGCGTATGCAATGCCCTTTTGCGTCACTTCTTACGCGGAAGACCTCCCTGCTAAACATCAAATCAAGCTGTTTATCTGTCTCTCTGTCTCTCTGTGGCCGGTGATATCTTCGGAATGAAGTTCACCACGCGGTTGCCAATGTCTTTGCTATTGTTACAAACAAGACAAGAATAAAAAATATGCTTAAAATTAAAACCCGTGATCACTGCATAAAAACATAGGGTAGTCCTATAGGTTAGGCTACGCAGTCCTATATAGTTCAGTCAATTGAGTTCTGTTTGTCTAATACAATTATGAGTTTAGTACATTATTATATATTATTTAGTTTAGTACATTATATATTATATGGCCTTCCCTGTGGCTCAGTTGGTAGAGCATGGTGTTTGCAACGCCAGCATGGTGTGTGCAACGCCAGGGTTGTGGGTTCGATTCCCACGGTTCCCATGGGGGCCAGTATAAAAAAAAAAATGCATGAAAGGAAATGTATGAAATTTATGCATTCACTACTGTAAGTCGCACTGGATAAGAGCATCTGCTAAATGACTAAAATGTAAAAAATTATAGGGTAGGCCTAAGCATTATAATGCCCTGCCTCATTATTTGCAACTATAGATGGTAATCCTAGTATGAGTTGATCCGTCAGATCCTGTCAGTAGGTCTATAATGTAGGGTTTGAATGGAGAAAGCTTACCCGAGAGCGGCGCTGCCGTTCTTTTGATGCTCCAACAACACACTGAAAAGTCCGTACATGGTCGATCTGACGTCTGCATTGGCCGTGCAGCATTTACTGTGATATGGTCTCTGCAGAAGTCAGGGCATTCATACTTATTGCGCTTCGTGGAGCAGCGCAGAGCCGCTGTGGAGTGAGTTTGTTTATACAGGATCTCCCCACCCTCACCTATCGTCAACCATTCATGTCAATGAGGGCCAAATGGAGCCACTCCGCGTTGTTACAAACGTTGAGAGGCGCACCGCATGCGGTACGGAGCTCGATTTGCCTCCGGAGGCTTCGAAATTGCGTCACACAATACATACGGCGCCACATTTTCAGATCAAGCATAAGTTGGCTCTTAGCGAAGTTTTTTTTCTTCTGCGCGGTGTCTTTGGAAAATATGCATCATTAAAACACTGGTAAAGCCTAAATTCCATCACTATGGGTAACTGGGTCCGGGTAAAGTAATGCATGAGATAGGCGTCTCTTATAACGCCCAAGATGAATACCCAGAAGCATGGCGAGTTGACCGAAATGTTACAAACTAAACAGTGTTTTTTAATGTCAAATAAGCAACGTGATGACTTGGTTTAAGCATGCATGTAAAGAAGAACTGTTGCTAACACATACGATTGTGAGCTTTCATCAGAACACGAATAAATAGTCCGTTCTATCCGTGTTCCTTGGGACGTCCATACCCCATTAAAAGTTTACATTTTAAATGGATAAGATAAGGGTTAAGGTTAGGGTTAGGTAAGTTTAATGGTTAGTGTTAGGGTAGGGGTTATGGTTAGGGACTTCCCAAGGATTCTTGATAGCATTGACCATGAATAAATAGGCAACTTCAATTACAAACGAACAAACACAAATAGGCGCGAATCTGCTTTATTACTTTAGGCTGCCCTATTCATAATTAATCACGAAATAATGTGACATTTTAATTATAATATTGTCATGCAGTTTTAATCAGGGATCAACAATTGACTTTTAGTTGGCTATGTTACATCATAGTCAGTAAGTCAACAAAGTTACAAATCGATTTGGGGTGCATCATAGTAACTTCGAATGTAAGGCATCGTTTATTGTAATTGAAGCAAACCCTCACTAGATGGCGCTAATTCCTCGACCATTGGGGTAAGGAGCTGAAAGCTGAGCACTAGAGGCCTTGAAGAGCATTAGTGCCTAATTGTCCAATGCAGCTCTCATTCATTCATGTTGGCAACAATGCAGTTAAGTTCAATCTGAAGGTAAACAAAATTAGTGTTAAACTGTATTTCATTGTTTCTGTGACTCACGTCATCCCTGAAACGTCTTGTGTCGTTTGTCCTCATTCCTTCCCTGTAAAACATATTCATACTAACCTTTGTGTTTTCATCACTCTTGAGCAGCAACGGTCCCATATGCTTTTAAGTATACACCTACAAAATGTTTAAAAATCCTAATTGGGTTTGATTAAGTACCTTATTCATGTAAAATGAAAATATTGCTTTCGTCATATTCCTTTGCAGGTTTCCATGCAGATGTCTGTTTGTTATTTCCTGTTGTCATTTTCACTTGAATATGAATATTTTAATAACGTGTGTCTGAATTATGTGCAAAGACTAAACAGGTAAACATTTAGCTAAACCGATGGTGCAGTACCCTTCCAAATAGGCCTTCATTTGTTGATGTGACAATATACAATGTGTCTCAATAGGCCCAAAAATCTCCAATCCATAACCATCTTCACCTACATGTTTTCTCTGTACTGTTCCCATCTGTTTCATGTCTCCTTATAGTTTGGTTGTCATGGTAGTGTAGCCCTGACCCCTGACCCCTTCCTTAGAGAGGTTAAAGGGCATGTCTATGTTAGTAAAGCGCTTGCTTTATTAACCGACAGTCATTGGCCACCTACTAACCTTATTTTATCGTTTTTCACTTTCTGTTCTTTTCGCTAACAAAGTTGGTTTCACCAAAGCTGACCTACAAGGTAGAAGGTTCAAATTCCATTCTGAGCTTGGCCCAAAGATGCTGTGTGTAATGTTATGTGTCACCACTCACTAAAGAATAATGCCTTGGCTTAAAGATACTCTCAGCAAGATGACATCATCATATACAGCGGGGTGACTTCCTGTTTACAGAAATCAACAACAAAAACATTGTAATTTGCCAAGATTCCACATTTTGGCATGCCTCAAGGTAGAGCGCAATTAGGTAGAGTCAATAGCACTCTTGGTTGATTTAAATTCTGATGTCGTTGGTGGTAAAGCAAGAAGTCTCTCCGCTGTGTATGATGATGTCACCTTGCACAGTGTACATTTAAGCACAATCCACTGCAAACATGGCCAGGTATTGAAAGCTTCTCTGTGGCTGGCTATGTGCTTGTTATAAAATGGTTCACTTCTGGAGAATGGTAGGTAGCGGTTGCTAGTGCTACGGCGTACCCTCACTTCACAGGCAGGCGGGCAGGCAGGGAGACAGACTAATGATTGCGATGGAGAGCTTTTGCATAAATAAAACATTAGCCGGCCTGTATAATTATGTCTGCAGATCTTGTTTTTCTGTATCGAGCCGTGTACTTGTTTTATGCTAATGTTGTTAGACGGAGAGCGTTGCTGTTCCCGCCTGTCTGGGCAGAGTCACAGAAGAATCCATTAAGTCTCGCACCGTGGGTCGCCACAAGCACGCACGCACACACACACACACACACACACACACACACACACACACACACACACACACACACACACACACACACACACACACACACACCAGAAAGGCAGACATGCATGTACACACACACGTACACACACGTACACAATACATACACACACACACACACGTACCCACACACACACACATGCATACACCAGAAAGGTAGACATGCATGTACACACACACGTACACAATACATACACACACACACGTACACACACACTCACACACACACACACACACACACACAATCCCCCTTCCGCCTCAGATGCTTTTAGTCCCAGAGTGTGGATGCTCCCTGATAGGCCAGTGTGATTAGCACACTAATTAAAGAAACGGTCACCTACATTCAATCTGAGATTCCGACAGTCTGACAGCTAATTTCATTAGAGTGCGACAGCAGCAATACATGCAATCAATGCAGGCTGGAGACTGTTGGTGTTTTAGAGGCATTTATTCATATCAAAAAGTCCACTCCGAGGGGTTTTAGGCCGTATTTTGGGGAGAAAATGATTCCCACCCAGATGAAAAAATGTATCTACTGCTACAGCTGAGCAATATTAATATATGTTTCCCCTGAGAATGTGTTCAGGTTGATTAATAGAATATAGATTTAAACTGGGAAGCTGACTTGCCATAATGCTAACAATCATCACGTATGGCTGTATTATTACTACTTATTTATGGATAGATTTATTTCAGGTTACTGAAAAAAATCGATCTCTTTAACTCATTTGTAGAAAAAAAACATGAAGTGAATCATTTTATCTTGCATAAATCTAAGTTCCGCTGCACTTTGCATTACACAATAAATGCACTTTTAGCCTATTATAATTTTGTTCTATTTCTACTACTTTTTTGTTTCATTATGGTCTTGCACAAGAAAATTGCACTTAAACCCAGTTTATTTGCAGTTATCTTTTTTTCACATGGTTTTCCGTTTCCGGTGGGAATATTATCCCGATTCCCACTGAATTGGTTTTGCACTACTGCACAGTAGAGACTGCATTCCCTTTTAAATAAACGTGCAAAAACATGGGATGAGTCTGTAGAAGGTGGTGAGCCTCAAGTTCTCATTTGGGCTGCGTTTCATTCCACATAGATTGCATCCTCCGATATTCCCTCGCTCACTCCCTTCGACAGAACTGGATAGGGTCTGACCCGTTGTCTTGGTTTCCGCGAAGGGCAGTGGGCGAGGGCAGAGGGGAAGGGAACACCTTTCTGGAATGAAACACAGCCCTGGACTTATCTGGACACTTCCACACCAACATTTATATAACAAAAACACATATCCTAGCTATGTGCACCACTTTGCTATAAAATGTTTTGTCTCTTATCTCGGCTCTTCTTTCCTGTCCATGTTGTTCCCATGTGGTAACTCTTCCCCAGTGTCTCTGTACATTAGACTGGTTTTGGCTAGAGCAAGGAGCGGGAGGAGGGAGAATGGGAGAGCTTACACCTGGGTCGCACTTCATATTAACCTCTGGTGGCTCTAAAACTGTGTATTCACATGGGGCTGACATGAACAGGCACAATGGATTTACAGTGTACAGCTACATCTTGTTCCACATTATTTACGTATTGAATGAGGTTGTGGCTTGCGCAATGTAAAAGCCTGGAAAATACACTAACAATTCCTCACATATAACTATAATCAAATAACATTGTTATAGTCATTGTAACTACTATTTAAGAACATGTACCTACACTGTGGACAGTGCCTGTGTACAGGTAGTACTTACCATGTAATAACACTGTTACAGAGCCACTCAATATGAGAGAACGGGACCCTAGTCAGTTTGTCTGAATCCGAATCTCTCATCAACCAGCCATGTTGAAAACACGTCCAGTACTCTGTTCAATGTCTGTGCACTAAAAGTCTTACTAAAACCTACTTGGAGGGAATGCCGTGTGGTTTTTCTTTTTCTTCAGTTTGGTGTACTTCTACGGTACTATAACGCCTTTGGAAGTAATGTAATGTACTGTTCCCTATACTAACCTGACTAGTGCATGGCCCACTGATGTGCACTGACACCTCTGCATGGCACCTGTTGGGGAGCTGTTGGCTAGTGCTCACACCTGTGCCTGGGTATCACATGGCTCTGCTCTGCCACCTGTAGGTCCTAGCACCACCTGCCAAGAGGACTCATGTGCCAACATGGGCGTCTGTATCCAGCAGTGGGAGAACTACACCTGCGACTGCTCCATGACCTCCTACACCGGCACTCAGTGCAATGATCGTGAGTGCTGTTCATCGTCTATCTATACACACAAATGCACAGAAACGCATGCATGTTAAACACACACACACACACACACACACACACACACACACACACACACACACACACAAGCACACACACACACACACTGTACATCAGTGGAGGCTGCTGAGCGGATGGAGGCACATAATAATGGCTGGAATGTGTTATTAGCTCCACTCCAGCCATTATTATGAGCCGTCCTCCCCTTAGCAGCCTCCACTGCTGTACACACACACACACACACACACACACACACACACACACACACACACACACACACACACACACACACACACACACACACACACACACATATACACACACACACATATACACACACACACACATATTTTGGAGAATTCTCTGAAGACGTCTAAAGGTAATCGCTGTTTCTTTCAATTCTGGGGTGTTTTCAGAGATTTCACAGCCACTAGTGGTGCTAGAGACAGTCACTCATATTCTGACTAAAAGGGCTAAATTCAATCAAATCCCCATTGTAGTATTTACACAGTAATCAGAATTATTTCATGGAAACTAGTCCTACCCAAGATGCCCTCTGTGTCAGGTAACCTATCAGGTTACCATAAGCTGACCTGGTACCTGGCCTTATAAACAAGCACACATAATAGCCATTTTCCCAAATAATATCCCCCAAAAGGTATGTTCGAGTGGGCAGTAACCTTATAAACAGATGTTGCATAAACATCAATTCTGATTGAATCCAGCCCCAAGTCTTCTTAGAAAATAGCGCTCACTAAATGCCTAAGATGAAAATGTGACTACAAGTCCACCAGAGAGGCTTGGATTGTTGAGCTTTAGCTCGACATCGAGCTTCATAACGGGTGAGTCATTTACATTTCGTTGGCCTGCGCAAATCCATCGGTTTATCCATTAAATTACTCTCAAACATACACTAGAGGAATCTCTGTTATAATGCAGTGCCAGAGGCCCAGTGGAGGCTGTGTGTTATTAAGTATAATATATTGTTGATGTTTGGTATTAGTCAAAGTATATCTTACTTAGATAGGGCATGGAAAAGGCCGTTTAGCTACAAGGTCATGTTGGAGTAACACTAAGTCACTGACTCTGTCTCTGATGTCTGTGTCCCTCTAATTAACAACTGACTCAAGTGACAGTAAGTCTCAAGGAGGTTAAATGGTATCTTTGGAAAGACGTGGGAAGAAGCCAAGTGTAATCTTCAAGTGTTATTATTTGGTTTACTATACGGTGTGTGTTGTGTCTCTCTCCCTCACACCCTCACTGACACTCACAATCACACACACACACACACACACACACACACACACACACACACACACACACACACACACACACACACACGCATACATACACACACGCCAGTAGATTTAATTCCTTCCCGGTATGGGACCTCCTATGTGTGTGTACGCTTCACCAAAACGTTCCCATTCCCATTTGAATCATAGATTTACGTATAGAATCCCTATTAATTCAACAGGATCTAAAGATTTGTCATTTAACTTTTATAATGTATTACCTTTTATTGTGGCGTAACATCAGTCATCATCAGTCATGTTTTTTATCTGATTGTCAAATAAAGCACTTCAGAGGGCTACTTTATTAGGCTACCCGCACATGTTCATCCACTCCATTGGAAAGAGACATCTGTTTCACAAAACACCAAAAAGTGTAATGACATTTGGCGATTGTCATTAGGCCAGAATGAATGCGTCCGCGCGCGTCTCGGTGTCGCCCACTCATCTCTGTCCTGGCCAAAAGTTCCGTGTTCTCCTCCAACTACATTGCATTTTGGAGCTTAGGCTGTCCACCCTTTTTCATTAGCTCATTTGTCATGCCTCTGACATAAAGTCATGATAGATAATGGTGTGGTAGCCTACAGTTTTCTTGACATTTTGTTTTCATTACCATGTTTTACCAGTATGGCGTACCCCCCCCCCCCCCCCCCCCCCCCATTTTGCTGGAATGCCGTGCCGGACCGTACTGCCTTACTTTCACCCCTGACACACACACACACACACACACACACACACACACTCTCCCCCCTTACAACCTCAGTCCTATGAGCTATGTCCACTGTAAAGCAGAGAGATGGTTATAGGTGATTGGCCTTTCTCTTTGGTTCTGTAGTGCACACCAGCCAAGTTGACCTTCTTGTGATTTAAGACTGACAGGTGGAATTGTGCTCATTTGTTGTCTCTGTCCCCTCCCTCCATCCCTCCCTGCTTTCCTCTCTCCTCCCCTTCCTCTTCTTTCCCTCTCTCCTCCCCCCTCCGCTTCTTTCCCTCTCTCCTCCCCCTCCGCTTCTTTCCCTCTCTCCTCCCCTTCCTCTTCTTTCCCTCTCTCCTCCCCCCTCCGCTTCTTTCCCTCTCTCCTCCCCTTCCTCTTCTTTCCCTCTCTCCTCCCCCCTCCGCTTCTTTCCCTCTCTCCTCCCCTTCCTCTTCTTTCCCTCTCTCCTCCCCCCTCCGCTTCTTTCCCTCTCTCCTCCCCTTCCTCTTCTTTCCCTCTCTCCTCCCCCCTCCGCTTCTTTCCCTCTCTCCTCCCCCTCCGCTTCTTTCCCTCTCTCCTCCCCTTCCTCTTCTTTCCCTCTCTCCTCCCCCCTCCGCTTCTTTCCCTCTCTCCTCCCCTTCCTCTTCTTTCCCTCTCTCCTCCCCTTCCTCTTCTTTCCCTCTCTCCTCCCCTTCCTCTTCTTTCCCTCTCTCCTCCCCTTCCTCTTCTTTCCCTCTCTCCTCCCCCCTCCGCTTCTTTCCCTCTCTCCTCCCCCTCCGCTTCTTTCCCTCTCTCCTCCCCTTCCTCTTCTTTCCCTCTCTCCTCCCCCCTCCGCTTCTTTCCCTCTCTCCTCCCCCCTCCGCTTCTTTCCCTCTCTCCTCCCCTTCCTCTTCTTTCCCTCTCTCCTCCCCTTCCTCTTCTTTCCCTCTCTCCTCCCCCCTCCGCTTCTTTCTCTCTCTCCTTCCCCCTCCGCTTCTTTCCCTCTCTCCTCCCCCCTCCGCTTCTTTCCCTCTCTCCTCCCCTTCCTCTTCTTTCCGTCTCTCCTCCCCTTCCTCTTCTTTCCCTCTCTCCTCCCCCCTCCGCTTCTTTCCCTCTCTCCTCCCCCCTCCGCTTCTTTCCCTCTCTCCTCCCCTTCCTCTTCTTTCCCTCTCTCCTCCCCTTCCTCTTCTTTCCCTCTCTCCTCCCCCCTCCGCTTCTTTCCGTCTCTCCTCCCCCCTCCGCTTCTTTCCCTCTCTCCTCCCCCCTCCGCTTCTTTCCCTCTCTCCTCCCCCCTCCGCTTCTTTCCCTCTCTCCTCCCCCCTCCGCTTCTTTCCCTCTCTCCTCCCCCCTCCGCTTCTTTCCCTCTCTCCTCCCCTTCCTCTTCTTTCCCTCTCTCCTCCCCCCTCCACTTCTTTCCCTCTCTCCTCCCCCCTCCGCTTCTTTCCCTCTCTCCTCCCCCCTCCGCTTCTTTCCCTCTCTCCTCCCCTTCCTCTTCTTTCCCTCTCTCCTCCCCTTCCTCTTCTTTCCCTCTCTCCTCCCCCCTCCACTTCTTTCCCTCTCTCCTCCCCCCTCCGCTTCTTTCCCTCTCTCCTCCCCCCTCCGCTTCTTTCCCTCTCTCCTCCCCTTCCTCTTCTTTCCCTCTCTCCTCCCCTTCCTCTTCTTTCCCTCTCTCCTCCCCCCTCCGCTTCTTTCCGTCTCTCCTCCCCTTCCTCTTCTTTCCCTCTCTCCTCCCCCCTCCGCTTCTTTCCCTCTCTCCTCCCCCCTCCGCTTCTTTCCGTCTCTCCTCCCCTTCCTCTTCTTTCCCTCTCTCCTCCCCTTCCTCTTCTTTCCCTCTCTCCTCCCCTTCCTCTTCTTTCCCTCTCTCCTCCCCCCTCCGCTTCTTTCCCTCTCTCCTCCCCCCTCCGCTTCTTTCCGTCTCTCCTCCCCTTCCTCTTCTTTCCCTCTCTCCTCCCCCCTCCGCTTCTTTCCCTCTCTCCTCCCCCCTCCGCTTCTTTCCCTCTCTCCTCCCCTTCCTCTTCTTTCCCTCTCTCCTCCCCCCTCCGCTTCTTTTCCTCTCTCCTCCCCTTCCTCTTCTTTCCCTCTCTCCTCCCCTTCCTCTTCTTTCCCTCTCTCCTCCCCCCTCCGCTTCTTTCCCTCTCTCCTCCCCTTCCTCTTCTTTCCCTCTCTCCTCCCCCCTCCGCTTCTTTCCCTCTCTCCTCCCCTTCCTCTTCTTTCCCTCTCTCCTCCCCCCTCCGCTTCTTTCCCTCTCTCCTCCCCCCTCCACTTCTTTCCCCCCCCCCTCCCCTTCATGACAAAGAGGTTTTGCCTTGTCGTATTTCCGCCAGCCGCTGTATTAAAAGTGCGTTAGTGGAGATATGGAGTGACTTAATGAAATAATGCGAGGAGAGTAATGCATGTGTCAGGTCTGCCAGTCCGCACAAATATCTGTCTTTCCCGCCGCTCTCCGCTCTATCGGATAAGATGGGAAATTACCGGGAATGACAGGAAGAGACGTTGCCATGTTGGGCACACACACACACGTACACACATACCACCCACCACACACACATGGTGTGCGCATGGGTGTATGTGTATGTGTGTGTTTGGCTGGGCTGAACCATTGATCTGAATGCCTCTGACAGTGACTAATGGGGGACTAGTGAGCTAATTAACTGTTCTTTCTTTCATAATTACAACTCAAAATGCTCCCAATGATTTTAAGAGGCCTTTTTTTTTTTTACTACGCAGCCACAATGTTTCACCACCAGGTGGCATTACAGTATCATCCTGTTAGAGGTAGGACTGGGAAACTGTTCCCTGGTTCTGAGTCCAGCTGGAGAGAAATCGAACAAGCTCCCCTCTCACACAGGCTTAGACCGATCAGAGTAATTCTCCCAGAATTCCACTGGATTGACTGAAATTATTCCACATTTAGATTTTTTTTTCTTATCTTACAATGTGTTTTTTTCTCTTATCCTTTATGGATTTCATTTGTATATGTACTGCAAAGGTTTCCTCAGAAAAGTAAGGCGAAATATTGAGTGATTTGTATTTTTATGTGAGAGAAATTCGTAAGCGATGGATAGGTGGCTGGCCGAAATCCAATGTTAACCTATTTACTTTCCCTTTATAATGAGCCCTTGGATTGAACATTCCAGTGGAGGATTAGCTAGCAGGTTTCTCCATTGGCTTTATTCTATGGGCTATGGTTAATCTTGCTATTGTAGCGCTGCTGCTATTCTAAGAGGTGTGGGGTTTTAGACCTAGGGCCAGCTTATTTACCTTGGTTTGACCTGGAACCAGAGGTGTCGGGGTTACACACACACATACACACACACATACACACACGCACAAGGAGGCACGGATGCACACATACACTCGCACTCGCACCCACACATTTTCTTTGTAAAAATCACAATACACATTTTATTTCAAGGACTCCTGTTCCTGGGCTGTTGTTGTGAGGGCTAGCCAAGGCCTCAGGCCCGTTGACAAGTCTCATTATTCAATGAATGTAATTAAATTAGTAGCTTGGCTTGTTATCATTTACCCCTCAAAGGTCACACTGGCATTGTTAATAGATAGGACATAAAAACACTCAGAAACCTGCACCAAACCACACACACACACACACACCGCATGCACGCACATACATGCAAATATTTAATGGCATTCGAGTTTTCGTCGTTTAATCACTTAGATTCTTTGTTGTGTTCGATAAGAATGCAGTTTGTGTGTATGTGTGCCTGCCTGCCTGCGTACAAACCTGCAAGGCTCTATGTCTATTTCAGATCCCACCATCGTTACTTTACCTTCTGGCGACTCCACTTAGGCTCAGTCGTTCCTCAGTAGGGAAAAACAACAAAGCACAGATTCTCATTCCTTCTCTCTCTCTCTCTCTGTCCACCGTCCTCTCTTTTGCATAAATGGTTTTGTATTAGCCCATACTTTCTTGGAAGGCCATACATGATAAACTATGACACTTAAAAGGAATGTTACATGACGAATGTGCAGTACACAGAAGCATTCAGGCACCAACGCATGCGAGCACATGTACAGTACACAAACACACATCTACCCATCTCTTCCTGACACACACAAACGGTCTGTTGTTGTGGTATCTACCGACAGAAAGTTGCATCGTCCGACAGTCCAACAACAGGAGATGTCTTCCCCTGCATTACCAGACACATCAGTCATGTGTACCCAGTCCCTACATCGCTATAGTAGCTAGCAACAGTACACCAGGCTAGGCAGTCACGTTGATTGAGCCATACTAATAAATGAGTTGTTAGCAGCTCCATTGCCTGTTAAATGATCTTGCTGTAAATGAATGCCTGTACATTAGAGAGGGAACCGGCAGGGAAGTTGTGGAGACTGTGCATGTGTTGCTGCCTTAGGTCTAGTCGGTGAGCGTGTGGCACTGGAAATGGCAAGGTTGTGGGTTCAATAGCGCTTTCTCTCTCTCCTCTCCCTCTCTCGTTCTTTCTCTCGCTGAGAGGTAATTTGAGGTGTCTGGACTCTCCGTTTGTGTGTTGAGTTCCCATTGGGACCAGCCAGATATTGTAAGATGGCTGTAATTTCCTCTTCCGAGAAACAGGATTTCTGTGAAACTCCTCTCTCTTCCTCTTCCCCATGTCCTCTTCTCTCTCGCTCTCTTTCACTCCTCTCTCTCTCTCTCCCTCTTCTCTGGTTCTCCATTTAGACCATGATTACAGAGTTCAAGTCCTTTAAAGATGGGGGGGGATACATGATATGTAAAAACGTAGATTGATTCCACATATAAGGTGGGAGAATCAATTTAAGGTTAATATGAAATAGTACTTCTTACAAAATTTGCCTTTGGGTGTTATTTTCATAGTTCTCTGTTTGGAATAAATAATATAATAAGCAAATAAACAAAAATGAGCTACAGGGATGGATATGTCTCGTTCTCTTTCTCTTCTTCCATCTTCCATCTCTTTCTCTTCCTCCAATATATTTATATTTTCTCTCTCTCTCTCCCTCTCCCTCTCTCTCTCTCTCTCTCTCTCTCTCTGTGTCTCTGTCTCTCTCTCTCTCTCTCTCCCTCTCTCTCTCTCTGTCTGTCTCTGTCTCTGTGTGTGTGTGTGTGTGTGTGTGTGTTTATGCTTTGTCTAAGATCTCCGTTAGCTCTAGCTGTCTGAGCACATGTGAATGAATAGGGCCGTTTGGATGAAGGATGGAGGGATAGAGCGATGGATAGAGCGATGGAAGAGTTGAGAGATGGAGATGGATCCCTCGTTTGGCTCCATATCCATCTTGCGGCTGTCAGGGCCTTATGATGGACCCTGACAAAAGATGAAGAGGTGTGATACGCAAGCAATGACCTCGTCTGACAGGCCCGGAGAAAAGCAGGAAATGGATTTGAATACGAGCAGGAATTATGACTGCGCATCTTATTCATGATGAGTGTTATGGGCTCCACCCAACAGAGAGAGAGGGAGGGTGGGGGGTGGGGGGGGGAACGGAGATGGAGATTGGAATCGTTGACTATTTTATTTTCCTTTATGATTTGAGTAAGGGAGAAAGAGCCAATCATAGGCGGTGCATTGAGGGATGTCAGAACCCCTCTCTCAAAAATATATATGGCTTAATAGATCGATGAGAGTTTTTCATTTATTCCAATCGACCAAGCAGGGCCTCTTTCTGTCAGTGGCGTAATATGTTATATATGGTTTGTGTGTGTGTGTGCGTATGCGTGTGTGTGTGCAAAGTGTCCAGATTTCGTCTAAAATCTTAGGTCGTTAATGCTCTCTTTGTCCTCCGTTATCTTCTACGATAAAATGTCAGCTGTCATGCTCATTAAAATGGCCGTTCTCCAACCATATTGAATTGGCCCTATGTAGAAAATATTAAACAGCCATTTGTTTACGGTGGCAAGGTGACCTTGGAGAAGTTAGAATGGTCTCTTCTCTGTTAGGCTGCAAGTTCCTCCATTCATCACCACAGTGTTTCTAGGAAGTAGAGAAAGTAGAGAAATGATGAGATGTCTGGGTCCATAAACATGGCATATCGATATCTCTGTCCACCCTGCCATAAAGTGATTTTAGATAATTTCTAATCACCAGTGTGTGTGTGTATATATATATATATATATATATATATATATATATATATGTGTGTGTTGTCTTTGTGTGTGAATGCCTGTGTGTATGTACGTGTTGTCTGAATGCCTGTGTATATGTACGTGTTGTGTGAATGCCTGTGTATATGTACGCGTTGTCTGAATGCCTGTGTATATGTACGCGTTGTCTGAATGCCTGTGTATATGTACGTGTTGTCTGAATGCCTGTGTATATGTACGTGTTGTGTGAATGCCTGTGTATGAAACTCTTCTTTCTCTGACTGAAATAGATCAAGCTGATGTGACTCTGAACTCAAAAGTGTTATCAGATGTCACCAGTCGCTCCTCGTCCCAGTTTGAAAGGCTGCTCTCTCAGTCGATAATGAAGTGTTTTTGTGGGGTTCGGTTGTTTTTTTGTCAGGCTCTAGCTGTGGTTGTTTCGCTTCAGTTCATTTGTTTAAATGGGAATGAGGCCGCCGCGATGGCATGGGGCGGCATGAAATTAATTTGAGCAAAGTCTCTGAAAGCGATCGCCGATGTCAATACCGGCCAGATGAATTCCGAGTGACATTCACAGAATTACACATTGATTATAATTACGAATAACATCGATTGAACCCCCCTCCACTCTTCCCACTCCCTCCACCATTTCTTAAACTGTGGAAATTAATTTACAGATGACACAAACACATTGTTGAAATATGTCGTTAAACCATGGTGTTGATGCAGTCAAAGCCTCTCTTGTTTTCACTCAATGATTTCCCATACATACAATGTACAGTTGAAGTCGGAAGTTTACATACACTTAGGTTGGAGTCATTAAAACTTGTTTTTCAACCAATCCACAAATTTCTTGTGAACAAACTATAGTTTTGGCAAGTCGGTTAGGACATCTACTTTTTGCATGAAGTAATTTTCCAACAATTGTTGGCAGACAGATTATTTCACTGTATCACAATTCCGGTGGGTCAGAAGTTTACATACACTACGTTGACTGTGCCTTTAAACAGCTTGGAAAATTCCAGAAAATTATGTCATGGCTTTAGAAGCTTCTGATTGACATCATTTGACATCATTTGAGTCAATTGGAGGTGCACCTGTGGATATATTTCAAGGCCTACCTTCAAACTCAGTGCCTCTTTTCATGGGAAAATCAAAAGGAATCAGCCAAGACCTCAGAAAAAAAATTGTAGACCTCCACAAGTCTGATTTATCCTTGGGAGCAATTTCCAAATGCCTGAAGGTACTACGTTCACCTGTACAAACAATAGAACGCAAGTATAAACACCATGGGACCACGCAGCCGTCATACCGCTCACGAAGGAGACGCGTTCTGTCTCCTGGAGATGAACGTACTTTGGTGCGAAAAGTGCAAATCAATCCCAGAACAACAGCAAAAGACCTTGTGAAGATGCTGGAGGAAACAGGTACAAAAGTATCTATATCCACCGTGAAACGAGTCCTATATCGACATAACCTGAAAGGCCGCTCAGCAAGGAAGAAGCCACTGCTCCAAAACCGCCATAAAAAAACAGACTACTGTTTCTTTGCAACAATTCGACCATGAAGGCCGGATTCACACAATCTCCTCTGAACAGTTGATGTTAATGTCTGTTACTTGAACTCTGTGAAGCATTTATTTGGGCTGCAATTTCTGAGGCTGGTAACTCTAATGAACTTATCCTCTGCAGCAGAGGTAACTCTGGGTCTTCCTTTCCTGTGGTGGTCCTCATGAGAGGTAATTTCTTCATAGCGCTTGAAGGTTTTTGCTACTGCACTTGAAGAAACTTTCAAAGTTCTTGAAATGTTCAGGATTGACTGACCTTCATGTCTTAAAGTAATAATTGTCTGTCATTTCTCTTTGCTTATTTGAGCTGTTCTTGCCATAATATGGACTTGGTCTTTTACCAAGGTAGGGGTGTATACCACCCAACACAACTGCTCAAACGCATTAAGTAGGAAAGACATTCCACAAATTAACTTTTATAAAGGCACACCTGTTAATTGAATTGCATTCCAGGTGACTACCTCATGAAGCTGGTTGAGAGAAGGCCAAGAGTGTGCAAAGCTGTCATCAAGGCAAAGGGTGGCTACTTTGAAGAATCTCAAATGTAAAATATATTTGAATTTGTTTAACACTTTTTTTGGTTACTACATGATTCCATTTGTGTTATTTCATCATGTTGATGTCTTCACTATTATTCTACAATGTATAAAATAGTAAAAATAAAGAAAAGCATTTGAATGAGTAGGTGTGTCCAAACTTTTGACAGGTACTTTATAGTATCCCGATCTATTTCCTGGTTTAATTTGTAAGCCTACGTCATCAATTAACTGGCATTGTTACAGCATTTGATTGCTTACAACACCTCCACCAACAAGCATGCTGTATGTGTTTGTCTCTGTCTCCCACCTTCCCTCTATACACCACAACAGCCTGCTGACTTTGCTGCAGCGATGTGTGTTTTTGCTCCCATCGCCATTGGCCTGCCATTGTGTGTGGCAGTGCAGGGAGAAAGGGTTTTGGGAAAAGACAGGCAGCAGGACTTTTGGAAAGCAGTTAATTAGTGTAGAAAAGAGACCATCAATCGAGGGGCGGACAGATTGAGAGATGGTTGCTGTTGCGCTCCCCTACTGTCTCTTGCTCACCTTCTCGTTCGCTTTTTCTCGAGCTTCCTCTTTCTACTTTGCTTTCTCTATACCTTTCCTTCTCACTCCTTTTCTTGCATTTTCTCTCATTCTCTTTCTTCTTTTTTTGCTCTACATTTCCTTCTCTCACTCTCTCCCAAATCTCTCTCCTCTTCCTCTCTCTTTCTTTCTCTCTTTCTCCTTTTTTTCTCCCTCGTTCTTTCTCTCCTTGTCTTTTTTTCTCTCTTTCTTTCTCTCTTTGTTTCGCTTCGTTCACATGCACTCGTTCCCCACAGCACACAAAGCCAATGCCACTAAACTAGGACACAGATATAATTAAGACAGATAGGGTTTGGGGAACGGTACACACTTAGAAAAAAAAGTTCCGAAAGGGTTCTTTGGCTGTCCACATAGGGGAACCCTTTTTGTTTCCAGTTGGAACCATTTTTGGTTTTAGGTAGAACCCTTTTGGGTTCCATGTAGAACCCTCTGTGGAAGGGTTTCAACATTGAACCCAAAAGGGTTATTCAAAGGGTTTACCTATGTAGACAGCCGAAGAACCCTTTTAGGTTCTAGATGGCAGCTTCATTTCTAAGAATGTAGTATTATCGTATGTACCCAGCCAACAACAGATTGGGAACGGCTGAGAGCTTCGGCGTTCATATGTGCGTCTCTCTTCCTATTAAGTCATTTCATGTCAATAGGAGCTGAAGGCATGACATGGCAAGAAGAGCAAGTGACTCTGTAAACGGTGTGCGCAAACATTGTTCCTCTGTGGGACTTTACATCAAGCGGATACACGTGTCCGAACACAGATGTACAGTTTCTTCTTCTTCGAAATAGTCATCAAAAAGTCTTCCGTCTTTCTTTCTGTGATCTCAATTGGCTTTCATTTTATACAGTAGCACACAGGGCCACTCCTTGCTGACAGAAACCTCTACTAGTCCCTGTACACTGTTATGATGACTGGGTAGGTGAAGGGTTGATGAAGCACCTCTATACAGTCCTATATTGAGCCGCGTGCCCTTCCTTAGTCACTCTAAAGCCAATTAACTTCCCTGATGCAGTCCCTGACACCTCACCAGTGCTATGCCACTTTCTGCTTGCTACACAGTCGGGCTCCGTCTTCCTTTATAAATGCCTGTCTCCACCTGAGCCATTAAGGCTGAAGACTCTCTCAGAGAAGAGTGTTCTCACCTCGGTCTCCATTTGTCACTCGTAGGACTCTTCTTCTGCCCCTATCTCTCCTTAAGTTATACAGTATACTGCGTATGCGTACGGGTAACTAATGAGGTCTATCTGCTTCAGTTCAGTGTGGCACAGGTTTCATCTTTAGGTTTAGCTGTTTTGTTCTCTGCTCCCAGGAAAATAATGTATTCTAGGACAGCCATTCATGTATACTGAACAAAAATATAAACACATCATGTAAAGTGTTGGTCCCATGTTTCATGAGCTGAAATAAAAGATCCCAGAAATGTTCCATACGCACAAAAAGCTTATTTCTCTCAAATGTTTTGCAGAAATTTGTTTACATCCCTGTTAGTGAGCATTTCTCCTTTGCCAAGATAATCTATCCACCTGACAGGTGTGGTATATCAAGAAACTGATTAAACCGCATGATTATAACACAGGTGCACCGTGTACTGGGGACAATAAAAGGCCACTCTAAAATGTGCAGTTTTGTCACACACAACAATGCCACAGATGTCTCAAGTTTTGAGGGAGCGTTCAATTGGCATGCTGACTGCAGGAATGTCCACCAGAGCTGTTGCCAGAGAATTTCATGTTAATTTTTCTACCATAAGCCGCCTCCAACGTCGTTTTAGAGAATTTGGCAGTACGTCCAACCGACCTCTGAACCGCAGAACACGTGTAACCACGCCATCCCAGAACCTCCACATCCGGCTTCTTCACCTGCGGAATCTTCTGAGACCATCCACCCGGACAGCTGATGAAACTGAGGAGTATTTCTGTATGTATTAAAGCCCTTTTGTGGGGAAAAACTCATTGTGATTGGCTGGGCCTGGCTCCCCAGGGGTAGGGCCTGGCTCCCAATTATTACAATTGACGGATATCCTTATATGAACAGTAATCGTTGAAATTGTTGCATGTTACAATTTTATTTTTGTTCATTATATTTATTGTTGTCGCCATTTAATGGTAAATGTGTACAATATAAATGTGTACAATATAAACTTCAAAGATGAAACACAGAACAGGAATACACATAAAACTGGCTTATCTACTACTTTCACTTCTTTCCTTTAGGTTTTTATTCGACTTTTAAGCGAATAAATATATTCCAAAATAGTGTAGACTAAGCTTTGGTTCAGAGGCTTTAAAGTACTTTACCATGGAATTGTTCAATACTCGTTTCTGATTGGCTTGAAGGGCATTCTACAGTGTGCATTATTTCCCTATAATGCACAGTTTACTGTACCAGCACGGCAGAATCCAATAGCTGTAGTTAATTCTTACATGTTCAATGTTTGAGCTGCTTTTGAAAGAAAAAGTCAGATTGAAAACATTATTGGCAGTGGCATCAGCACAGCTTCTGGGGCTTCAGCACTGGAGGATTTTCATCCAGCCTCAAACCTTTTGATAGGCTATCTAAAGTCAAAGTCAGGTTGCACACCAGCTGGCTGAAGATAATTGGCTAAATAATTTGACTAACTCTTTCCACCTGCGAACACACACACACACACACACACACACACACACACATGAAACACCCACATCAAACCACACCCCGAAACAACTCACATTAGAATTCAGTCATGTCCGCTAGCATTTCTTAATGAACCAAATCTAAAACGAGGCCAAATCAGGAAGTGTAGTTGCCCTTTAAAACGAACTAATGCACCTCTACCTTGCTACCTTACAGATGAGCCAAGGAGGAGGACAGATGAGAACAGCAGGCCAGTGGAGCTCTTAGAAAAGCAGCAGCCAGGGGCAAATGGTAGGGAAGAGGATGATTTAGGTGACCCAGTCACAGGCCCAAAACAAGTTGAGTTACCCCAGTATCCCCTTGACTGTATTGGATTGCAAAACTAAAGACACACACCAGACAAGACACAGAGACAGCAACAGAAGAGTAGGATATGATGGAGAGAGACACCAAACAAGACACAGAGACAGCAACAGAAGAGTATATGATAGAGCGAGACACCACACAGGACACAGAGACAGCAACAGAAGAGTAGGATATGATGACAGAGACACAAGACACAGAGACAGCAACAGAAGAGTTGAATATGGTGGAGAGAGACACCAGACAAGACACAGAGACAGCAACAGAAGAGTAGATGATAGAGCGAGACACCAGACAAGACACAGAGACAGCAACAGAAGAATAGATGATAGAGCGAGACACCAGACAAGACACAGTGACAGCAACAGAGGAGTAGGATATGATGGAGAGAGACATCTGTTCTCTGTTCACTACGTTGACATCAGAAAACCGCTCGCCCACACGATGCCATACACATGGTCTGCGGTTGTGATATCGGTTGGACATATTGCCAAATTCTCTAAGAGGATGTTGGAGGCAGTTTATGGTAGAGAAATGAACATTCAATTCTCTGGCAACAGCTCTGGTGGACATTCCTTCAGTCAGCATGCCAATTGCACGCTCCCTCAAAACTTGATACATCTGTGACATTGTGTTTTGTGACTAAACTACACATTTTAGAGTGGCCTTTTATTGTCCCAGCACAAGCTGCACCTGTGTAATGATCATGCTGTTTAATCAGCTTCTTGATATGCCACACCTGTCTGGTGGATGGATTATCTTGGCAAAGGAAAAATTCTCACTAACCGGGATGTAAACAAATTTGTGCACAGAATTTGAGACTAATAAGCTTCTTGTTTGTATGGAACATTTCTGGGATCTTTTATTTCAGCTCATGAAACACTTTACATGTTGTGTTTATATTTATATTTAGTGTAGCTTTACTTATTTGCACAAATTATAAGAGGTGAAATACAGACAGTGAAAAAGTAAAACATGGTTTACAAAGAATTTGCAGGTGAGGTAAAAAAAGCCTGTGAAATTACTAAATAAAAAAATGTACTTTTCATTTTACTTTTACACTTTTTACAACCAGGACAGGGCGAGAGAGGAGAGTAGAAAAGAGACAGCGACATGTAATACTAAGAGACACTAACAGAAGAGGGTAGACAAGAGACATCAACATAGAATACTAAGAGAAAGTAACATAATCCCTGCATCCCACTGCTGGCTTGCTTTTGAAGCTAAGCAGGGTTGGTCCTGGTCAGTCCCTGGATGGGAGACCAGATGCTGCTGGAAGTGGTGTTGGAGGGCCAGTCAATTTTTTTTTTAGCCCAATCCTAATGAATTGCCCTGTGTAGAGTGCTGTCTTTCGGATGGGATGTTAAACGGATGTCCTGACTCTCTGTGGTCACTAAAGATCCCATGGCACTTATCGTAAGAGTAGGGGTGTTAACCCCGCTGTCCTGGTTAAATTCCCAATCTGGCCACCACCTAATCATCCCCAGTTTACAATTAGCTCATTCATCTCCTCTCCACTGTAACTATTCCCCAGGTTGTTGCTGTAAATGAGAACGTGTTCTCAGTCAACTTACCTGGTAAAATAAGGGTCAAAAAGGAAAGAAGAGGGCAGACTAGAGAGGCAGCAACAGATGACACAAAGAAAGTGATGAAGAGGCGTTGGGACTGTAACCGAAAGGTCGCTGGTTTGAATCCCTGAGCCATCTAGGTGAAAAATCGAAGTGCCCTTGAGCAAGGCACTTAACCCTATTTGCTCCTGTAAGTTGCTCTGGATAAAAGCATCTGCTAAATGTAAAAAATATGAGAGAGAGAGTTGGAGGGGAGGGTGTGTGGGTACTGTGGGATTCTTAAATCAGTTTGCTCATTTAACAGGTCAGAAATTGTTTGAAGTTGTTGAATGGTTTTAGGCAATACACTTTAGATGTATGTGTTCCAGAGTAGAGAGACCCACAGTAGCTACTGTAATTGAGTACTGGCAGTGGCAGGTGGGAAGGTGCAAGTTACCTGAAGACGATATCATCTCTTAATGTTCTAATCTCGCAATGTTCATCTCAAAGTGCACGAAATTCATGCATTTAGCTGTTGAAATTCCTTCTTTTTTTTGTTGTGGGGAGAATGCCCCTGGACGCCCCTACTGGCTTTGGGCTAAGCCCCTAACGTCTTCAAATGCAATAAACGCTTACATAGCAGAGGTCTTGAATGTTTACAGTGATTTATATTAAGCAGCCATGGAAACCAGTGGAATACAGACAATGTGTGTTGAAAATCAAACATTAATTTCCCACAGTTATATTTTGTCTTTGCATTGCGATTTATGACTTTAAAGGATTTAAAGGTGAGTAATTGATATTGTTTTGTAAGGTGATGTAGTCCTTTTGTTATATATTTTACTGTAACATGGGCCTAAACCCATAAAAAGTCAGAGTAAAGAAAAGATTCCATGCACCGTTTTTCTATTATCCATCCAAGGACCACAGTGTTCTTCACCAATTGAAATAGAAAGCCCATCTATTTCTTCCACTGTGTGCCTGTAGTGTTCAGTTTAGCTGTGTTTAATGTCGCATCTTCTCTGCTCCTTATTATGGGGCTCTATTTCTGGCCTGGCTTGATTAGTCTGCTTTAGGTCCTCCACAGGCTAATTAGCAGTTTAGTGTCAGAGCCTCTAGAAAGACATCATTTGAGTCCGAATACTTACACTGTAACAGAACTAGCTGTTTCTTGAATTTGAATGTTATAGATATGGTGTTAACAGGGATTGGGCTACTTGTAGGGAAAATAATCAGAAAATATGCTTTTAGAGACTTTAGGTAAATGCAAAACAGCGAACAGAGATATTGCCTGGGTGGATCCTTCTTATTTGGCTTTCTGCTTCCTTGCCTGTTCAGTTCTGTGTCAGTCCCCACTGAGGACAGATTTACTTCAGACAGTTTAACGGTCACCCGTTCTGTGCCGGGTCCTGATAATGAGTGTGCTGTCATTAGTAGAGCTCTACTGAGCTCGCTCACTAAAAGGCCAACTGCTCTGAGTAATTAAGAAGGTGTTCATGCTCTTTACAGCATCTTACCTTTAGATCTCGCCCTTTACTACTTAACCTGAACGAAGGGGCCATCTCAAGGACCCCAATGGGTTCCTTCACTACTTCCCCTGACAAGAACAGCGGGGTATGGATCCCCTTTGTATAACAATGGCAGGGTTCTACTGAGCTATATGGAATTGTTTTAAGAAGGTCATACCAAGGATCATTTAGCTATTTGATTTTGAATTTTAAGACCCCTTGAAGTATATAAAAAAATATATATTTGATGAAACATTTTATTTGACCTTACCAAACCCATTGAATAACAGATTCACTACATGGAACAACGGCTAGTCCCCAAAACATAATCTAAATGAAGTTTGTTCTGAAGTGTCTGTCCTATATATCTTAGAGATATAAGAAAGATCAGTAAACATATATTAAACCATATATTTATAGATGTGAAGTTGGGAGTTGAAAGATCAAAGTGAGCTCCTCAGAGCTCTGGTTTACCTAAGCAGAGTCTATTTGCTAATTATGGACCCTTCTAGATGATGTAATGTAATGATTTTCCCATTATATATATAATGTCATTGATATCAGATGTCACAATATCAATAGATTTAGCTGTTAACATCGTTAACATCATTCACGTGCCAGATAGCCAGTCTTCGACATCGTCAAACAGGGATGAATTATTGTATAAATAATCAAATAGCATCTATTGACAGCCTACTCTTTGATAGACACAGAATATATGGCTGAGTTCGCAGGTTCTTTTTTCAAGGATGTGGTGGAACAAGTTAAGATGAAAGCGGCCAGTATCATGTCACATTAATAATTGAGGAGGCAAAAAGGGTGCTTGATTCGGTTAACCTTGTGAGTTATTTATTGTGTTTATAATATGACTTTCATGTTTGCTAATATCTCGTTGAGCCAGCCATGGCAAAAAAAGGGGAATTTCTTCAGAAGTTGCTTTAGGGATGTGGGTCGAGGTTGAAACTGACAGTGAGTCAGGGAATGTTGGACTGGGTTTTCACTCAAGTGCACTTGAACATTTCCCATCCTGGTAATTCCTATCATCCTGGTAATTCCTATCTTTAAAGGGGCAATCTTCTATAACAAAGGTACACGCCACCACTGTTTCTGTAAACAGCTGAGGGTTGAGGCTGGAGAAATGTAACCAAGTCACATACACATGGTAAGCAGATGTTAATGCGAGTGTAGCGGAATGCTTGTGCTTCTAGTTCCGACTATGCAGTAAAATCTAAGAAGTAATCTAACAAATTCACAACAACTACCTTATACACACAAATGTAAGGGGATGAATGAGAATATGTACATATAAATATATGGATGAGCGATGGTGGTGGTATAGAAAACAGTATATCCATATGAGATCAGTAATGCAGGATATGTAAATGTTGTTAAAGTGCATTATTTAAAGTGACTAGTGATACCTTTATTAAGTCAGTTTATTTAAGTGGCCAGAGATTTGAGTCTGTATGTTGGCAGCAACCTCTCTATGTTAGTCCTGTGTGGCTCAGTTGGTAGAGCATGGTGTTTGCAATGCCAGGGTTGTGGGTTTGATTCCCACGGGGGACCAGTACGGAGAAAAAAAATGTATGAAATGTATGCATTCACAACTGTAAGTTGCTCTGGATAAGAGTGTCTGCTAAATGACTAAAATGTTAGTGATGGCTGTTTAACGGTCTGATGGCGTTGAGATAAAAGCTGTTTTTCAGCCTCTTGGTCCCAGCTTTGATGCACCTGTATTGACCTCGCCTTCTGGATGAAAGACAATACTGTACATCCGTATTCATCGACCTGGCCAAGGCTTTTGACTCTGTCAACCATCGCATTCTTCTCGGCAGACTCAACAGCCTTGGTTTCTCAAATGACTGCCTCGCCTAGTTCACCAACTACTTCTCAGACAGAGTTCAGTGTGTCAAATCGGAGGGCCTGTTGTCCAGACCTCTGGCAGTCTCTATGGGGGTGCCACAGGGTTCAATTCTCGGGCCGACTCTTTCTCTGTATACATCAAATGATGCCGCTCTTGCTGCTTGGGATTCTCTGATACACCTCTACGCAGACGACACCATTCTGTACACTTCTGGCCCTACTTTGGACACTGTGTTAACAAACTTCCAGACGAGCTTCAATGCCATACAACTCTCCTTCCGTAGCCTCCAACTGCTCTTAAATGCAAGTAAAACTAAATGCATGCTCTTCAACCGATCGCTGCCCGCACCTGCCCGCCCGTCTAGCATCACTACTCTGGACGGTTCTGACTTAGAATATGTGGACAACTACAAATACCTAGGTGTCTGGTTAGACTGTAAACTCTCCTTCCAGATTCACATCAAGCATTTCCAATCCAAAATTAAATCTAGAATCTGCCTCCTATTTCACAACAAAACATCCTTCACTCATGCTGCCAAACATACCTTCGTAAAACTGACTATCCTACCGATCCTTGACTTCAGCCATGTCATTTACAAAATAGCCTCCAACACTCTACTCAGCAAATTGGATGCATTCTATCACAGTGCCATTCTTCTTGTCCCCAAAGCCCCATATACTATCCACCACTGCAACCTGTATGCTCTCGTTGGCAGGCCCTCGCTTCATATACTTTATTTACTTTGCCACCATGGCCTTTTTTGCCTTTACCTCCCTTATCTCACATCATTTGCTCACATTGTATATAGTCTTATTTTTGTCTACTGTATCATTGATTGTATGTTGTTTTACTCCATGTGTAACTCTGTGTTTTTGTATGTTGTCGAACTGCTTTGCTTTATCTTGGCCAGGTCGCAATTGTAAATGAGAACTTGTTCTCAACTTGCCTACCTGGTTAAATAAAGGTGAAATAAATAAATAAAAAATATTCGTCTGCTGTTTCCTGAAGTCCATGATCATCTCCTTTGTCTTGTTGATGTTGAGTGTGACTTTATTTTCCTGACAACACACTCCGACGGCCCTCACCTCCTCCCTGTAGGATGTCTCATCGTTGTTGGTAACCAGGCCTACCACTGTAGTGTCGTCTGCAAACTTGATGATTGACTTGGAGGCGTGCATGGCCACGCAGTCATGGGTGAACAGGGAGTACAGGAGAGGGCTGAGAATGCACCCTTGTGGGGCCCCAGTGTTGAGGATCAGCGGGGTGGAGATGTTGTTTCCTACCTTCACCACCTGGGGTGAAGTCCAGGACCCAGTTGCACAGGGCGGGGTTGAGACCCAGGGTAGTGCAGTGCCGTCTGGGCCTGCAGCCCTGCGAGGGTTAACACGTTTAAATGTTTTACTCACGTTGGCCACGGAGAAGGAGAGCTCACAGGCTTTGGTAGCGGGCCGTGTCAGTGGCACTGTATTGTCCTCAAAGCGAGCAAAGAAGTTGTTTAATTTGTCTGGGAGCAAAACGTTGGTGTCCGCGATGGGGCTGGTTTTCTTTTTGTAATCCATGATTGACTGTAGACCCTGCCACATACGTCTTTTGTTTGAGCCGTTGAATTGCGACTCTACTTTGTCTCTATACTTTCGCTTTGCTTGTTTGATTGCCTTGCAGAGGGAATAGCTGCACTGTTCGGTAATGTTTCCGGTCGCCAGAAAACGGCTGGCTGTACCGACTCTGACAACATATCCCGAGTGAGCCATGTTTCCGTGAAACAGAGAATGTTACACTCGTGCCCTGATTTCGTCCACCTTGTTATTTAGAGATTGGACATTGGCGAGTAATATGCTCGGAAGCGGTGGATGGTGTGCTCGCCTTCTGAGTCTGACCAGTAGGCCTCTCCTGCAGCGACCGCGTTGTTTTGGGTTGGCCTCTGGGATAAGATTGCATGTCTAGGGTAGAGGTCCGAACAAAGGATTCACTTCGGGAAAGACGTATTCCTGGTCGTAATGATGTAAGTTGACATCGCTTTTATATCCAATAGTTCTTCCTGGCTGTATGTAATAACACTTTTTTCTGGGCTAACAATGTAAGAAATAATACATAAAAAAACAAATAACTGCATAGTTTTCTAAGGACCTGAAAATTTATAAGCGCAAAAATGGATGTAGAAATCACAGATTGACCCTTTTTTTTAATAATTAAGACCGAGGAATATTGAGTGTGGTATTTTCTCCTGTCTATGTTAAATTTCTAGAAGTAATAAGGGAGAGTGGGGAAAGTTGAGGCTTTTTTACATTCAGCATCACTACGTTAAGGGAAATGTAGTACTCTTTCTAACAAATATATCTACATATATTTCAGGATGTTGTGTATCCCTGGAAATAATCTGAATTCATGTAAACATTCCAGTTTGAAAACATAGCTTGTCCATCAAAAGTGGTCTCCTTGGCACAACTTATCCTGGGTACAAATGTCTATACTGAATGAGATATGTGACCAACATGCTCGATTCGGTCTTATGTAACAACATTTGAAATTGTGTTTTTTACATTAGATAAAAGTAAAGACTCAAAACTATAAATTGTATATCATACACTACAGTTGAGGAACGATATGTAAAGTAATGCTGCTTTGAAAGTTGATATACTTGAGAAAATGGCCCTTGAATGTTTTGGTACACTTACTGGAGAGCTCTTATTTGTCTACACCCATTCAGCATCATTCACACCCTCTAAAGCCTTAGCCCCACCCATCTTTTTAAGATTTTCACATGTCCGTGTACTAAACAACCAAAGATTTCAAGACTAAAGTCTGGTTTATACTACGGTGTGTTCGTAAATTTAATCTGAGCTGCCAGAGTGTGCTCAGAGTGCGCTCTAGGCGTTCGGGGATTCGAAACCAGCAAACTTACGGTTACTGTCCCAAAACTCTAACCGAAGGCTACCTGACGCAATACTATTGATGGCTCTCTTGGTCTTGTATACTTGACGACTGTATAGTCAACTCATTGTTCAAAGGGTAATATAAATGATTGTTTATGTAGCCCCAGATTGTGAAGTGCGCATCCCGTACATTCTATTTCTATCGCTCGTATCCACTCCTTCTAGACACTGTTTACCTAGCCAGCATGTCATCATTGTCAGACAAACTTTGTAGGAGACTACAGTAGCCAGTTACATTATGGGATGTAGGCAGGATACTGGAAAATACAGTTGGAAGAGTGCCACTCGGTAGGCTATTTATTTTCATCTTAGAGAGTAATATAAATAGCCTCTGAGTAATATTAGCCAAAACACTTCCCATTTGGACTGTCAGGTGTGACACGTTGTTTCCAGTTGATCCTGGGCATTCTGAAGAAAGTCTCCAACACACCCGGATTGATAAGCGACAAGAAATCGGAGTGTTTAGTTACACACACGCCATCTTCTGCTGCATCGTCAGTCTGATGTTCTACCTCCATTATTGGAATAAGCTGGTCCCATTCTCGACAGCCGAGACATTCACTGTCTGTAGGTAGAGAGAGGTAGGCATCTCCCGCAACTGCACCACCAGTCACCATGCGTTCTGGGAAGTGTCTGTGTTTCCTCGACATCTGCTCGGTCCGGTCTCTCTCTAGGTCTTTTTCTCTCAGTCAGCTCGCAAATGGAACAATTCAGCCTCAGGATACTCTGGTTCAAACCAATACGGCACAACAGTACCATTCTGAAAATAAGGCAGGTCTCAAAAGTGTTCTTTGTTCTCGATCTGACATTCTTTATTCCAATTAAATTTGACGAGGGCAGAAAATACTGAGAGGGAGTGAGAATAGAAAATGATTGTTTACATCCTTCAACCATGCCCACCTCGGAAGTCCCGACCTAGGTCCCAACCCGCCATTAATCTACCTCCTGGATTTCAATACAAAAATAACAAAATACCTTGGTAAAAATGTGTCTACTGAAAAAAGTTAGCTATGGGGAAGAGGGGCGTGAAATCAGCTTATTACCTACATCTAAATACTCAAGCAATGGCCCTAAAAACTGTCAGGGGTACTGACAAACGACCAGGCAAGTGTTATAAAGGGCCCAGATGTGTTTTTGGGTGAACTTCCCCTTTAACACCTAACACTACCTTGTACTTTTTTAACACTTTTAACATAGGCCAGGCCCTGTTGTTACCTCCTATCCCAGCAATAATGCTTTACATTACACCTGGGAAGAAAACACTTCAATTTGCCTATTCCCGTTGCCATTGGCTCAACCATTGGCTCAACTTACCCCATGGCCATTGGCTCAACTTACCCAAGGCAAGCATTTTTACTTTATTAGCCCACACAGCGGGGACTGTGAGGGGACACACACACAAACACACACATTAATTTGTGTTGTTGTATTGTTTGTGTTATTTCTTAGTATTGTTTGTATATCATTTTTATATAAGTGTGTGTGACTGTCCTTGTCTATTCAGTGTGTCAGTGTTTTGTTACTTTTCATGTCTGCTTCTGCAAAAGCTAATGGGGATCAAATAAAAAGCACTTTCATGCTAGGTTTAGGACCTCATATTGAACCTTATAGAGACCCCCTGATGTGGGTCTTTCTATAAATAATGGGGCCAATGTGTGACATTGGGATAAAAATTTCAAAATGGTTTGAAACAAAAATAAAATGTATTTTCATACAGTTCCGCATGTGTACTTAGAGGAATAAAAGTGAATATAAGCAAATTGTCTCATAACTCCTCCTATACATCAACATAGGCCAAGTACTATCCATCCTTCAAGCAGGGTTCATACAGACATTGGCAAGTCAAATTCAAGGACTTTCAGGGACTTTTTCAAGCAAAGACCTTAATGTTATGCAATTGTATAATTGATATAATTGTACATATAGGGCCTAATATAGAACCCTCTCCTCCCCCCAAAAAGCATGCAAAAAGTGTAAAAAAAAGTAGGCCATTACCACTAAAAATAATGCATTTTTTGGGGCCTTTTTAGGCTTTTCCATTGATATTCAATTATTCAAATTATTATACAATTCTAAAATATGTGTGAGTAATGTGGACATATCCTGACTAAATAGATTGGATGCATGCATGGACAATTTTCCTGTAGCATATGTGGTCGACGCAGGCACACATAATAAAGCCATGAATAGCAGTAGCTTTAATCTCACCATTTGAATCTCACCATCACTGTTTTTATAATGAGAAAGTGATCAAAACCAGGTTATTATTTTAATGGAACAGTTTGTATGGAAGGCCAAGTTGTATGGAAAGCCACATCTCTCACAAGAAAAAAAAATTGTAAGGGAGCAGGAGAATTTATAAATTGGCTACAATAATTACAAGGACTTTTCAAGCATCAAATTGAGGAAATGAGGAGATTTTCAAGGTAGGCCTATTCCCGTACTTGAATTCCTGAGCTACAAATTCAAGTTCAAGTAGGTTACTTCAAGCCCCATGTATTGTTTAAAATTGCAGGTGTAACATGGAAAACAAAATGTATATCATGTTATTTCATTACCAGATCATATTGTGTAGAAGCCCACTAGGCTATGTAATTTGTTGTCATTATATCCAGAATAATGAATAGGAATAGCGTTGGGCGTTGCACAATAGTCTATCCTACACAATTGCGCACAGTAGACTCGGCGTCCAATCCGAGGCACCAAAAAATATAAAACCGTGAACACATTACCTTGATGCTTTCTCTGTTAAATCTAAGGAGATTCTGCTGTAAATCAAGCAGACAACAACAGATGATCAACATCAATTCTCTAGGGATATTAGATCCAACGTCGATCCAGGGACAACTGTCTTCGCCAGTGTAATGAATGAGACACCAACATATTCTGGACATTCCTCGCGGACCTTCCAGCACTTGGGCTTTTGTTGCATCGCATGCGCTATCACAACAGCTGTTTATCACTTGACTGTCATTCGGGAAAATTCCTTCCTGGATCAGATGATGATGTGTGAAAATATCATGGTGTAACTAAATCAGCTCGACACCAAATGTGCATCCAACAAGTATTATGCATAATTATTGAAGAGCCACTTTAATGACAGTATCGATTTCGGTTTTACGTTTGAAGGTACGGTGACTCTTTCGGTTAGCAGCATTCGATTTTGGACAAATCTGTCAAGACAACAACCTTAAAATTATCTACTTTGGTTTAGATACAGGAATCATAAAACCTCTAGCACAATAAATTCATTTGACATGGTGAAAATCTTTTTTTTTACCTAACTTGCTTACCACTTTTACCATGTGGTTTCTTCATTCACAGCCTCAATGAAATTATGACCTCTTCCTAAATATTTGGTCAAATGGTTACATTTGTGTATGGTTTCCTAGAAATAAGGGTGGCTCAACTTACCCCACCTCCCCTAAAAGGCTCTTCATTCTTAAAGGAAAACTCCACCCTTAAACTATCTTTTGGTGTTGGGACTATGTTAACAATGGACTAATGAAACAAATACCAAAATATAGCTTTTGGGTGGAATTTTCCTTTAATCTTCCCTCAAATTTAGGCATATCAATATTTCCTCACACAATTAAACTAGCTGAATAGAGTTGGATACATTGATATTCTTATAGTTCTCACATTGAATTCTGCGCAGTGTACAGTAGCTTTGCCTTTTCTATAGCATGGCTGAGTTGAATGGAGTGAAAGTCGACAGAAGTGAAAGTTGAAAGTAAGCCTGCCCTTTGTTCATTTCAACTTTTCAGTACAAGGTGAGCTCTTTGAAGTTCAAACCTTCTCTCCTCTTCCTCCCTCCTCCTCTCCTCCCATGATAATAGATCAGCTGTTGGAGAGACGTTCAGATGCAGCTCTCTGACAGATGGTGTCTTTTATGCCTGGGCCCCTGCTAAATGAAATGTGAGATGAGAGGTGAGACAGGCACTCCAACCAACCGAGGTTAACTTTGCTCAGAAACACTTGGGAGGAGATAGAAACCCCATCAAGGTCAACCTGATCTGAGTTTGTGACAAGTGACTGATATACATTTAATGGGTGAAGACTATATTGGGTGCTTTGTTTAGGAGAAATATGACAGAGGGAGGTAGAACACGATAGAGGGTTTACAAGAAGTAAGAGAGTGTGTGAGAGCCTATGGGGAGGCAGAGCGAGAGAGCAGCAGAGAAGGAGGAAGTGAGAGGAGGAAGGAAGGGATTGGTTAAAGTGGATGTGATTTGTGGGTTACCTGCTACTGTTGTTATTTTAATACAGTGAACAGTAAAGGTCAAGTGAGTGTAAGTTCTCGGGCTTGGCTCGTCTCCCAGAAAACAGAGTGAAACAGACTCTCTTTCTCTCCATAAATGTATTCCCCCACTGTTTCACCCAAGGTTGGCCATGACAATATGTTCATCTAACAGCTTTCTGATCAGACCAGGCTGTTGTAGCTCTGCTCTCTTTAAGGTGTTTTACACCTCAGTGTTTTGAATTCAGGCCGTGTTGTTTTGTTAGACGTGTCAGTCAGTGGTCATTCTGCTGTAACCTCAGCACAGAATGATCTGGAGTGAAAAAGTTTTCACATGCAGAAACACACACACACACACACACACACACACACACACACACACACACACACACACACACACACACACACACACACACACACACACACACACACACATACACATACACATTAGCCATTAGATAACCCATACTTCCTGGTCAGTGAAACCCATTGTGTTCAATTCCCTGCTGTCACACTCACACACAGGTTTTGGAGGGATAAAGAGAACAGGACCCACTGCCTGTATCTGTAAGCCTCTCTCCTCTAATGCTCTCATTGTTGCTGTTGTTTACTTCTCTCTCCTGTGATTGAGCGGGAGTCAACACTCCACTGAAGGGCTTTGTGGAGATACTGGCTGGCGGGTCCCTTGATAGATCTTTGTTTAAGCTTTATTGCTTTCAGTCTCTTTAAAGATGGTTCTGGGGGAGATTGTTGGGGGTTCTCCTCAGGGATGTATTGGAAGCTTTCTTGGAACTCACATTTGGTAACGTCTTCAAGGTTTTCTTGGAAGGTGTTGGGGTTTCTCTAGGAATCGATAGTTGTGAAGGGAAAGTGTTGGAAGTTTTCTTGGGATTGACAGTTGGAAAGGTGCTGAAGATTGCTTTACGAGAGGTGTTCATGGAGCAAATCGTTAGGAAAGTATTGGCGGTTCCCTTTAAGAAAATGTTTGGTAGGGTGTTTTAGAGTACCAAAGGTTTCTCTGTTTTGCCCCATTGCTGTGCCTCTCTACCTCTACCTAAGCATTATTCATATTGTTTCCTCTCCCTGCTCTGAGTTCATTCACAGCCAGCAGTATTTAATTGTTTATATATATTTTTATTTATTTAACCAGGCAAGTCAGTTAAGAACAAATTCTTATTTACAATGACGGCCTACCACAGCCAAACCTGTGCGCCGCCCTATTGGACTCCCAATCACAGCCGGGTGTGATGCAGCCTGGATTTGAATCAGTGACTGTAGTGACACCTCTTGCACTGAGATGCAGTGCCTTAGACCGCTGCGCCACTCGGGAGCCCATTGGCTATGTACTGTATGAATGTGTGTGACTCTGCATGTGCAATATGTGGGGCTGTCTCCATGCATTCTCTGCAGGTGGAATCAGAGCCAGGTGGGGATGAGTTTGGAAAAGAGGCACAGTGAGAAACAAAGCTTCTCAAATAGATTCAAGCCAAAGCCTCACCCTCTGTTTACCATGGGACTACTGTGAGACAACACAGAGAGAGCACCAGGGCTAAATGTTCCTCTGTATTTCTCACACAGAGAGACTACATTGTAAAGACATCAGAACACTTTTATCAGCTTTTTTATGGCGTAAGTTCAATAGTGAAGACTGTGGATAAGGGAGATTCAAGAATGCTCTAGAAACATGAGGTCTGGCTCTTGAAATATACACTCAGTTGACAGTTTATTAGGTACACCCATCTAGTACCGGTTTGGACGCCCCTTTGCCTCCATGAAAACATTCCCTAGACAATTACACCACTACCACCAGCCTGTATCATTGACACCAGGCAGGATGGGGCTATGAACTCTGCCATCAGCATGACGCAGCGGGAACCGGGATTCGTCAAACCAGGTAATGTTTTTACACCCCTCAATTGTCCAGTCACGTGCCCACTGGAGCCACTTCTTCTTGTTTTTAGCTGATAGGAGTGGAACCCGGTGTGTGCTGCAATAGAACCATCCATGACAAGGACCTACGTGTTGTGCCTTCCGAGATGCCGTTCTGCACACCACTGTTGTACTGCGCCGTTATTTGCCTGATTGTGGCCCGTCTGTTAGCTTGCGCGACTCTTGCCCTTCTCCTTCGACATCTGATCAACGAGGCCAGCCGTTTCTGAGATACTGGAACCGGCGCGCCTGGCTCCGACGATCATACCACGCTCAAAGTTGCTTAGGTCACTTATTTTGCCCATTCTAATGTTCAATCGAACAGTAACTGAATGCCTCAATGTCTGTCTGCCTGCTTTTGCAAGCCACGGCCACGTGACTCACTCAATTTTCTTGAACGGGTTGGTGTACCTAATAAACTGAATATAGGATGTTCTAGAAAGTTAAATCAACCCAATGAAATGAAGAGTTCGCTGAATTGCCATCACTGATATTGATATCAGTGTAGACTGAGGGTATGAGTGTGTAATGCAAAGTGACACTAGTAATGAAGCTAAATTATGTAACCACTTGAGGCCGGAAACATGGGGTGAAAAGGACAAGGGAGGGAGACAGTTCAGTCAAAATCAATCTCGTTTTCAGTAACCATGATTTCCTTACAACAAATATCCCTGTTACTTTTCAATAGCCCCGATTCTGTCTCGTCTCACAGCAAACCCACGCTGACTATTTTGATCTTGAACAAACGAGGCATCTAGGAGCTATCTGGTGATTTCTGTCGTATGCCCACAGCTTTACTTGTCTAGACATACCCTTTCATATCGACACTCATACTCTCTGTGTCCTTTCTGCTTTTCATTACGCATTTCTGGGGGACACATTCTTGTGTGAGTGACACCAAAAGAGACGTTTCTCCCCATGTAGGGTTTCTGCCTAAATGCTACTGTCCTTTTGTCTTGTCCACCTTAGCCTGAAGGTTTTACGGCAACGTTGACAATGCACTCTGTTACATCTTAGATCTAACTTTTGAGTAGAGCCAGACTGCATTTGTTTCAATGTCATTTACAGGCACATTTGTAATAGATTACTTCGAAACGAATCGCAATCTAGATATTTGACGACACTTTAAACAGAGACCGTTTTAGACGTTTCCTCAAACTTATGGTAGTTCCGTGTCCTCTGTCATAAAATATCACACTTGTCACAGTGTGATCAGTATTGAGCTGTCATGTTATCTGAGATTTTGACCTGAGCTAGTAATCACGCTTGGAAAATATGAGCTTATTCTCATTGAAGAGAGTTGAAGTAAAGGTATCGGGACAACATTTCCATTGACATGACATGTACATAAACTTTTCAATTTACATTAGCAACGGGAATGTCACGAGCTGAGAGAGGGTTCAGATGAAATGTTTCCTTAGCAGTAAACGTCACAGTTGCCACTAGACAGTAAGCTAAGCATGCAAACTATTCAACTAGCTATGCAAACAACTTTTCATACATCTACCATATTACATTCTTGATTAATGCAAAAAAAACATATTATAAAACCTTATAAATGCACCAATTCACAAGCATGTGCCAACATTTAAATGGTTTATTATCTTTCATACGCTCATGAATTTAGCTGCACGATAATAACACAGCCAAAGTGGCACAGCTGCTAGCTAGCTTGCTAACATTAGCTAACAACATTTGCTTCATCAAGTAAGTTTACCCCTCTCATACGAATATAAAAGAACAGATAGCAAGCTAAACAAAATGTCTGCATCCTCCTCGCATATTAACTTACTAGCTAAATTAGGTAGCTCAGCAAAACGTTATCTGAACCATAGCTAGATTACTCTTAGGCCTACCTCAAAATAACCATGCTTCATTTAATCAATATCATGCAAATCATTACATGAAATAAAGCTAATTCTGACTGGAAAAGGTGTTAATTCACTGGGCAGTTGATGCTTGTGTTCCTG
Organism: Salmo trutta; assembly: GCF_901001165.1. Classification (NCBI taxonomy): domain Eukaryota; kingdom Metazoa; phylum Chordata; class Actinopteri; order Salmoniformes; family Salmonidae; genus Salmo; species Salmo trutta. Next base: position 2,032,515 of record NC_042989.1, read on the forward strand.
CTCGTTTTTGCATTCAAATAGATTATGGTGTTCCGAGATTCCCTTAGAGCTACTGCATCAACTTCAACCAGCTTTACTGCAATTTCAGGTAAAAACAAATTAAAACAAGTCTCAGGTAAATGCCTATACATTTGAGCTCTGCTATTATGATTTTTGCATATAGATTTGTTATAATAAGTATTTTATGGTTTGTTTAACAGGATGTGTTAAACAAAGGAAAACAAGCTGAGTCTCTGGGGCTGTTGAGGGAAGTGTTCTTCTATAATTGATGTTACATGTTCTTAGATGACTGATTTAGCTGCAGGTGCCTCAGGTTATTCAGTCATGAAGGGTAACTGTCCATAGTAAAGTATACAACAATGGAAAGACGGCTGAGAAAATGAGTTCAAGAGTGACATGAGAATACAAATGAAAGACTAGAAAATATATCATGCAACTGAATGGTAAACAATCAGCTACAGGCACACAATACCCCATCAAAAGAACACCCCATGACGAACAAGAAACGTTTGCTCATGCAGAGGAAAAAAATGAAGCGATAGACAGACATATTTGTATAACCCCTGCCTGAATTGCAGACGACTCTCGTACCAATGGCCAGTCTATAATGTCTCTAGAATTAATATAGATATTTTAAGCACTGCAAAGTAAAAATGTTTTGGCGGGAAAAAAATCCTCTACCACAAACCGTTTGAAGAATGTGGCATCATTGATTCATATGAAGGCTTGAAGGCACTTGCAATCACCTCACAACTGTCCGGCGTTGTTTGAGAGCTGGGGTGAGAAGGATGTGTGGCATGTGAAGTGCTCAGTCGAGGATTGTCCGTCCACACACATGCACACACTAACAACTTCACCGCCACACACAGCTCCACCACATACAGCCTTAAAACACCCACAGGCACTCCAACTTAGCTCCTCCATATTTCATTGAGTGTACATAAACCTTCCTCTCTCAAACACACACGCGCCCACCCGACCCCTCTCTACACTCACATTTTTGTTGTATCGAGTCGATATCTCAGCCATAAGCGCCTAACCGTATGTCTATGTCTTAGCTTTGACCTTGTGAGTGATTAGAGCTGCCAGCGTAGCTAACAGAACTCTGTTCGACCGGCAACATTCTGTACGTTCATCAACTTTTCATCACCGGGCTGTCTCAGTGGACCTCTATAGCCAAGCTGTCTGTGTTTTGGTTTCATGGGCTTTTATAGGAGGTTAAATCTACCTTTATCTCCCTGATGGGCTGCAACACACGCACACACACACACACACACACACACACACACACACACACACACACACACACACACACACACACACACACACACACACACACGACTCATAGCAGTGCATCACTCCCATTGCAGAACAAATCAAAACGTTCACACTGTAATCTCAGATCAAAGACAGCACTCCTGAGAGTCTTCTCTCTCCAACAGACCTGGTCTCCTCCCCTCCTTTTATCCATCTGGATTGTCTGTCTGATTGACTTAGCTCATGCTGATATACAATACCATACCATGATTGACTTTATCTTATCTCGTTATCTTAAGTTTGGTGTCAGATTAAGTTCATCAGGTTTTAGAAGATTTACAGACCCAATATGGTCGTTTCAGGCTCTTCTCAGTCACTGTGGGATTGTGTGTGTTTGAATATAAGATGATGGACAAAGCAGCTTTGGTGTGAATGCCATTCATATGAAGTGGAGCCTGTCTGTTTTCATTTTCTGTATGTTTTCCATGTGGTTCTTACCTTTCAAGGGTGTATTTTTGTCGTTTGAGGCGTGTGTCAATAGCGATTATTCAAAAATGTGATCATAGAAGCGTCAGTTATCCTTCTCTGATCTGCTGGTCTGATATGTTTGAACAGTACACTGCAATAACATAAGAGAAGGAAGAGGCAAACCAAACGGCCTTGTATGGAGATTATAGGATACGGATGCAGACACAGCGTAGCTTCTTTAACCCGTCTCCTCCCCTTCATCTACACTGATTGAAGTGGATTTAACAAGTGACATCTATAAAGGATCATAGCTGTATTCACCTAGTCGGTCTATGTCATGGAAAGAGCAGGTGTTCTTAATGTTTTGTACACTCAGTGTGTATTTATTGTTCCCGTCACTTGAAAATGAATGTGCATCTGTATTTAAAGGTACAATGCACTGCAACAAACATAATCTAAACACAGAGCTGGCTATACGAGCCAGAGAAGTCTACCTGACTGTCCCTTGAAGGAAAGTCTCTCAGTCCCCTTCTCTAGGCAGAGAGGAGCTGCAGGCAAGGTGAAAACCCTCCCCTGTACACAAGACCAGTGATAAAGTGAACGTGGTGTAATTGAGTAGACAAATGATTCCGTCGTTAGGAATCCGGGCCCATATGAATTACAGCTAATTAATGATCCTGTAGGAACGCATATTTAGAATGGAGGAGCGGAAGGAGCTGGGAGAGAAGAGAATAGTTGCTCTCAGAAAGGGATGGGAAGATAGGATGATGGAGAAAGAGGAGGCAGGAGAAGGTTGAGAGTGAAGGAGATGGAGATTCAGATAAAGGAAATGAGAGAGAGGAGAGGAGAGAGAGACAAGAGAGAAATAAACATAAAGAGAGAATATAGGTTTATTCTATTCTACTGAGCCATTTACTTTACGTTCATATTATTTTATTATTTCTCATTGTTGTTGCATTTTTGAGAAGGAACCTGCAAGTAAGCATTTCTTTGGACGATGTGTACCATGTGTATCTTCGTACTTAGGACTAATAAAGCTTGAAACAGAAATTGTTCTAAGCTGTCTCTTCCCTCTGCGTCATCACTATAATCTGGTGTGGTGCTGAGGGAGAGTAGAGTAGTCTCGGTAGAGTATGATGTCACACTCCCCCAGTGTCGAAGCATCACTGGAGTACTCAGCTCAGTCGACCCACCGAGCCACTGCAGGTCCAGAAAACACCCAGGCAGTCACTCAAATACATGGACGCACACAAGCACGCAAGCACACCTACCTACCTACCTACCTACCTACCTACCTACCTACCTACCTACAGTCCAGGAATACAAAGCCTCTGGACCAGTTCTCTTTCCTCTTCTGTCCGTGTCTGCGTAACCATGCCGATTCACAGGCCAGTGATGCGGCATGCATAATCAATAGAGATCCTGAGATAGAGTCCGCTGCTGGTTTTTACACATCAAAGCAACCGGCCTGGGCAGGAGGGAGAGGAGAGCTAGTTGTCCATGCAGCTCCTCTGTGAGATACTTCTTTGGTGGGGGGGGGGGTAGGTTTGATGCAGCTTTGTCAGAGTGTTTATAGAGGGAATGTCTCCTAATTAGTAATTGTGCTTTCTTCTCCTAACAGAAGGAGGTAACTAACGAACATCTGCAGTGTGGGGAAGTCAGTAAGAGAGCGAAATGAAAGAGGGAGGGAAAAAAAATCTATTTTGTGAAGCTTTCGGCGTAGAAGACCGACATTCTCAAATGTACACTCTCTTAGACACACAAAGTTTAAATCAAATCAAAAACACATGGTTAGCAGATGCTATTGCGAGTGTAGCGAAATGCTTCTAAGGATAACAATGTAAGAAATAATACATTAAAAAAACAAAATACTGCACAGTTTCTTAAGGACTAGCAGCGAGGCGACCCTCTCTGTCAGACAGTTTACCTCTGTCTTGAGGGTCTTGTATCATAGCAGATATCTGTCCTGAGGGTCTCGTCTCTATATTCACGGAGGACTTCTACTTTCCTCTCTGTCATTCATCCGAGCCCTCATATCAATGCACCTCTACACTGGAGAGGTGACACTATAACATCCAGATGGTCTTTCATTTCCACTGTCCCACTCCAGACCTCAGGAGACACACAAAACCACATCTCCCTCTAATAAGCCCATCCCATCCCCCTTCACAGTCACACTGTCTGCTCCCCTCCATATTATCAGGGTCATTTAACTCAGGGACAGGATGAATCCATTCAATAAAGAAAGAGAAACTACCACATCGTACTCCAGTCCACCAGCCCTCTGAGCCTATAAGCTAAAAGAGTAATTGATATTCCCCTCCACTTTTCTCCCTCACTCTTTTTTTTCCTCCTCTCGTTCGGTAACAGCAGGGCTAAACTGGCGCGTTCTGTTGACGTCGCTTCCAAAGACTTAGCTCTGTAATACATCCCGGGAAAATGACACGCTCCTGGATGTAATTCCTCCGTTCTGTGTCAAACTGGGATTAATTCCCTTCAAGCTCTGCTGGGAGTAGCTGGATGAGTCGGAGTTCTCGGCAGGGGAGGGAATGACGACGGAATCGTGACATGAGTTATGATGCCACACGTTTTTGGGTGTCTGTTTTTGTCCCCTCGTATCTTTTTTCAGGTTGTTATTGTAAATTATATGTTTTAAAAGAAAAATTGTTCTCAGTGAATAACTGCTATATACAGCTTCTAATTAATTTAGATTCTCTTTGCAGTGCCAAGGTGTTTATGTCTCCTTTTAATAAGTGTAAAAAGGCACAGGTGCCAGAACATTATCTTTTAAACAGTTTATATTTAATCGGGTGCTGTTTTACCTGCTGCAGCGGTCCTTGCCAGCAGAACTCTGAACCAAAATTGACTTACTGGAGATGATTTCAAGAAATCAACATTCATTCCAGCCTGAGAGGAGCGTAGTCTCTTCGCCAAACTCTTCCTAATACATCTTTAAATTGCCAAACATGCCGGGGACAATTCTTCGCATGAACGATTCAATTGAGTTAACATTACATAGAAAGTGAATTACCAGCCCTGCTTGTTAGTATAATCTCATTTAGTAAGACTATTTGATCGTCCCACAGCGAGACAAGATTGAAATCCTTTCCATAAAATGATATCAGTGTCAGAAAGAAGACGTTCTACCACTAAGAATAAACAGCAGTGGGTTTACACTCAAGCGATGCCAGCCTCACGGAGCAAGTAAACAAACACCAATATAAACCGGCTTTCTCTTTGTTCCCCTTTCTTCTGTCTCCTCGCCTGTGTTTTTTGAGAAATAATCTTGAGGAAGAGGGATTTAGTCAAGCAAAGGGATTGAGCTCCCCTGCTGTTCTCTCTAATGTTCTCCTTTGATGTCCAGGGAAGACAGGACACTGCTAAGATAAAATACAATTCTACTCTCCGCCCATACCACCATTTGTGACAGATTCATTTTTAAAAAATGTGCTGAAATTGCTCACATGTGCACTGTGAAAAAGATTTCTCATCGGTTCCTGTGGAAGAAAATGCCTCAGGCGTTGAAAAATCTGGCGCTGAGGTGTTTTCGCTTCAGGCTATAACCTCCCTTTGACATAATCTGACATTCGCTGGAAGGTGAATTCCCCCCTTTTCTGGAATTCCAGGGGTGCGATTATGATCAGATCTAGGAGCTTTAGTAGCCTGGTTATCTCTGATGGACAAGAAGGGGTGCTGATGAGGTACTTAGGGGACTGCTTTAGGGGGAGTCGTGGTCTGTGTAGTTCACGAGTTCTGAGGTGGCAGAACCTTTGAGGCACAAGTGTGCTATTTCGTCTTTACCTTGAAATCTGCATTGCCTTAGGGACTTATTCAAATATGAATCTTGATATCTACTTTAAGCAAGGAAATAGGAAGATCACATAATGCCCTGCACTGTAAACTAGTGTAAAAAACACCTCCCATTTAGGTGTGAATTGCAAATAAGTGCAAATAACATTTCTCTGGGGTCCAATTATGCTTAAAAGTTGACTTGATCATGCATGATCAAAATACACCGTTTTCACCACTCACACACTTTTATCAATCTTCTCCTCCAGTTCACCAGCATAATAAACTCCGCTTTGTCCAGGCAGATCCAGGCAGGATTTACTTTCAAATTGAGAGAGTGCAGCTATGGCCAGGCAGATCGATGGCATTCGTTTTAATTACACTTATCCAAAGCCATTATAACACTTGGCGCTGCCATTTTGGTCGACGGATCCCTGATTTATTGTGTGACAGAGGCTTTTGATTAGATGGCAGGGCTCCAGCTAACGCTTCAGTGTTTCCTGTAGACATGGATCAATAGGCCAGGCTGAACAGCCAATCACTGCAGTCTAAAGATTGGCTTTTAGACCTGGCAGGGAATCCCACTCAGTAAATAACCAGTGTTGATTTTTGTGTTTGCATTTTGTCGTTTTTAGGGCTTTTTGTTATGGTTACTGCCGCTTGTAAAAATGATCATCTATAAGAATTGTAAGGCGGATGAGGCAATTCTGGTTGAACAGTAAATGTGGGCATTGTTTGGTGGTCGAGCAGAAAGCCTTTTTCAATGTCAACAGTTTAACTACATTTTGACTCTTAGGTTGATATAGTTGTCGGTTATCCTATAAGCTGTTATCAGATATATATTTTGTAATTGAATTCCTGTTAGCAACTGTTAAATACCCAAGTCAGTTTTCCGTTTTCCTCAGTTATAGTAATCGATGTTAGTTCAATCGCTTAGCAGAGCTGCTTGACACACTCAACCTTTTCAATGTGATTTGATTTGAGGTTGGGTTACCTAATGCGTCCACCTCATTCTTCTCACCTCAGGGTCTGCTTCTCTATAATTACGTCTCTAACAACCAGCAAATGCCAATCTATGTATGCACTATCTATGTCTTCCCTATTAAAATCTGCTGAGGCGGCTGGCAGGGGGTAAAGTTTCCCTTTTGAAAGGATAAGAGTGTAGATGGAAGAGCGATATACGTGTGTGTGTGTGTGTGTTAGATACTCTCTCCGTCACCTATGCCCCTGTGAACCCACCAGCGTTCTGTTTGGGTCCACACTCTAATTAGATGAAACTCATTCATCCTCATCACATCTGTGTTACACTCTGAAGGTATTCTGACCCAGCACAAGGTTATTTCCATGTTAAAGGACCCATGATCACCCAGGGTTGGGTAGGTTACTATGTAAATGTAATCCATTACAGTTACTAGTTACCTGTCCAAAATTGTAATCAGTTACACAACTGTTGGATTACGCAAACTCATTAATGTAGTCTGATTACATTCCGTTGCTTTTAGATTACTTTCCCCTTAAGAGGCATTAGAAGAAGACAAAAAATGTATGTTAGCCATTCGAACGACATCTATTGCAGGATAAATCAATGTTAAAGATTACCAAGCTGGCCATATATGGATGTAAAATTTTACTTTATGGGTTGGTTATGTACATGTAGGCTTCTTTAACCCATCGCTTTCTACTACATATAACAATACAATTCAATGAAATCTTTACATTGAAAACCAAAGTCTATCAGAATTCCAGTCATAATAAATGTTATACCCCTTGATGTTCAAGAATAGGATGTGGAAATATGGAAGTATAGATTAGCCAAATTGTTTTACCTGAGTATGACCCCAAAACTAAGGACTTATTAGCCAGCCCTACTATGTTGTTTATGATTACTTTGTTGTCATGGAGGACTGATTGGGCTCGTTGATTCGAGTTGAAAAATAAGTGCTGCACTCATGGAATGGCATGCTTTAAGCACTACTGAAAAGTGTTATTTACAAGTGAAAAATGAATGCCATATGCTGCATTTGCTATAGGCCTATTGTTTACCTTTTTGTTGGTGACACTTTGATATCTTGCTGTTTAAAGGGCAAATCCCCAGATGAAACAATAACAAAACGGCCACCCAGATACTGTTTTTTGTAAAAAGCTGAGGGATTGGCCTGGAGAAATGTAACCACTCTCAGATTAATAGACAGAGCTATGGATGCAAGGACTGACCATCCATGATATCAACATTATCGTTTTAACCATGTTATGAGGCTATACAGTGTTTGATTGCATTTACAATGTTTACAAACATTGGAGTAAAACAAGCTTATATTTTGTGTTCTCATGGAGTGTGACAGTTGAACTAAGCACATGAGGCATTTATAAGTTAAATTCTTCAAGAATCAATATATATATATATATATATATATATATATATACATAATTTATAAATCCAGAAATGGATTGCCCCTTTAAGTCTATCAAAAGTGTGTGAGTTTGAGCATGTGTCTATTAGGCCTATGGATATTTTTTTATCAACATGAATTAGATTGAACAATAAAATACCCACTTTAATTCCATAGGCTGGGATCCAAGCAGTGTGATTCACATCAATGCGCTATGTAGATATCAATAATAAGTGATATCTGTATCACCGTAGACTACACCACTACTGTCATCCTTACCTCCAAGCGTTTATTCAAGTTGGATAATCTTTTAATGCCGACAGCAGTCACACCATTGGAAGACATAGCTTAGACTGTAGCCTACAAAATCCTATTCCTGCTCTTTTCCCGCGATCCATCAAACACATTTGGTGTGTCACCAAGATGGTCTCTGAGTTGTGGTCAGACTCGCTCAGGTGGAGCAAATTTAGACTTGCGCCTTTTTTCAATGAGGATTTGAATGGTATTGAGAAAACATCCTTTCTGAATTGAAAAGTAATCCTCTAAGTAATCATCTAGTTTTCCAAAAGTATCTGTAATCTGATTACAATACTTTTGCTGGTAATTTAACGGATTAGAGTTACCGTTTCTTTTTAATCCCTTACCTGTAATCCGTTACTCCCCACCCCTGTGAGCACCAACATGTGAAGTTCATAGGAGCATATCATATTGGGTTTCAAATAAAAGCTTAGAGTCTATATGTTGAGGAAATTAAGGCATAGATATATTTTCAACCATTTTCCATCTTAAAAATTAGGCATACGTAAAGGTTTTGATTTCTGGTCAAACAAATGGAAAACATCAACCGGAAAAAGTCTTAAAAAGGTATTAGAAATACATCAAAACACAATAATGTTGACGTAAAGACCCCTGGCAACTAATATCAACACATATTTTGTTTTGGATAAATTATTTGCCTTCTGTACATTTAAGAAACATTGCCTTGTGTCTTGTAATTTCGTTACCAAAAACCAACATATCTTTACAATATTTTCCCCCCTCATGAGGAGGGAGGATATTGATGTTCACAGAAGTTACACATACAGGTTGACCTACCAATTAGTTATAGTGTATTTACTGAGATAAATGTTTGTTTTATTAATTATTAAGTGATTCAAACTGGTAACGGAATTACCGCAATTGAAATTTCCCACGGGGAAACAAAGCCAGGATGGCCAGCATGTGTTTAGCTATACTGCTTTGGCTTTCTGGTTTTGTTACTTAGTCTTTCTCCAAAAAACAGAGCTAGAGACAGAGGAGGTGGAGGGAAGAGAGAGGAGGTGGAGGAGAGACAAAGAAAGTGGGATACGAGGAGAGAGAATGTGATAGAAGGAAGAGCGAGGGAGTGAGAGAGAGGAAGTGGGTGAGAAAAAAAGAGAAGACGGAAAAAGGAGAGAATGACAAAAACCGAAGGATAGAGAGGGGGGTTTACAGGGCCAAGGCACTTGTGTCGCCCCCATCCTAGCCTTCCTCCAGTCTTATCAGATCCAGTGATAATGGAATATGCCAGATTACAGCTGCCGGGCGCCAATTACTTGTTGAGCAGGCTTATCAATTTAAGCTGCATAATTATTCTCCCTGTTCAACATGTTTTGCATGATTAATAATTCCATTGTGGAAGGATTGTTTTTTTTTTTATCTCGCTTGCTTTTTATTTTCTATATTCCTCTTTTTTTTTTAACACTTTTTATTTCATTTTTTATTTTCTTCTCCAGTCTCCTAGAGGATTCAATGTGCAGGCGAAGTCACGTTCCTTGATGATTGGCCCTATTCTGTTATTCCTATTCAATATACTTTGTCTTTAAAGATATTCAGAGAGCAAATGTGTGTTACTGAGACTATTTATGATATACCGTATGTTGGCTATACAGTATTACATGTCGGATACACAGTATATCATGTAAAATGTTAATAGGTTACTGTAGCCATATCGGGGTAATTGGCTCTAGCTTTGATCCAACCACTGACATTTGTTCCCAAGATGGGCAAACTAACATCAGTGTCAGTTAACTAATTTGGAAGTCATGGCTGTATGTTCACCAATAGTAGCATTCCTGCGATACAGTATTAGGGTTGGCCGGTATTTCTTTCCACACGCAAAAAAACACATTTAGGCAGCAGGAGGGGACTGATTGTCTTCTGTAACCAAGAAGCTTGATCTTGCAAACTAGCCACTATAGCTAGCAAGTTGGCAAACAAAATGCATAGCTGGAGCTAGGGAGGCACCGATATTACGTTTTTGGCCTATACTGATATCCGATATTTTCACTTACTTGCTGTGCTGTTTCGTTGTTCATTTGTTCAGTCGTTTCATTCTCAACCAGGATTTCATCATACATGTCAAGCAGTGAAGTTTCAGCTCTGTCTGTCCGTGGCCTCTCTTCCTCGGTCAGCGTGTCCGTTTCCATCTTGTCCAGCTGTGTATGCAACATTTCATGTAAACCCTGTTCCTTGTCTGCATCGAAATAGCGGTCCTTGTACCTAGCATCGAGCAAGATGGCGACACAGTAAAGAGGCTCAGAGAGAATGTTACCGAATCTCTTGTTCACAGCCTCGAGTACTTTTGCAAGTTTTAACTCCAACGGTCTGTGTTGGCAATTTTGTTGAGCAGGCGTTTCAATTCCGTGACAGAGGATATCATGTCTGCTGCAGGTGCAGTTGATGAGCTTATTTCTTGAGTCGGTGCTGGGAGTGTGTTCATCTTTTCAAGTTTCAAACATATGTATTCAGACCCTTTACTCAGTACTTTGTTAAAGCACCTTTGGCACCATTTACAACCTCGTGTCTTCTTGGGTATGACGCTACAAGCTTGGCACACCAGTATTTGGGGAGTTTCTCCCATTCTTCTCTGCAGATCCTCTCAAGCTCTATCAGGTTTGATGGGTTGCTGCACAGCTATTTTCAGGTCTCTCCAGAGTTGTTCCATCGAGTTCAAGTCCGGGCTCTGGCTGGGCCACTCAACGACATTCAGAGACTTGTCCTGAAGCCACTTCTGCATTGTCTTGGCTGTGTGCTTAGGTTCGTTGTCCTGTTAAAAGGATCTCTCTGTACTTTGCTCTGTTCATCTTTCCCTCGATCCTGACTAGTCTCCCAGTCCCTGTTGCTAAAAAACAACCCACAGCATGATGCTGCCACCACCATGCTTCACCGTAGGGATGGTGCCAGGTTTCCTCCAGACATGACACTTAGCATTCAGGCCAAAGAGTTCAATCTTGGTTTAATCAGACCAGATAATCTTGTTTCTTATGGTCTGAGAGTCCTTTAGGTGCCTTTTGGAAAACTCCAAGCGGGTTGGCATGTGCCTTTTACTGAGGAGTGGCTTCCATTTTGCCACTCTACCATAAAGGCCTGATTGGTGGAGTGCTGCAGAGATGGTTGTCCTTCTGGAAGGTTCTCCCATCTCCATAGAGGACCTCTGGAGCACTGTCAGAGTGACCATCGGGTTTTGGTCACCTCCCTGACCAAGGTCGTTCTCCCCGATTGCTCAGTTGGACCCGGGTGTCCAGCTCTAGGAAGAATCTTGGTGGTTCCAAACTTCTTCCATTTAAGAATGATGGAGACCACTGTGTTCTTGGGGACCTTCAATGCTGCAGACATTTACCCTTCCCCAGATCTGTGCCTCGACTGAATCCAGTCTCGGAGTGCTACGGATAATTCCTTTGTCTTCATGGATTGGTTTTTGCTCTGACATGCACTGTCCGCTGTGGGACCTTATATGGACAAGTGTGTGTTTTTCCAAATCATGTCCAATCAATAAAATGTATCACAGATGGACTCCAATCAAGGATGATCAATGGAAACAGGATGCACCTGAGCTCAATTTCGAGCCTCATAGCAAAGGGTCTGAATACTTCCGTAAATGCAATATTGCAGTTTTTTATTTTTAATATGTTTGCAAAAATGTTTAAAAACCTGTTTTTGCTTTGTCATTATGGGGTATTGTGTATAGATTGATGAGGGGAAAAAAAGATTTTAATCAATTTCAGAACAAGGCCGTAACGTAACAAAATGTGTTAAAAGTCAAGGGGTCTGAATACTTTCTGAATGCACTGTAAGTTTGGAAGAGTTCCTAGTTGGCAAACAGTATTACCACTGAGAATACAAACTCTTAAATGTTAGATATCTTTTTTTTGTTTCCTGCGTCCATCACGGAGTTGTAAAGACCTCTCTAACGTAAAGTATATTGTAGTATGAATGAAAAGATCGCATTCTGGACAGATTTTAGTAGCCTATCTTGTGCGAGAGTAAACGTGCAGTGGTGGTGCGTCCACGCCTGTCTGCGAAGCTCAGAAATAGCTACTTGAATATTTAATTTCCCATCTTATTAACGGCTTATTCTGTCCTCTGTTGCTATTGTTAGCATATGGTTACAGATATATGGGACCCTTGGCCATTGAAAAAGCATCAGTACTTATGTCAGAGAAGCTCATTGTTAAAAGTATTTTTTTTTAGCAATGAGAGAAAGAGGAATTTGATGTTCACTTCACAAGGTGACGTACTCTCTCTTGGAGACTGAAATGTCTTCTGAATATTTCATCAACACTAATGCAGCTTTGCCCCTCTCAGTCTCGCTCTCTCTCTCTCTTGATTGAACGTCTAATTTCATTAAAACAATGAACTTAAAAGCTGGATGACCTTGTTTTAGATTGGTCTATAAAACAAGGAAGTGGAAGAGGTAGAAGGGCCACTCTGATCCTTTGGATCATCATGGCTTTCAGGGACCCTCTGTTGTCCCGTAGATTCTCACCAAAATCTTCATGACTCGTTGAACCATAGGCGTTTATTCATCCCCTATCAGCCTGTTACTCTTCATCCTCTCTCGTCTGAACCACAAGGGTGTGTTCAGTGGGTGTGAGTTCAGGTGGTTTACTCCAGGTAGAAAATAAATGAGTCGAACGGCCACTTATTCACGTTAGTTCTGCACCCAACAGTTGTGGTGAGCTATGTCACTTCCTTATACTCTATTCTCCATTGACTCTAGAAAATAAACTGCTACTGACAACCAGGCAGGGTTGATGAGAGCCACGTCATTGTCAATCTCTGGCACTGTTGGTAGAAGTATCCTTTCTTACATTTCCGTCTCATCAATGGTACCCATGTTATCCTTTTTGACGTGGTCATCTAGTAGATATAGCCTTTTTATCCTTTCTATAATGTCCGTCTAGCCTAGCCATCTGCCAATCCAGCCACATGGGAGTCTGTTTGTGCCCTGTCAGACCCAGTGGGGAGATCCTGCAGGTGATAGTTGGGGTTGATGGAGGTAGCTGGTGGGGCGAGTGGACAGTCAGGGCGGTCGGCGGGGTGACAGTCTATTTTCCCCATGACTGCTCTTTATATCTGTCCTGCCGCGCGCTAGATCACTCTCATTGATTCCCCACCCCCCCCACCGATGCCATAAAGCCATGTCGTTATGCACAGCGGCCAAAAACTTTAATCACAGCTAGCTACGTTTCTTAATCCATTCCCCTTGCACTGTGGGTTGGTCATGGTCACTGGTCCGGGAAAGAACAGAGGTGGAGGCCGTGTTATCAGAACGAGATGAGCTTAATTTCATAATATCATGTCAGGGTTTTGCCCCTTTGTTGGGTGGCGATGGGGGGTGGGTGAGGGAGCGGTGTAGTAGAGAGACAACGGAGAGGGCATCAGTGTGAGTCCGTCTCAGGTGTAATGTGAGTGTGGTTTGCGCTGCGATATTGCAGCGTTGATAAGCAGAGGGATAATGTGTTGGTTGACCTTCAACAGCCTGTGTAGAATTCACACTGGAGTTAAGGCTCCAGCCCTCCCATTAGTCTGTGCCTCTCTATTCTAGCTCACATTAATCTGGAGAGAGAGCGGGAGAGAGAGGGAGAAAGAGGTATGTGTGGAAAAAACAGCGATGCATCACCGTGGACAGGTCATTTGAACAGTGCAATGCTGCGTCTGAGTGTTTCGAGATTAGAGACGCTAATAATTTCTGAGGGCTATGCTTTATGTTAATGTGACAGGCCGCCCTGTATAGTTCTGCTGAGGCGAACGCCTTTGTGGCGCTTAATTTTGCTTTAATGGAACTGTTGTGTTAGTATCTGCAGCGGGCTCTGAGATTTAGACCCCCCTGGAATTAACTGGCTTTATTGCAGAGGACGTCCTCAGATTATTTATCACACGTCTTTGGACATCAGGAAGGACGTGTCAAACACAACAACCCAAAAAAGAGAAGAATGTAATTTAGCATTGCTGTGGTTTTGGATGGGGAGGTGTTGAGAGGTGGACTGTAAATGTAGGTTGTTGTTGGAAGGTTAAAACTAAAGTTTTGAGATAAGGGAAATCTCTGAGGTAACAATTTATTCGATTTTATTGCTGATTCTTTCTTTTAGGTTTAGTGTGGGGAGCAGCGGGAAAAGTTGAAAAGCCAAATGGTGTTCAAGCACAGTATTTTCTTCCAATTCTCTGAGGTTGCTATTTCTATCCTTGCTGATAATTATTATTTTTTTGATCGGTTGTTTTGAATGTGTAGCTCTAGAATAGGCTTTAGTGCAGTTCCCTTTGTAGCTGCATTGTGAAAAGGTTGAAGTAAAAATCACTTGCGGGATACAGAGAGACAAAAATGTGTCAGCATGCTACTTACTTGACTTGTTACACACTGTTTATGAACGTCAGATGTCGCACGAGTCTGAATGGGTAATCAACATGAAGCGGCTGTCAGGTTTTGTAGCGTTCCAAAAAACGAACTCACAGACGAGGAACTGGGTGTCTTTTGCATTGAAAAAAATAAAGGAGTAGAAGCAGTCAGAACAACAGCTCACATTTTGTGAACAAGTCGCTTTAACCAATCAGCTTTGTCATTACTGCTGTGTCATAGAATGCACATGTTTCACCCCAGTAAGCCACACTTCCTCCTCCTATTCCAGATGTTTACCAAGCTTCTTCAGTTTGTTTTTTGTCTATTCAAAGCTGGACCCGAACCAACAACAGCAAAATAACTTGGAACATCAGTCAATAAAAATACATTGAACACTTGAACATTGGAACATCAGCTAACAGAATAACAATGAACATCTGAAGTTGAGAACATCAGGTAGCAAAAGAAAATGGAACACTATAACACATTGCATTGTCAGGGGTGAGAAGGCTGAATAGAGTTGAGGTGAATGAGTCCTCACGACTCCTCTGACTCAACCCTTAGCCAGTGAAGATGTCACTAGGAGGAAGAAGGGAAGCAGAGAGTGTTAATGACATCCACACAATGTCACCCCAGGACATAACCACTGCTGCTGCGAACCCTCTCTCAGTTCTGAGAACTAACACAAATAAGAATAAATATCAGATTCATCATAACTCATCAGTTGGAGCGAGATCATGGGAAATGGCCTCCAGTTAAAGACATGAGCTACTTCTAAAGTTTGCTGAGTGAACAAGACACATACATACAGTAGGTAAGGATGCACGATATATCGGTGAAGATATCGGAATTGGCCAATATTAGCTAAAAATGCCAATATCGACATCGGCCCGATGTCTAGTTTATCTCCGATGCGCAAAACCGATGTCAAAGCTGACGTGCATACCAATATAACGTAGGTACATGATGTAGTGACGCCACGTAAAATGTTGCACTTCACATGCAACAACGCTTTCCTAGCCTAGCCCACAATGTCTGCTGTGTGGATTGAGCAGTCAACAAGCAGTCATTTGAAAGAGTAAGAACATTTCAGCGAGACAACTCAAAGGCGAAATCCATTAACACCAAGATAATGGAATTCATTGCCCTTGACAATCAACCGTTCTCTGTCATGGGTGATGTTGGCTTTCGCCGACTGGTCGAGCACCGGTACACACTACCAAGTGCGCTATTTTTCAGATGTTGCCATACCGGATTTACACAGTAATAACTTCACTGCTGTTAGCTTCAAGACTGACATTTGGACCAGCGATATCAGTCCCATGAGCATGCTGAGTCTGACAGCACAATGGGTACAGTTGACGAGGATTTCGTACTGAGAAAAGTCGTATTTCATGCTCATGAATGTGCTGGTTGTCATACAGCTGCTGCCATTTTCAATGGCATTTGAGAACACGTTTGAAACTTGTAAACATGAACGCACTGGCTAGCTCCATTCGAACATCTGACTCGAGAAATAAGGTCATCAACTGCACCTGCAGCAGACATGAAACCCTGTGTCATGGCATTGAAACGCCTGCTCAACAAAACTGCCGACACAGGCTGTGAACAAGCGATTCAGTGGCATTCTCTCTTTACTGTGTCGCCACCATGCTCGATGCTAGGTACAAGGACCGCTACTTCGATGCAGACAAGAAACAGGATTTACGTGAAATGTTAGACACAGCTGGACAGGATGGAAACGGCCACAGTGACAGTGCGCACCGAGGAAGAGGACCCACAGACAGACAGAGCTGAAACTTCACTGCTTGACATGTATGATGAAATCCTGGTTGAGAATGAAGCGACTGAACAAATGAACAACGAAACAGCAAGTAAGTGAAATAAATAGGTTTTTATTATGTTTTACTGGTAATGGGGACATTCGTAAATGCCAACAAAATAACTTTTTGGACAGTGTGTGTGTGTGTGTGTGTGTGTGTGTGTGTGTGTGTGTGTGTGTGTGTGTGTGTGTGTAACCTTTATTTAACTAGGCAAGTCAGTTAAGAACAAATTCTTATTTAAAATGACGACCTACCTCGGACGACGCTGGGCCAATTGTGCGCCGCCCTATGGGACTCGCAATTACGGCCGGATGTGATACAGCCTGGATTTGAACCAGGGACTGTAGTGACGCCTCTTGCACTGAGATGCAGTGCCTTAGACCGCTGCGTCCGTGTGTGTGTTAACTATTTAACTGTACTAGAATGATTAAAAGGCCACTAAAATTGTAAATATTGGTTTTTGGTATCAGTTTTTGGCAAGGAAAATATTGGATATCGGTATCAGCCAAAAATGTAATATCGGTGCATCACTAACAGTAAGTGTAAGAATGTATTCTGTTTCTAAATAATTCTTACATGGAACGTAAAGGGATTGAATACTGTCAACCAAACACAAGAAAATGATTTAAATAGTGCAAACTCGATTCTAGAATCCTAATGTAATCACCCTCGGCTCTGAAAGTGCCATTTCACTACTGTGTGACAAAGATGCAAATGAGTCATTCTTTAACAATCTCCTCTCTCTCTCTTCTACTTGTTAAAAGGGCTTTCAAGACAAGACAAGTGTCTCAACTTATTTTTTCATGTCAGTATTCTTAAAAAGGCCCTGATGTTGACTGTAGTCCCTGGTTGATTGCTCTGGTAATTGTGTTGGAGTCGTAGTGAACCCTACAGTGCTACCGTAGCTACTCACAGCCCCTCTATCCCTCTCTGTCAGAACTCAGTGTTTTTTGTATTACCAACCATAAATTATTCATATTGCAACATTAATAATGCATCGGTAATGATAATACATGCGTCACCTAAATGGTCATTAAATTATGTAGTTTATCTTTAAATTTTGAGTGCCAACTGGAATTTGAACTAGTTATTAATATACAAAATGATTTTGCATTAATCAGTCATGATTTCTTTATTACCATAGATTTTTTTTATGTGGATTTCTGCCTTTTGAAGTGGAACCTTAGGGTATAGTCCTGCACGGGTCCATTTTTTGGAAAAGCATCTACCCCACGCCGGCCACATCAATTCCGAATCCCACTTGATACCCGACATCAGCACTGATTTTCATCCTGCAACCCAACCTACCTGCATAGAGTTGTTCCGAGAGCTGATTGATTTTATTGTTTTTATGACTCTAGAGTAGTATTCAATTATTCCCCCTCCCTACATGAATTTGTCTGCATGTCTATTCAACATTTGGATAAAATGAAATCATGCCATGAATTAAGAACGACATATATTTGTGTTTTCGCCATGAGATGTGGCACATTGACAACTCAAATCGCTCTGGAAAAAAAAGGGTCTTCTTACCTAATGAGAGTCGATAGGCAACATAACAAAACAAGACCTTTACATTCAATATTGTTTATATAATCAAATAGTTTAATTTAAACTTAAATAAACAATTTCCAGGATTGAATATAAAAACACATTATTTTAGTAGGCTCTATATGTCTGCTCACAGAATGGAATTGTCACGTCCTGACCCGTAAAGGGGGTTATTTGTTATTGTAGTTTGGTCAGGGCGTGGCAGGGGGTGTTTGTTTTATGTGTTTCGGGGTTTTTTGGTTTATGTTCTATGTTAGTATATTTCTATGTTTAGTTTCTTGGGTTGACCTTCAATTGGAGGCAGCTGTTCCTCGTTGCCTCTAGTTGAAGGTCCTATTTAGTAGGGGTGTTTTTTCCTGTGTTTTGTGGGTGGTTGTTTCCTGTTTTGTGTATGTTGCACCTGACGGGACTGTTTTCGGTCATTTTGTTGTTTTGTGTGTTTAAGTTTAAAAAAAGTAAATATGAGCACTTTACATGCCGCGTCTTGGTCCCCATTAGATGACCCACGTTACAGGAATTCACAACACAATGCAACACAACAAGCTCTTGGGTTTGTAAAAACAATATTATATTGATTTAAAACGTTTCAGACCCGCATATAATTGTTCTGAACCGGGAGCCGACCCGTGGGTTGAAAGAAGGTTTTCATTCCACCCACCAGCGGATGGTTTTTGTGGGTCAACAGCGGGGAACCATGGATATCTGACCAGATGCAGGACTTTACCTAACAGTGGGCAGGTTGCCACAATTTGGTAGCAAGTTCTTTATCTCTGATGTGTGCATTGATTTAGCTCAGTTAGAGGACTGTCAAAACAATAAAACAGGTATTAATTGATTATTACAGTATATAATTTGGCACATATCTAAGAGTAAGTACCAGAGGAATGCTGAAATAGTCTACCTGTTCAAGAAAGCAAGTTTCCATCTTATCCTCAAAGCCCGGTCTCTGAGTTTGATTGCGGAGTTGTAGTGGACAATCTGCTGTCTTTGGGACAGAGAGCTTCCCCATTATCGGCTTGCAATTGTTAGTGGAATTGGTGGAGAAAAGATGTAGAGGGCTTTATTGAATTGAATCAGTCCCTGAATACACAGAACCCAGTCCTTACTGTCACACACACACACACACACACACACACACACACACACACACACACACACACACACACACACACACACACACACACACACACACACACACACACACACACACACACACACACACACACACACACACACACACACACACACACACACACACACACACACACACACACACACACACACACACACACACACACACACACACACACACACACACACACACACACACACACACACACACACACACACACACACACACACACACACACACACACACACACACACACACACACACACACACACACACACACACACACACACACACACACACACACACACACACACACACACACACACACACACACACACACACACACACACACACACACACACACACACACACACACACACACACACACACACACACACACACACACACACACACACACACACACACACACACACACACACACACACACACACACACACACACACACACACACACACACACACACACACACACACACACACACACACACACACACACACACACACACACACACACACACACACACACACACACACACACACACACACACACACACACACACACACACACACACACACACACACACACACACACACACACACACACACACACACACACACACACACACACACACACACACACACACACACACACACACACACACACACACACACACACACACACACACACACACACACACACACACACACACACACACACACACACACACACACACACACACACACACACACACACACACACACACACACACACACACACACACACACACACACACACACACACACACACACACACACACACACACACACACACACACACACACACACACACACACACACACACACACACACACACACACACACACACACACACACACACACACACACACACACACACACACACACACACACACACACACACACACACACACACACACACACACACACACACACACACACACACACACACACACACACACACACACACACACACACACCACACAGAGAGAGACCAGACGTCTTTTTCGAAAAGCCAGGCTGAAAAAGGTCAGCTGCTCTGAGACCGTTTCATTAGCTACTGAACCAATTTCGCCTGATAAATTTGAATAAATGGAAACCCTTAATATGGGCCACCCTTGGTTTCTTCCTCTAACACTGTTGTATTCTCATTCATATGCAAATGTGCCATTGGGAAAATAATTTTGCAATGCCTAAACACAGAATGCAGCGGCGGAGACAATATTTCTCTCTTTGTAACATTCTATTTCTTTATTTTCTCTCTCTCGCTCTTCCACCCAAATAGTATTTTTCCTCTATTATGTGTATTTGCACACTTGCTGCAGACAAAATAAAAAAACGATTAATGTAAAAATTGCAAATGGCTCTGAAGTTCAATTTGTAGGGAACTTTATCAGTGGGTAGCAGGTTGAGCGTATCATGACAGTGTTTTAGTAGGCCAGTGGTGTGCTTGGGGTCGTTATAAATACAACAATACTGTGGGTTGAACAGTTCACGGATGACTGAGAAATAAATACCTCAGCTTTCCTTTCACTGAGGAGACCATCCCAACCTGGCAGACAGGGAAGTTTGTTGCGCTTTTATCTTTCTGTCTCCTGGATTTGTATTATCGAGCTCTAAGGTGGTATAGCTAGAGAGAGAGAGAAGGAAGGGATGGATACAGAGGGAGAGAGTGTGTGGACCTGCTGAATTGGAACATATTTCAATCACTTCTTCTTGATCTTATTTTCTTTCCCCAAAACAATTCTCTGTCTCGTTGTCGAAGGTGAGGGCACCTCTCCACTCCTGACAAGTTGTCAGCCATTACATTTAATCTGCTCTATAATAAATAAGTCTTTCTCCTCCCTGCCCCTAGATAAATATTGTCTCAATTGTGCCGCAGAGTCTGTTGCCTCACGTTTGAAAGACATTCTCGCGTTCGACTTCGACCATGACCCATTTTTTTCTCCTCTCTTTCTTTTCCGCTGCCTCTCGGTAAAAAACATTGCTGCTGATGTTGAGAAATTTTTACATCAAATCTTTTTTCAATTTAGCAGATGCTCTTATCCAGAGCGACTTCCAGTAGTGGGTGCTTACATTTTTCGTGCTTAAAAAAAAAAATCATACTGGTCCCGCACGGGAATAAAACCCACATCCCTGGCGATGCAAGCATCATGCTCTACCAACTAAGTCACAGGGGACTCAATCTTATTTGATTCTCAACCAGGTTTTGTGTCTTTCTTCCAATGATGCACATTAGGGGTGTGAACATTTAAAAGTTGAACAAATGTGGGACGTTAACATTAAGAGAAAACAATGGGGTTTTTTTCTTCCACAAAATTAAAATCCCAGTGAAGTTGTCACAAAAGTACCACTAACAGGTCCCGATCATAATCATTAAGGGAAACATTTTAATGTAGTACCTAACGCAACAATTCTGTAATGTTAGAAGGAGATATGTATCCATGGCAAATCATCGTCCTTAAGTCGGAAAAATAGCAGAAAAAGGCTAGCGACAGCAGCGACCAGCCTGCTCTGCCCCGAATCAGTACAGAATCAAGTCTGCTGCGGTGTTTTTAGCTGACCCGACATTACAATGTAGCGATTGTTGCTGGAAACATGCTGAAGTATGGACTGACTGCTGGGAACATGTCTACAACTTCATCAGCAAGCTCTCAAACTATCGTAAATAAGTGACAAGCTACATGCTGTTTATCAGTGCAGTGCCCAATATCCTTAGCTAGCTAGCTAACATTCAATCCCTGTGTTTGTCAGGGAAGCTAGCTAGCAGCAGGCAGCCTACAACAAGCTAAATCGGCTGATGAAATCACTGGCGACCTGTATACTTTCTCACTGTCTATCAGAGTATGCGTATGTGTCTGGCCCCGTGCACATGTTTCATATAGCAAGTGAATCATGCACAAGACAGGTCGCAGGAGACAATGTTCGCGAATGCATTTAAAATGTTTGAATATTGATAATTGGCAGTTGGGAGGTCATAATTTCAATGCAAATTGTGGCCAAAGCACTTGTAGACTGGAGTGACCACTATCGAACACAACAGCAAGTGGCCACTCGATAAAGGGCTACGGGGCTAAGTGTCCAGTTTGAGATTCAGCCTAATCAGACTGCGGTAGATAGAACTTCATTGCCCCCTAGCAGTCATACGCAATAGGACCATATTCTGCATTGTGAATTCACATGGAATTTTATGAATTGTTGTTATTGTTTTAACGTAAAACCAATTACAATTGGCTGTTTAAACGTTCAGAAAATGGTTCCATTTGTCACATCACTAATGCACATACTTATAAACATCTCTCTTTCTCTCCTCCTTTTTCTCTTTCTAGTTTTCTCCCTCTTTCTCTCTTCAGTCCTTTTTGACTGTGCCAAAGCTTGAGTTAAAGTAGAGAGTAAAAGGGTTATGGTTGACTGGGTCAATCGATTTTAGCAAGAGTTTTTTGGACAGCCCTATCTTGGGACCTTTTGTTTGGGAACAAGACCACAGTGGCCAATCAAGGAATATCTCAGTGCAGAGAATGGTATTGTGGGTAGCGAGAGGGCCCCAAGGAACACACCAACAAACAGCGGACATTGAATCCTAATAAAACACAGAAGCAAATATATTAGATTATTTTAGGGATACATGAGGAGACGAGAAAGACCATTTTGATTTTGTAGATTTGGGGGTACATATGTTAAAATGTCAAACTATTTATTGTTTCAGTACTTTCAACCAAAGGTTGTATGAGCTGCATGCGGATAGCTTCGGTGATCGTCCATTATTTTCCAGCCCCAGAGAAGTGATCCCTCTACCCCTGATTAGTCCATCCCCTTCCCGTCTTTAATGGGCCACTTCCTCTAATCTACGACTCAATTTCCTGTAATTTCCAACTAATTTAAAGGGATATAAGGCTACCTCTGGCTGCACTAACTCCAGCCTGACCCATAGCTCCTCAGTGTCCGAGCATACAGAATAACATTGCCTTATTGATGGGCTGTCCTCTCCTCTGATCTGCTATTGGACAGAGGGAATCTTTAATTAGTGTTCTGTGTTCTGTCCAGAATGTTTATTACGGCCATCTGTTTTGCACAGTTTGTGCACACATCGTCCAGAAAATCTCTAACTCTGAATGTATAGGCTACTGAGATTTGGTCAGAGCAGCTGTTAGCTGCTAACCAGTTACCATGGCAATATTTTACATAAGGCATTATTATATACGATAAAAGGGTAATTTGTGTTATCCACTTGTAGCAAGTGTGTTAAGGTAGTTATATAGCACTTGCTGTGTTCCAATTCTGCCATCCGAATGTAGAGACGGATGTGAGTGTGAAATAGAAACGTTTTGCATATTGTAATTGCATGTACTTACTAGCCTGTTACAGGGGAATTACGTAGATTATTCTCCTGCTAGCTAAGGACATGACAGAAAGAAAGAATGATAGACATTATAATGGTGAAGGAATGGCCTGTGTCTAAGGATAACTTGTCGGTTGGACTGGAAGCAAAATGCTGTTATTTGTCATGAAAAGCCCACAAAGTTAGAACAAAAAGTCTGGCCTGTTTGCTAAAGAGCATTGCTGTGAAATTGCAGTGAATTGATGAGAAATATGCAAATTGCTGTGAAAAAGCTAAGTGTACGTTCCCTTGGCATTACACCAAGCCGTTCTCTAAATAAAATGGATGAATTTGGCATTTGCTATAATAAAGCTAATCAGCTTCAGTGGTCACGACTGTTTTACATTCACTGTATGTTATTGTATGTCATATAGTAGCTTTGATTCGTGAAGCTATCATCTCCAGCTTCCAATTGGCTAATTCATCCGCCCTCCTCTCCCCTGTAACTATTCCCCAGGTCGTTGCTGTAAATAAAAAAATATGTACAAGGCTGAGTCACTGTTCGAATGAGTAGATCCCTCAAAGAGCCTTATGTGTTTAGCATCATTACGAAAACTGGTGTTAAGACAAAGGACCTAGCCATGCATATCACTGAAATGTGATCAGGAATCCAATCCAAATCACAAAAGTTGTTTTACCATCAGAATTACTTGAGACTCTGCTTTGAAATTCCAAGTGAGTTCCACGAAATGATCAAGCTGGGATTTTAGTGGAAAGAGATATCTTAGCTGGTTGACAGTTTATTATGTAGGCTTATGTACATCATGCTCTTTAAAGTGTTCTTCTGAGACCTACCAGATTTCAAATGTAATATTTAAATAAGCCTTGCAGGTATGTACAGTAGTAACTTCATGTAATTTTCAGTGATCTCCACACTTCAGAGCGAGAGAGGAGGCAGTTTGTTTTTAAATGGGCCTCCTTTGGGGAATAAGCGGTGAGCTGAGCTCTACATGCTGTATGCATGGGATGAGACATTGTTCAGCGATTCTAGGGAGCATGGGTGTCGGTGTGTGCATAAGAAGATATTCAATATTTCTAGGTTACAGTGGGCACTAGTCATAATTCAGAAAGGGACATCAACATTTATCACAGTGCACTCCAAACGTATAAACAGTTTTTTAAATGTTATTACCTCTGTGGTCTAGCGACTTACGAGAGGCAATGCTGAACACAATCCGTAATTAGAGCATTGGGAATTAATTCAGTTACATGTTCAGTAAAAACCAGTGGGAAAAGGCGTGTTTCTCTAATGCCAAACCACCTTTTTTAATGTTAATATGTGTGGATATTTGATCATACATTGATCGCACTTTGAGAATAATTGGGTCTAAATTAGCATTGTCTTGTT
Source organism: Salmo trutta (assembly GCF_901001165.1). Taxonomy (NCBI): domain Eukaryota; kingdom Metazoa; phylum Chordata; class Actinopteri; order Salmoniformes; family Salmonidae; genus Salmo; species Salmo trutta. Next base: position 2,057,344 of record NC_042989.1, read on the forward strand.
TTTTTATTTTCTTGAACCTTTGTTTAACTAGGCAAGTCGGTTAAGAACAAATTCTTATTTACAATGATGGCCTACCCCGGCCAAACCCAGACGATGCTGGGCCAATTATGTGCCGCCCTATGAGACTCTCAATCACGGCCGAATGTGATTCAGCCTGGATTCGAACCAGGGACTGTAGTGTCGCCTCTTGCACTGAGATGCAGTGCCTTAGAGTGCTGCGCCACTCGGGAGCCCAAAACACTGTAAGATTACTTTCCTTACTCCGGAAAATACTGCATACTGGTTTTGATTGAAGATAAGTTACTACCAAGCTACCAATTAGAATACAAAAATAAATACATAAACTGCAGTCTACCACATAGTTGGGTAGAATAAGTGATAACTTACATACAAATAGTTATTTCCACTTACAGTACCCCCAGTTAGAAATATTTACTTTATAGTGCTTTCTCAGAATCCTCTGACCTGGCAGTGATTGGCTCTGTCCTTGAGGTCCCGGTCTGAAGGTGATGACAGAGAGCGATCGGCCAGTCATTGGACTGATTGGCCTTGGTCGGGATGGCCATGCTCTGATTTCACAGGTCAGAGAACTTCTCCACTCCATCAAAGACAGTACAGCATGAAGATATGCAGAAACTGCTTCTCCAACAGAAATCCCAAAGCACTCTTCGCGGCGACGTTATGGCGACGTCATGGCGACGTTTTAGAGCATAGCTCATGCGCAGAAACACGTCGTCGGGTCGTGATATAAAAAATGAAAACGTGTCAGTTTGCCACCTTCACAAGGTTGTAGTAATGACAGGTTCAGCTAGTTAAAGTAACTAAGTAAAATAAGCCCAGTGAAAATCTTACTTTTAAAAGTTCATATTCTGTTAACTCAGTAATGTTCTTGACACCATTCCAACACAGAAAATCTTTTTAACATACTTAATTACAATTTATTGGAAACTATTTCACTCATATTTCATAGAAATCTTGAAACACTGGAAAGTTACTTTCAGACATAGAATTCGAGAATATTAACAACTAAGGACACATTTTTAACTTCTCCCATTGACTTGCCAAACCCAAACCCTTGGCTGTTCTGTCGAGTCTGCTTCAAGACGCGTTCCCGGAAGTATCGTGATGTTGCGTCTCTGGGTTTGAAAACTCGGTGATTCCACTCTCTCACAGTGGAGCTGGTGTGTGTGTGTGTGTGTGTGTGTGTGTGTGTGTGTGTGTGTGTGTGTGTGTGTGTGTGTGGTGTGTGTGTGTGTGTGTGTGTGTGTGTGTGTGTGCGTACGTGTGTGTGTGTGTGTGTGTGCGTACGTGTGTGTGCGTACGTGTGTGTGTGTGGTGTAGAGACCAGATTTTGGGGGCATCTTAGCTGGAACTATATTTAAACAATGGCATGGAACTATATTTAACTAACTACTATAAACAATAGCATGGAACTATATTTAACTATACATTTCCACTATATTCCTTTCAATACTTGTATTAATTAAACACAGAAATGGATTACCCCTCCACAGTTTTCTTCATCTTAGACTATTCTTTTAGAATCACCTGTTTAGTAGCCTATGCATGCACTTCCTGCCATGGGCATAGTTGTTCATTCGATGGTTGCAATGTTTGTTTCACTGATCAAACATTCTCATAAAAGGTGAGACTCTGCGGCGATGCCGCAGGAGCAAACAAGTTTGTTAGGCCTACAGGGATAGACAACATTTTTACATGCAAATCTCATTGGATTCAGCGTTTGATTATTGAAATATCAGCCTCAATTTAACTTCAGAGTTGTTTATTCTGAGGCTAATTTCGGGGACATCTCTACCTGGGAACAGGCCACTAAAATCGGGGACTGTCCCTGGAAATCGAGGACGTCAGGTCACCCTAGTGCAGGCTGACCGCGGGCCGGATACGGACCCAGAATGGGTCTATACAGATCTCGGGTCCCGACTTTAAAAACATATGGTCGGAATTCGACTCCTGGTATCATATGATCACACATAAGACATGAAAAATGTATAGAATTTCAGGAAATGTTTTTCTCTCTGCCAACAAGAGGGGTGTGAACAGTTTGGGGTCACATGGGTAGCGAGGTGGGGGTTTTGTTACTAAGCTGATCAATGACAACATCCATCTGGTCCTTTACCACTTAGGACATTTGTGTGAACGGACCTTCTGAAATAGCATTTGAGCAGAGAGGGCTCGTGGGAGGAGCTATCGGAGGACAGGCTCATTTCAATGGCTGGAATGGAGTAAATGGAATGGTATCCTACACATAAAACATATGGAAACCACATTCAGTTGAAGTCGGAAGTTTACATACACTTAGGTTGGAGTCATTAAAACTAGTTAACAAACAATAGTTTTTGTTAACAAACAATAGTTTTGGCAAGTCGGTTAGGACATCTACTTTGTGCATGACACAAGTCATTTTTCCAACAATTGTTTACAGACAGATTATTTCACTTATAATTAACTGTATCAAAATTCCAGTGGTTCAGAGGTTTACATACACTAAGTTGACTGTGCCTTTAAACAGCTTGGAAAATTCCAGAAAATGATGTCATGGCTTTAGAAGCTTCTGATAGACTAATTGACATCATTTGAGTCAATTGGAGGTGTACCTGTGGATGTATTTCAAGGCGTACCTTCAAACTCAGTGCCTCTTTGCTTGACATCATGGGAAAATCAAAAGAAATCAGCCAAGACCTCAGAAGAAAATTGTAGACCTCCACAAGTCTGGTTCATCCTTGAGAGCAATTTCCAAATGCCTGAAGGTACCACGTTCATCTGTACAAACAATAGTACGCAAGTATAAACACCATGGGACCACACAGCCATCATACCACTCAGGAAGGAGAGGCGTTCTGTCTCTTAGAGATACTTACGTACTTTGGTGTGAAAAGTGCAAATCAATCCCAGAACAACAGCAAAGGACCTTATGAAGATGCTGGAGGAAACAGGTACAAAAGTATCTATATCCACAGTAAAACGAGTCCTATATCGACATAACCTGAAAGGCCGCTCAGCAAGGAAAAAGCCAGTGCTCCAAAACTGCCATAAAAAGCCAGACTATGGTTTGCAACTGCACATGGGGACAATGATCGTACTTTTTGGAGAAATGTACTCTGGTCTGATGAAACAAAAATAGAACTGTTTGGCCATAATGACCATCGTTATGTTTGGAGGAAAAAGGGGGACGCTTGCAAGCCGAAGAACACCATCCCAACCGTGAAGCACGGGGGTGGCAGCATCATGTTGTGGGGTTGCTTTGCTGCAGGAGGGACTGGTGCTCTTCACAAAATAGATGGCATTGTCACGACTCTCGTAATGATTGGACCAAGGTGCAGCGGGAGTAGCGTTCCACATCTTTATTATAACGTGAAACTTCAGCAAAATACAAAAACAATAAATGATCAAACGAATGTGAAGACAGTGAAGTGCAAATAGGCACCTACACAAAAACAAGATCCCACAAAACACAGTGGGGAAATGGCTGCCTAAATATGATCCCCAATCAGAGACAACGCTAAACAGTTGCCTCTGATTGGGAACCATACCAAGCACACCAACATAGAAATAAACAACATAGAACACCCCCAGTCACGCCCTGACCTTCTATACCATAGAGAACCAAGAGCTCTCTATGGTCAGGGTGTGACAGGCATCATGAGAATGCAAAATTATGTGGATATATTTAAGCAACATCTCAAGACATCAGTCAGGAAGTTAAAGCTTGGTTGCAAATGGGTCTTCCAAATGGACAATGACCCCAAGCATACTTCCAAAGTTGTAGTAAAATGGCTTAAGGACATCAACGTCAAGGTATTGGAGTGGCCATCACAAAGCCCTGACCTCAATATTATAGAAAATTTGTGGGCAGAACTGAAAAGCATGTGCGAGCAAGGAGGCCTACAAACCTGACTCAGTTCCACCAGCTCTGTCAGGAGGAATGGGCCAAAATTCACCCAACTTATTGTGGGAAGCTTGTGGAAGGCTACCTGAAATGCTTGACCCAAGTTAAACAATTTAAAGGCAACGCGATCAAATACTAATTGAGTGTATGTAAACTTCTGACCCACTGGGAATGTAATGAAAGAAATCAAAGCTGAAATAAATCATTCTCTCTGCTATTATTCTGACATTTCACATTCTTAAAATAAAGTGGTTGGTCCTAACTGACCTAAGACAGGGAATTTTTACTAGGATTAAATGTCAGGAATTGTGAATAACTGAGTTTAAATGTATTTGCCTAAGGTGTATGTAAACTTCCAACTTCAACTGTATTTGACTCCATTTATTCTATTCCAGCCAATACAAATATGGTGCTCCTCCCACCAGACTTTCCTGTATTTGAGTACCCCTGCCCTAGTGTGTGTGGTGCGTGTGTGTGCATTGTCTTTACCATTTTCACCTGTAAACTGCACAATTCCCTCAATACCAGTCAGACAATGTTTCTAACGTTAACAAAGCAGTCTCCTGCACTTACTTTTGATTACATTTTCATGAGAGCAGGTCCAACATAATGAAGGGACTTCAGCTAGCATTAGCTACAAATAATTAGGTGTCTATCAATACGTGTTAAGATAGCAGGATCCAGCAGTACCTAGGGTCCTCTGCCAGGCAAAATGCCATCTCTAATAAAGTTCTGTGTCCTCTCTCTCCTCATAGTATTTACATTACTCTAATAGATGCCAATGCAATTGATGTTGAAACTATCCATGTAAATTATAAGTCTTATAATTTCTATGTAGATTACCTACATGTCACAGTAGGCGAAAACCTTTATTGAAAAGCTTTAATCTAAGATTGGCAATGAAGTAATTTGTTTACAGCACATGCACACACACACACTCAAACACACACAATCTCACACACGCACTCTCTCTTTCTCTCTCTTACACACACGTTTACTTGTGCGTACACACTCACACACGCACAAACTGCCTGCAGATATTGTGACTGATCCTTTTAAACCAGGGCTCTCCAACCCTGTTCCCAGAGAGCCACCATCCTGTAGGTTTTCACTCTAACCCTAATCTAGCACACCTGATTCTAATAATTATCTCGTTGATAAACTGAACCAGGTTCGTTACAACTGGGGTTGGAGCGAAAACATACAGGAAGGTAGCTCTCCAGGAACAGGATTGGACGCCCCTGAAGACCCATCTATGGGTATCTGCATGCTAGCAGATACCCATAGACTTCCAGAAATTGCACTAGTTAGCAACTTCCTTCAAATGGCACGCAGAGACATAAAAATGTATTCTGGGGAATTAGATAAGTGGCCTCATTGCCAAAATCACAAAGTATCCCTTTAGTAGTGAGACGTCATTATAGGCGACTGTTATTTCATTATGAGTAGAGGGGGGAATGGGGAAGTAAATTACAACATGTCATATTGCCTTCCATCCATGACTCCAGATCAAATAAGCTGAGTTGGCTGACATTGTCTTCCAGCGCTATTGTTACTTCACAGGACAGTATAGTGTTCAGTATAATGTTCATAACGGGATCATATGGGCCATTGTAGTGTACAGTATGTAGGTACTTGACATAACTGGGGGCGTATATATGTGAGTTTTTCTAATTTCTCTTTTGTAGACATTGTAGATACGGTACTGTAGCAACCCAGTTTGCCAAAAACATTAGCCTTTGCTAGCATTCAACAGTGCCTAACTTTCATCAGTAAATAGTTTCCAACCAGGGTGACAAAATGTAAATAGTTCCCAACCGGGGTGACAAAATGCATTTGCCATTTGAACACGGGTCCCAATTAGTTTCAGCACACAATTCCCCTCCATATTCACCCCCTTCATACGCTCGGAGAATTACACTCGTAAATGAATCATTGTCTACCACATATTGAGAAAAAATGAATGTGGATTCGAGCGCTGGAGCGCTAATACATTACCCGGCGTGACAATTCAAATGGTACATATTATGACTGAAATTATGAAGAATTATGAGATAATGATTGGGCCGCCGTAAAGCAGGGATGGTATTAACTGTTACCACACAGTTCAGCTGAGAAGATAGAAGAAAAGAAAGGGGTTGGTTAGAGGCTTCAAGATGGAGGGGGAAAGTGAAAATCTCTCGTCTAATTGAAAGTGAAGAGTTAGTATAGAGAGGGCAAATGAAGCAAGGAGAATTCTCCCTTAAACCTCATTCAGGTGCAGCCGACCTTGCTGTTTCTGTCATAACACCTTGTGATTTCTGTCAAGTTATATATGCATGCCAACTGGGCTGTGAATACAGGCATGCTGCTTTTTGCTAGAATACAAATTGAAACAAATTTCTCCCCTCCTTTATTATAGGGAATTCTGTGAAATGAGGGTGTGTGTTTGTGGGTGTGCACGCATGGGTGTCTGTTTGTTTTTTCATTTGCATTTGCATGTGTTTGTACGTATGCCATCATACATGTGCCTTTGTGCACACGTGTGTGTGTGTGTGTGTGTGTGTGTGTGTGTGTGTGTGTGTGTGTGTGTGTGTGTGTGTGTGTGTGTGTGTGTGCCTACAATGCATGATCAGAGAGAGTGTTTTCTTGTCTTGTGTTTCCTCTGCAGTAGGCACTGGATTAAAATCTTGTCTCAGTGACTATCATTGTGTTTTTCTAATACCCCTTAGTGCTGACTCAGACACACAACTGCTTTGTTATCCAAAACAAGATAATGAGTGACAACAGAGATGTAGTGGTGCAGGTCTGAGGAAAAGAGCTGCGGGAAGGTTTTCTCCCCAACGCTATACAGCTGCAAATAACCTTTCCCTTGCCAGCCAGAGAACACAGGCAGTTACACATAGGCCAGTGGGAACACAACAAATGAATAACACTATCTATAATAGGATTACACTGTAACTCTAATCTGTTTTAGAGAGGAGAAAAAATACAAATCTTGCTGGTTCTGCTCTTCCTTCCCTCGTTGTGTAAGGCATTCAATTCAATTCTCTCCGTTCTAATCTGTATTGACTGTGAGGTGGTGTGCCATTCTGAATACACTGTGTTCACGTCGCCATAAACGCCACATCAGTCAAATCACTCCTGATATGTTGTTCTTCTCGGCAGAAGGAAAACAACAAGCCCGAGGCGCTGAAACAGGTCTTGACTTAATAAAACTTTGTCAACATAAACACTCACACAATGCAGACATTACGAGTGACCCATAACACTTCGCTGATGGCTGTCGGGACTCTGTCGAGATGGACGTAAGTGTAAAAGATTGTCTTCGGGGGCTGTTCATAAAGGAATGGACACACACACACACACCATCAATTTGTTTTGTGGAGATGGAACAATATCTGTCTCAGATGGCCAAGTAGCCTGACGAAGATAAATATTTGAAGGATAGTTCTAAATGGGATGTCTTGGCAGCAGCCTCGTACCACTCCCTCACTTTATCACCTCATCCTTTATTTAGCAGCCTTAGTCGCCAAGTTCTCTCCGTCCTCTCCTCTCCACCGTTCTCTGGTTCCCCCCATCCTCTTTCCGTTAATGCGGGCGATGGGATGAGACTCATGCATGCGTTAAATACATTACAGTGGTTAAAAGCCTAAAGTAGTCTTAAGGCTCATGAAAGTTGAACGCGTCCGCAGATGTTCCCCGGCTCAGCCTTGAGTGGGGTTGAGGAGCAGGAACAAGGAATTGCACTTAAAGGGATACTTCGGGATTTTGGCAATGAGGCCCCTTATCTACTTCCCCAGATTAGGATGAATTTGTGGATACTATATTTATGTCTCTGTGTGCAGTTTGAAGGAAGATGCTAACTAGGTCTAGTGCAATTGCTAACTAGCTTTAGCACAATGGCTGGAAGTCTATGGTATCTGCTAGAAGTCAATGGTACCATAGACTTCTAGTAGATACCATAGACTTCCAGTCATTGCGCTAACGCTAGTTAGCATTACCTCACGAAAGTACCTCTAACTTCCTTTATACTGGGCGCAAAGACAAAAATGATATCCACGAGTTCACCTGACTCTGGTGAAGTAGATAAATGGCCTCATTGCCAAAATACCAAGGTACCCCTTTAACTGCTGGGCTTTGAGGGACACCCCTTCAAGCTAATGTGCAGTCATTTGCAATCACAAAAATAATCATTTGGTTGTGTTTATGAAGGACTTGGGTAACATTAAAATACATTGAAATGTTTTATAACTGTCACGAGAATTTTCAATCCCAATGATGATAACTAAACAATTATTTAAGCTTTGACCAATTCCCGAGGTTTGTAAGACCCTGGGTTTAATAATAATTAGGCAAAGACTCAGCTTCTGCAAAAGGTCCATAAGGTTTATTCAGAGAACGTTCTAAAGTCAACCAAAATTTGAACAGTCTTTATAACCCCCTCTACGCACACACATAAACACACACACACACACACACACACACACACACACACACACACACACACACACACACACACACACACACACACACACACACACACACACACACACACACAGGTTTATCACTTTTCTACCAGCCTTAGCAGTTTCTCGCCATTCCTTTCCTCCCCAGATAAGACGGACCTTGGAAGGGCCCTCCTGTTGTCAGCTTTTTCAGAGTTATCATGTGTAGTCTACCAGCCTCTGTTTTTTCAATCATACATTTCTCCCTCTTAACTTGTCCCACATTACTACATAGTAACACAATGGTCTAGTCACATATATTATGGAATTATGACTATTAACACATTTCATACATTTATATGATTTCAGGGTGGAATCCTTTAGTCAATACTTTAAACATATAAATTCCCTTATCAGTAACACAATAGCATCTTCATTAGTTTATGTTACTGTAGGCAATATGTAAAAACAAAAAAACACCAACAACACAGAAATTCAAGTGTTCAATCAATTTTATTAGTGGAGTGCCTTTGTTACAACTATTAAACAGAAAGATTATGTTTCAAAACATGGTAATAGCTTCTTTTTATAACAACCCCAAAATAATAATAACCCAACCACCAAGACGCACAGTCAAGACAGGCGGTGTCACGTCGTGGCAGGGGTGTGTTTGTTTTGTGTTGTCAGGGTTTTGGGTAGTGTTCTATGTTTTGTATTTCTATGTTCTATTTTCTAGTTATTCTATTTCTATGTTTAGTTTATTGTTTTGACCTTCAATTGGAGGCAGCTGTTCCTCGTTGCCTCTAATTGAAGGTGCTATTTAGTAGAGGTGTTTTTCTATGGGTTTTGTGGGTAGTTGTTTCTTGTTTAGCTGTGTGCCTGACAGGACTGTTTTCGTCGTGCTTTTTGTTCAGTGTTCTTTTATTTAATAAAGAAGAAAATGAGCATACACATTCCCGCTGCATTTTGGTCCAATCACTACAACGCCCGTGACACGCGGTCAAATTATGAAAACATCAAATCAAATTGTATTTGTCTGTCACATCTGTCGTCAGGAATGGACCAAGGTGCAGCGTGCTCATCATTGTTATTTATTTAGTGAACACGAAAAAAACACGACAGTACAACAGTCTTGCAGGCGATACTAAAAGCAATGCAAAAACAACTACCCACAAAACCCAAACCAAACACACACCTAATTATAGGACTCTCAAACAGAGGCAACTAGAAACACCTGCCTCCAATTGAGAGTCCAACACCCAAACCTAAACATAGAAAAACTAAACTAGACAGAACGTAGAAATACATACAAAAACACAAACCCTCTGCCACGTCCTGACCAAAACTAATACAATTACTCCCTCTGCTGGTCAGGACGTGACATTGTCACATGCGCCGAATACAACAGGTGTAGACCTTAGAGTGAAATGCTTACTTACAAGCCCTAAACCAACAATGCAGTTTTAAGAAAATACCCCCCAAAAAAGTAAGAGATAAGAATAACAAATAATTAAAGAGCAGTAGTAAATAACAATAGCGGGGCTATATACAGGGGGTACCGGTACAGAGTCAATGTGCGGGGGCACCGGTGTCGAGGTAATTGAGGTAATATGTACATGTAGGTAGAGTTATTAAAGTGACTATGCATAGATAAATTACAGAGAGTAGCAGCAGCGGAGGGGGGGCAATGCAAATAGTCTAGGTAGCCATTTGATTAGATGTTCAGGAGTCTTATAGCTTGGGGGTAGAAGCTGTTTAGAAGCCTCTTGGACCTAGACTTGAAGCTCCGGTACCATTTGCAGTGCAGAAGCAGAGAGAACAGTCTATGACTAGGGTGGCTGGAGTCTTTGACAATTTTTAGGGCCTTACTCTGACACCGCCTGATATAGAGGTCCTGGATGGCAGGAAGCTTGGCCCCGGTGATGTACTGGGCTGTACGCACTACCCTCTGTAGTGCCTTGCAGTCAGAAGCCGAGCAGTTGCCATACCAGGCAGTGATGCAACCAGTCAGGATGCTCTCGATGGTGCAGCTGTAAAACCTTTTGAGGATCTGAGGACCCATGCCAAATCTTTTTAGTCTCATGAGGGGGAATGGGTTTTGTCGTGCTCTCTTCACGACTGTCTTGGTGTGCTTGGACCATGTTAGTGTGGACGCCAAGGAACTTGAAGATCTTGCCCTGCTCCACTGCAGCCCCGTCGATGAGAATTGGGGGCGTGCTCGGTCCTCCTTTTCCTGTAGTCCCCAATCATCTTTGTCTTGATCATCTTGAGGGAGAGGTTGTTGTCCTTGCACCACATGGTCAGGTCTCTGACCTCCTCCCTATAGGCTGTCTCATCGTTGTCGGTGATCAGGCCTACCACTGTTGTGTCATCAGCAATCTTAATGATGAGTCTTGCCTAGCCGTGCAGTCATGAGTGAACAGGGAGTACAGGAGGGGACTGAGCACGCACTCCTGAGGGGCCCCCGTTTTGAGGATCAGCGTGGCGGATGTGTTGTTGCCTACCCTTACCACCTGGGGGCGGCCTGTCAGGAAGTCCAGGATCCAGTTGCAGAGGGAGGTGTTTAGTCCCAGGGTCCTTAGCTTAGTGATGAGCTTTGAGGGCACAATGGTGTTGAACGCTGAGCTGTAGTGAATGAATAGCATTCTCACTTAGGTGTTCCTTTTGTCCAGGTGTGAAATGTCAGTGTGGAGTGCAATAGAAATTGCATCATCTGTGGATCTGTTGGTGCAGGAGGGAAATTGGAGTGGGTCTAGGGTTTCTGGGATAATGGTGTTGATGTGAGCCATGACCAGCCTTTCAAAGCATTTCATGGCTACAGACATGAGTGCTACGGTCTGTAGTCATTTAGACAGGTTACCTTAGTGTTCTTGGGCAGAGGGACTATGGTGGTCTGCTTGAAACATCTTGCTATTACAGACTTAGACAGGGAGAGGTTGAAAATGTCAGTGAAGACACTTGCCAGTTGGTCAGCGCATGCTCGGAGTACACTTACTGGTAATCCATCTCGCCCTGCGGCCTTGTGAATGTTGACCTGTTTAACCCCTGGTCGGGCTCGACATCCAGCGAAAAATCCTATCGCCATTAGCATAACAAAATGTAATATTATTATTTTTTCAAATATAGGACTATGTTATATCGTTTTATAGATACACCTCTCCTGAATCGAACCACATTGTCCGATTTCAAAAAGGCTTTACAGCAAAAGCAAAACATTAGATTATGTTAGAGGAGTATATCGTAAAAGTAGCCACATAGCCATTTTCCGACCAACCACATGCATCACAAATAACCAAAAAACAGCTAAATGCAGCACTAACCTTTGACAATCTTCATCAGATGACACTCCTAGGACATCATGTTACACAATACATGCATTCTTTTGTTCGATAAAGTTCATATTTATATATAAAAACAGACTAACTATTTTCCCTCAAATGCATCCGGTGAAACAGCGCTACAATTGACTAAATTACTATTCGAAAACATTTTTAAAATGTAATATTGTCATTCTAAGATTTATAGATGAATATCTCTTGAAAGCACCTGTAATGCCAGATTTAAAAATAACTTTACTGGGTAATCACACTTTGCGATAAAAGGGGATGCGATACTCAGAACAATAGGCTACCGTTACAGGTCAGCGCCATCTTGGAACAATCGCATATCAAATCTAGTCTTGTATACTATTGTCAATAATCCCTTACCTTTGATTATCTTCATCAGAAAGCACTTCCAGGAATCCCAGGTCCACAACAAATGTATTTTCGTTCGAAAAAGTTAATCCTTTACGTCCCAATAGCTTGTTCTTGTTAGCGCGTTCTGAAGGCTGCTCCAAAACATCCGTCGGCCGCAGGACTCCTCTTTCAATAAAATGCTTTTTTTTTATTTAGGTTCGTTCAAGCATGTCAAACGTTGTATAACATAAATCTTTAGGGCCTTTTTCAACCAGAGCTCCAATAAGATTCAAGGGGGACGATTGCATTGTCTTTCAAAACGTTTCGAAAGGGGAGGGTAGCCAGGGGCGCCGGCGTCATAATGGTGATGGCCCTCCTCATGTGACCACTTTCCACAGCGTCTCATTCAGTCAGTTTTCACAGTAGGAGACTCAAACCACTTTGTAAAGACTGGGGACATCTAGTGGAAGCAATAGGAAGTGCTCAATGAACCATTGCTCACGGTGTGATTTATAGGCAAAGTGATGAAGTTGAGTCCGCAATTCAGAATTCCACATCCTGTTACGATCGGTCTCGGGGTTTTGACTGCCATATGAGTTCTGTTATACTCACAGACACCATTCAAACAGTTTTAGAAACTTTAGGGTGTTTTCTATCCACAAGTATTAATTATATGCATATCCTAGCTTCTGAGTTTGAGTAGGAGGCCGTTTAAAATAAAATAAAAAAATGTAATCGCTGTAGAGCCCCCTATCCTAGGCGACCGTCAAGAGGTTAAAGTTCTTACTCACATCGGCTGCGGAGAGCGTGATCACACAGTCGTCTGGAACAGCTGATTCTCTCATACATGTTTCAGTGTTACTTGCCTCGAAGCGAGCATAGAAGTTATTTAGCTCATCTGGTAGGCTTGTGTCACTTGCCAGCTCTCGGCTGTGCTTCCCTTTGTAGTCTTTAATAGTTTGCAAGCCCTGCCACAACCGACAAGCATCAGAGCCGGTGTAGTACGATTCGATCTTAGTCCTATATTGACGCTTTGCCTGTTTGATGGTTCGCCGGAAGGAATAGCGGGATTTCTTATAAGCTTCCAGGTTAGAGTCCCACTCCTTGAAAGCGGCAGCTCTACCCTTTAGCTCAGTGTGAGTGTTGCCTGTAATCCATCGCTTCTGGTTGGGGTTGGGTTATGTACGTACAGTCACTGTGGGGATGACGTCCTTGATGCACTTATTGATGAAGCCAGTGACTGATGTGGTGTAGTCCTCAATGCCATCAGAAGAATCCAGGAACATATTCCAGTCTGTGCTAGCAAAACCGCCCTGTAGTTTAGCTTCTGCTTCATCTGACCACTTTTTTATAGATCAAGCTACTGGTGCTTCCTGCTTTATTTTTGGTTTGTAAGCAGGAATCAAGAGGATAGAATAAATAGTCAGATTTGCCAAATGGAGGGTGAGAGAGAGTTTTGTACGCGTCTCTGTGTGTGGAGTGAATGTGCTCTAGAATGTTTTTCCCTCTGGTTGCACATTTAACATGCGGATTGAATGTAAGTAAAACTGATTTAAAACTGATTTCCCCGGCCACTAGGAGCGCCAGCTATGAAAAATACGGATGAAATCTCTCTTGGTAGATAGTGTGGTCTACAGCTTATCATGAGATACTCAACCTCAGGCGAGCAAAACCTTGAGACTTCCTTAGATATCGTACACCAGCTGTTGTTTACATATATGCATAGGCCCCCGCCCCATGTCTTACCAGATGCTGCTGTTCTATCCTGCCGATAGTGTATAACCTGCCAGCTGTGTGTTCTCAATGTTGTCATTCAGCCACGACTCAGTGAAACATAAGATATTACAGTTTTGAATGTCCCGTTGGTTTGGATATATGTGCTTTCAGTTCATCCCTTTTATTTTCCAGTGATTGAACGTTAGCTACCAGGACGGAAGGCAAAGGCAGATTAGCCACTCATCGCCTGATCCTTCCGTGAAATCTCTGTTTCCTTCTCCAGTGAATGATAGGGATTTGGGCCTGGTCAGGTGTCTGTAGTATATCCCTACCCTCCGACTCATTGAAGAAAAACTCTTTGTCTAATCTGAGGTGAGTAATCTCAGTTCTGATGTCCGAAAGCTCTTTTCAGTCATAAGAGACAGTAGCAGCAACAAGTGCGAACAAACAAACAAAATAGCATGGTTAGTTAAGAGACGATAAGACGGCAGCCAACCCAACCGGCACCATCACATATCAGTAGCCTAAACATCATTATAATCGCCAAGTGGCCTTGATAAATTGTGAAGCTCAGCACAAACGCAATAATGACAATTGTTGATATGACAGTAGTCAAAAATAGTAAATTAGTATCAGCAAGTGCTTGTGTGAGTCTTCACGCAATAGCATCAGTTGAATTTCATTTGGCTGTTATCCCTTGTCCTAACAGTTGACACACATCTTGGTAACTTTCACTTGTTTGACACACTTTGACATACCTTTATTTGGTTGTAGTGCGTAATAGTCTCCGGTTTTCTCTTTATTGTGTCCCCATTGTTTTGTCATTCTTCAGCACCGTTGTGGAGTACAGTGGCTGTGCAGGTGCCTTATTTTGCACAGCGTGAAGGATCACCCATCTCACTTTGTTCATGATACCGGCCAGACTTGTTTTCTTTGCAAGGAACTTGTTCGCCAGTGACTGTGAAGAAATTGTCCATGGTGACATTTCTACTCTTGCCAACAAAGTTCCACAAGCCTCATCACCACATCACCACTATATCAGTTCACTCGTACACTCGCTCACCTGTTTCCCGATCTGTATCTTTTGCCAGATATGAAAAGCCGTTCAGCATGTACAGTTACCCACGTGCTCCCTGTGTAGCCTACTCCAAGTATACCAGAGTAGACTGATAAGACTGTTTTGATTCGGTGAACTGATATAGGGTACATACCATTTTAAGATTACAACTAGAATTAGAATGGATCAATAGAATGGCCCGCCCTGTTCTTCGTTCACAATTGGTGATTACATAATTATGCATCGTTCGCTTCCCCTGGCTCATCAACCCACCCCTTCTTCGTTTATTTCATCTGTTGTTATGTGTGTGAAATTAGTTTCGGTGTAGTTTAGGTTCAGTGGGAGGCAATTGTCGGGGTGATTATGAGCTGGGCACTGCACTTTCAACTGTCTGAAGAATGAGCAGAGCAGGCCCTACTGCTGGGAGAAGGAGGGGCAATGCGGAAATCTATTTTTAAAAATGACATGCCCTCCTAAAACTGATTATAACTCCAGTTCTGTTTGTGATATTACGATTCTAACAATGACAGTGTGTTATATAGATTTATTTAGGAAAAGCCAAGGATGGAAGGGGGGGGGATGGAGGAGTAATAAAAACATTGAATTCATGACCAGTCAAAATGACTGCTTTAGCGGTTGTAGTGTTAAGAGGGTGTCTGATATGGGCGGTACCATTTTCAGAACCCGACTGGGGTCTGAGAGGTACCGGGGAATAATAAGACATTCCAATTAGTTTGTGTGTCCAATTTGTTTTAGGAAAGGGAATTACTGTATTTCAGCTAAACAAAGTAACTTCAAAGAGTAGCTGGACTTCTCTCTCTTTTACCTTGTCCATCACTACTGTTCAATCAAAACCGTCAGTGTAAAGTACTCTCTTTCCTCTTGTCATGTGAAATGGATGGTTAACCTCGCCACTCGAAGGATGGGTAACAGAACCTAACAAAAGAGATGTTTAGGGTAGCAATGTGGGTAGATAGAAATAAACTATCCCACTGGGACAACACAGGAGTGCATACCAGGAAAATCACTCCCGGCAAATACCCAGGATGTGCACACAACTAATCGCTGGTTTTGACTTTCGCCCTTTTACGTATGTGCCTCTCAGTCTAGGTGAAGCAGAGTTGAAAGACATTGGTGTTAATGTAAGCTAGGAGTGGACTCAGTGGAAATCAGTCGTTGTTGTAATGATGTACTATGATGTACTGTGTCTCTGACCATCCTAACAGCAGACGTGCTTCGAAAATGTAGGTACATGTGCAGTTGTGTTTTTGTAGTTAAGAAGAACACTATTGTGAAATAAAGTGATAAGGATGCAGCGATGTAGCAACATAGTGAGGATATAATTTATTAACCACTGATGAAGGCAGCTTCTTTCCCAGTCGATTTGCAACAATGTGGATGAGGCTTGATTAGTAAGTAGAGGGCAAAGAGAAAGTTCACGGCAATTGGAATAGAACAGAGTCAACATGCTTTCTTCGCTGCATATGTGAGCTGGAGGATTGAAATATTCAGGTGCAAAGCAGACAGAGAGAGTTGAGAGAGGAGAGACAGAGAGAGTTAAAAGAGAGAGAGAGGAGAGAGAGAAGAGAGAGAGAGTTAAGAAAGAGAGAGAGAGAGAGAGAGAGAGGTTGCAGCAGTGCCGAATTGCGAGCTTTGAATCAGTTTGAAGAGTAGGACATTTTTCTTTATTTCCTGTCTACGATACTCTCACCCATCAGACACACAGCTGACACCGCATACAGAATGGCCTCATGGTGTCAGTGCCTTCAAGGTGTGAAAGCATGGTTCCCTCTTTACCCATCTTATTTACCCCTCTCTCTCTCTGACACACACACACACAACCCCTCTCTGCCCCTCTCTCTCTTTCCATCTCTCTCGCCCTCCTTCACTCTTTCAATCTCCCTCTCTCACACTCTCTCTCTTTCTCTCTCTCTCCCCTGCCTCCTGTCTCATCCATTCCCACAGCTTGCGGGCCCAGGTGCCAGACACTTCCCTGCAGAAAGATGAGGGTCCCCCCTCCGTTTGTTCCCCCCTTCTTTTCCCCGGCTATTGATTGGGCACTATCAGTGCTCCTCACACGTTGGAAAATGACATGAAGCGGCAGAAGGTAGCCATGACGATGATAGGGCCGTTTCCATGGCAATCTCAAAGAATCCGCCAGAAAAGTGCCAGGGCCTGCAGAACTGTGATATAGCTAGCACTCATTTCACTTTAATTTAAAACTCTTTTGAGTAATGTTCTCTGAAAAGGAAAAAAGGAGGGGGAAATTAAATTATGAAGTAGTGGTTTCCTCTTGCTCTGCAGGCTGAAACAGGTAAATCGGTCTATTATTTCCATTAAGTCCATTTTGTCATTTTACAGCACCATGTCATTTGGCTTTGTTAAGTTCACAGGGGGGTAGCATGGTCACTTCAGGACCCTGAGTTCACACAAAGGTGTCTAACAGTACACCTACTCAGTCCACTGTAGGCTTTTATTTTGCTATGAAAAATACTTTAATACTGTGAAAAGACCATTCACAAACCAGATCCTTTCATTTTTGTATGTATTTTGACCATTGATACAGTACCAAGCCTACGTATCCTGTGCACGCTCATGGCTATGTGTGTCATCTGTTAATGTGTCATTCCAAACTGCAAATCATCCATGGATATTAGAAGTGTTTATGTGGAGGTGAGTAGAGTGAATCACTGGGCTCTATTACCCCACGCTGTAACCATCAGGGCACAGAGCCACGTCAATGTTCAACCTCTCAGCTCTGCACCAGCCAGCATCCTCTGCCCTCTAAGCTGTGTGTGTGTGTGTGTGTGTGTGTGTGTGTGTGTGTGTGTGTGTGTGTGTGTGTGTGTGTGTGTGTGTGGGTGTGTGGGTGGGTGGGTGGGTGGGTGGGTGCATGCGTGCGTTGTAACTGCAATCGTTAAGGCAGTAAAGGTCTGACAACAATTTTGACACTTTTGGTGTGTGTCAGTCCAGTACTACCATTGAAAAGGTCATTGTAAACAGCTTTTTAGCTTCTTAACCTGATTTGAATCTTGAAGTACGGTGTCCACAAAATGGTACCCAAACCCTAGATGAGATTTATTGTTAATTCCAGTTGTCCGTCATGTTATATTTAGTTATTCCCTGGATCTGGCCGTTTATAATGCCTTGTAGCCCCTGCTGGGGAATATCCTACTGCTGTTTCCCCCATATACATTTAGACACAATACATACAGAACCTCAATCTGTCACATCAAATGTAGAGTTCATACATCAGAGTCTAAATGAGGCGACATCTTCAACGACAGCAATGCGGTTCAAACACACGCAACACTGCCTCCACCGCCGCCTATCTGCTCCCAAGCTTCCCACTTCCTAGTTAGCGTTCGGAGTTCTAGGAAGAGAACGACGGCAGGAGAAAAAGCAGGAGCACTGCCAGAACAAATTTCCAAAGTCAGACACGAGCACCGGAGCCTGCCACCGACGACAATAAATCAATTTCTATTTAGATCAAGAGGATTCAAATGTAAGGGCCCTTAATGTGGGCCGGGGAACAAACAGTGGGAGCGGGTGATGAATGTGCCCAGGCACAGTGATGGGCGGGCGGACTGATAGCCCACTATCAGCGGCATCCATCTTCCTTTCATCCTGGGTCATTTTACTGGAAGCTGTCCAACACACTCAGACAAAATGTCAAAGATACAAAGAGGCTCACTCTGTTCAGTTCTGTTGAAAATCTCCCTGTGGTGTTTATATATTGCTAGCTAGCCGCTGCTGAGCTCGCAGTGTACATTTCATACTGTACACTGGCTTTTTATGTCCGGAAACATCAATCATTGAGCGTACTGTATCTTATTCATTTTGTATCTATCAAGTACTACAGTACTGGTTGGACAAACTCTACAGCAGGCTATGGCTGATATTCCATCTAGTAGCCTTCTTCATCAGCGTTTGCTGTGTTCTCTGCAAACGTTTGACATTGGTTTTTATTTACCCACGGTTTTATAAAAGGCAGCTTCTCACACGATGATCTGTTTTGGAAAATTAGTATGAATGGAGCAATAATCACCTTGAAAAATCTTCATAAAATCTGCCCCGGAATTACAGTTGTTGCAGACCTGAACATGATGTTTACCTGTGACATACTGTAAATGACAGATTTTAGCATTAGGAAGTTTAAACAATAAAGTCCAATTGTGCGTAACGATACATCAGGGATTGACTGCAGACTGCGTGTTGCCATGCCTATACCTTAAACCCCAGTTCTTTGAACAGCCCAAGGCCAAAACTAATCTCTTACAGTAACGGCCTATTCAATTACCATGCACCAGGAGACAAGAGGAGGCAGAGAAATCAATTAGAATACTTTGTTATCGCAGTACTCCATCTCAAAGGAGATAGCAGATGTTATTGCCCACAGAGACTTGCCTTTGTTTGCAGGTTTCACTCCTGGCTCCACGGTGTGTGTTTACACTTGAAAGGGAGATAGATATCTCTCTTGTCTTATGGCATGATGAAATATGACGACCTTTGATACCGCAAGAGACGATAACATGGTTCTTTCTCTCGCACTCGCGATTGTGTCTTTGGCCCCCAAAGCTCTACAGTCAGATAGAGAGAGAAAGAGATGGTGAGAGACAGAGAGAGGATAATAGGGAAAGACAGAGGCGAGAGAGAGAGTGAGAGAGGTATTACAATCTAATAAAAAATAGGCCGCAAACCTATTTTCTCTCTCTTTGGTATTCCTTAAGGGGCTGCTCTGCCTCTGACGGTGTGATCCTGTTCGATTTTTCTCTTCACTTTTTTTATTCTCCATGTCTTGGTCCTGGCGATTGTGTTCCTCACTGTCCTTCCCAATTCGCCTCTGTGCTACATACAGCGCGGACATAGCCGCCATTGCAATGTCTTAGAAAGTCACCCCTTAAAGTATGCGACATGACAAAAGCCATGATTTTGTAATAAACTACATCACAATGATGTGTCCTCAGAGATGTGTATCCTTGAAGGTTTGTTGGAGTCATCTTTGTTTGATGTTCACGATTGGCAAATTAATTGTTGAATTCCAATATCCTTTGCACGTTGAATATGGCTGCTTAGAAAAACCAGGCAACCTTTCTCTCTACAACACCAACCAGTTTCACAAAAAAACGTGCAAATCCATAACCCCAAAGGACAACAGTCTATCCTTGCTGTTAAATGTCCTTTCCTCGCCTTCCGACCATCCGGCAGCATCTACGATGAACTCCAGACTACTCCTCTGTTATTGAGATGTTTTCTCCCCAAAATCAATATGTAACAACCCCAATTAGACACAAATTAATAATGATCGTTGAGCGCTTCAATTAGATGCTGAGCGGAAGCCGGGGGAACTTCACAAACAGAATGCTAATTAGTGTTCCCGTGGTTACGTGCTTCTCAGAGCATTGCACACAGCTGATAATTGTATCAGCCTGTCGCACCACCACCGACAAACTTCCTGCTTCCCTTTGATTCATGTTCCTAACTTTCTTTCTTTTTTTCCTTTCTTCCAAATGCCGTCTTGCTGACAGAAACCTCAACAAAGAGAGAGAGGAGCAGCATCAGACCTAAACAGGAAGAGTCCCTTGCACAATTGGCAATCGGCAACACTGGGAGAGTGATAACTGAAAATTGGAAATTATTTCTTGTTTATACTTGTCTCCCCGCTTTTGATCAGGTCAAATTGCTCAACTTCTGAGGAAGCAGCGTGACAAGAGACGTGATCGCAGCCTCAAATTGGATTTCGGCGCTCGATAGCTTTGGACTATAAGGTTCTATCAGCATTTTTGTCAAAATTGAGTTAATGATATAGCCTTGTTCTGTTCAATTTTGTCTACCTATATAGTACTCTAAATACCCCCAATTCATGTTGTTAAGTTCAAAAGAATACAAGATCGAAACTGCTGACACCATTCAATCCAATGAGGGGTTGGAACTTTAAAGCCACTTATCTCAGAATCATCTTTTTGCAGATACTGTAGAACCGTATAGTTCCAAGCTCTCGATGCTGTTGCCAGGGTTTGGGCAAAGGGGCAGACTGAAGGAACATGGTTGTCATTTTTTATGAGGTAAAAAAAATGGATCGGTTTGAAGCATGTCATTGTTCGGTTAGTGCAACCCTTCCCTTACACGCTCCTGTCAATCAGATTTGATTTTAAAAAGTCCCACCCTATCATTGTAAATCCACAGCCACACAGACGTTGTAAAACAGAGAGAGATTCTTGTCAGCTCAAATCCAATTCTCACTGATCAGTGCCGGAAAGTATTCAGACCCCATGCATTTTCCACATTTTGTTACGTTACAGCCTTATTCTAATATTGATGAAATAGTTTTTTCCCCTCATCAATCTACACATAATACCCCATCATGGCAAAGCAAAAATTGGTTTTTAGACATTTTTGCTAATTTATTACAAATAAAAACTGATATCACATTTACATAAGTATTCAGACCCTTTACTCAGTACTTTGTTGAAGCACCGTTGGCATCAATTACAGCCTCGATTCTTCTTGGGTATGACGCTACAAGCTTGGAACACCTGTATTTGGGGAGTTTCTCCCATTCTTTTCTGCAGATCCTCTCAAGTTCTGTCAGGTTGGATGGGGAGCGTTGCTGCACAGCTATTTTTAGGTTCCTTCAGAGATGTTCGATCATGTTCATGTCCATGCTCTGGCTGGGCCACTCAAGGACCTTCAAAGACTTGTCCCGAAGCCACTCCAGCGTTGTCTTGGCTGTGTGCTTAGGGTCATTGTCCTGTTGGAAGCTGAACATTCTCCCCAGCCTGGGGTCCTGAGCGCTCTGGATCAGGTTTTCATCAAGGATCTCTATGTACTTTTCTGCGTTCATCTTTGCCTCGATCCTAACTAGTCTCCCAGTCCCTGCTGATGAAAAACATCTCCACAACATGATGCTGCCACCACCATGCTTCACTGTAGGGATGGTGTCAGGTTTCCTCCAGACGTGAAGCTTGGCATCCAGGCCAAAGAGTTCAATCTTGTTTTCATCAGACCAGACAATCTTGTTTCTACTGGTCTGAGAGTCTTTAGGTGCCTTTTGGAAAACTCCAAGCGGGCTGTCATGTGCCTTTTGCTGAGGATTGGCTTCCGTCTGGCCACTACCATAAAGGCCTGATTGTTGGAGTGCTGCAGAGACGGTTGTGCTTTTGGAAGGTTCTCCCATCTCCACAGAGGAACTCTAGAGCTCTGTCAGAGTGACCATTGGGTTCTTGGTCACCTCCCTGACCAAGTCCCTTCTCTCCCCCGATTGCTCAGTTTGGCCAGGTGGCCAGATCTAGGAAGAGTCTTGGTGGTTCCAAAATTCTTCCATTTAAGAATGATGGAGGCCACTGTGTTCTTGGGGACCTTCAATGCTGGAGAAATGTGTTGGTACCCTTCCCCAGATCTGTGCCTTGACACAATTCTGTCTCGCAGCTCTACTGACAATTCATTCGACCTCTTGGCTTAGTTTTTTCTCTGACATGCGATGTCAACTGTGGGACCTTATATAGACAGGTATGTGCCTTTCCAAATCATGTCAAATTAATTGAATTTACCACAGGTGGACTCCAATCAAGTTGTAGAAACATCTCAAGGATCATCAATGGAAACAGGATGCACCTGAGCTCAATTTTGAGTCTCATTGCAAAGGGTCTGAATACTTATGTAAATAAGGTATTTCTGTTTTTTATTTTTAATATATTTGCAAACATTTCTACAAACTTGTTTTTGCTTTGTCATATGGGGTATTGTGTGTAGATTTCTGAGGATTTTTATTTATTTAATCAATTAAAGAATGAGGCTGTAACGTAAGAAAATTTAGAAAAGTAAATTGGTCTGAATACTTTCCAACGGCACTGTATATAAACTACCGTTCAAAAGATTGGCGTAACTTAGAAAGGTCCTTCTTTTGTGTCTAGTTTGAGAAACAGACGCCTCAAAAGTCCTCAGCTGGCAGCTTAATTAAATATTACCCGCAAAACACCAGTCTCAACATCAACAGTGAAGAGGCGACTCCACGATGCTGGCACAGACACTGGACAGAGGAACTCTGCCTAGAAGGCCAGCATTCCGGAATCGCCTCTTCACTGTTAACGTTGAGACTGGTGTTTTGTGGGTACTATTTAATTAAGCTGCCAGTTGAGGACTTGTGAGGCATCTGTTTGTCAAACTAGACACTCTAATGTACTTGTCCTCTTGCTCAGTTGTGCACCGTGGCCTCCCACTCCTCTTTCTATTCTGGTTAGAGACAGTTTGCGCTGTTCTTGAAGGGAGTAGTCCACAGCGTTGTACCAGTTTCTTGGCAATTTCTCGCATGGAATAGCCTTCATTTCTCAGAACAAGAATAGACTGATGATTATCAGAAGTAAGTTCTTTGTTTCTGGCCATTTTGAGCCTGTAATTGAACCCACAAATGCTGATGCTCCAGATACTGAACTAGTCTAAAGAAGGCCAGTTGTATTGCTTTTTGTAATCAGAACAACCATTTTCAGCTGTGCAAACATATTGCAAAAGGGTTTTATAATGATCAATTTGCCTTTTAAAATGGTAAACTTAGATTAGCTAACACAACGTGCCATTGGAACACAGGAGTGATGGTTGCTGATAATGGGCCTGTGTGCCTCTATATAGAAATACCATAAAAAATCAGCCATTTCCAGCCACAAGTAATTTACAACATTAACAATGTCTACACTGTATTTCTGATCAATTTGATGTTATTTTAAATGACAAAAAATTGCTTTTCTTTCAAAAACAAGGACATTTCTAAGTGACCAAACTTTTGAACGGTAGTGCACATGATGTATAATGTAAGATGATGTATTTGAACTCTGTTAAGACCTACTGTTCCACAGAGACACTAAGAGACAGTACAGTGGTATTATACCTGCAGGCTTTTTGGAAAGTGTTGTCACTTTCTGTCTTGAATATACTTTTTTGTACCATGAGAATATTATATGCAAGAAAAAATATATACTGTCTCGTACGGTATTTCCTTCCTGAAAATAACGTCCCTACACGTTGGAAGAGAGCAATAATGAAGGAAAAAAATATGAATGTGTTCCTTTTTTGCAACTCTCGTCCTGACGTGATTTCAATGTGAAAAATGTTCGGAGAACGCCCCTGCCTCTGTGAGGTGTAAAATTGATTAACCAGTTTAGTTATAAAGCCCGCCCATTACTCCTGAATGCACTTCTCCTGAAGATTAATTTTCATCTGTTTTCTTTTAGTCAAATCGTCAGAACACCTGCCTGGAAGCATAGCGTTGCAGAGCAGGGGATATATCACCAACGTTATTGCCTTTTAAGCAGGTGGAAAACACTGAAGGCAATCATCCACTAAGTCATTTTCTTTTATGGTCTTTTTTTTGGTCCCAGGAAACAAGTATGGCATAATTCTGTCTGTTTCACAGTAAAATAATAAGTACTGGAGAGATTGGAGCATGCATATGTGAGAGGGTGATTATGTTTGCTGCTTTTAGAGCAACAAAAAAAACAACAATAAAAATATGTTAGACTTGAACTATTTTTTTTACCCATTAAGCAAGTGGATGTATACCCAAGCCCAAACCTAGACTAGAATGCAGTACAATGAAATCCTCAGCTAGATTTCTACAGCAGCTCTATCTTAGTTGTTTAAATACTCAAAGACACTAACATAAATAGATTTTAATTAGGTACGCTTTGTGGTGTATTGATGTTTATTAGTATGTGTGTAATTCACGTCCATCAAGCAGAGCCCACACCCTCAAAACACATTCCAGAATAGAGGAAGTATTGGAGAAACATGTGGATCAAACAAAAATGAAACATATGAAGGGGAGACATACATGCAAAGAAATAAACAAGAAAATGGAGGCATAGAGAATTAAGTGAGGTTTATAACACTGGCAAGGTAAAAAAATCATGTTAATGTTTTTTAATAAATACATGTGATAGCGACGAAAGCCTGAATTGTAATTAATTCAAATTGGTTCATTAACACAATAAATCCCTGTTTTCCCTGATTTAAAACAGTTAAAGTCCACATTCCATGTCCTGTATTCTAAAATCTACATTCCAAATTCTATATTTCAAATATTCTGAAAAGTGACATGCATTTCTTCTTGAATCATGTATTAGAGGAATCAGATGATGTCCTGTGCGATGACATTAAAAGATGATAGGCTTTGCAGCCGGTGCGACACTGTCATTTCTCTCCCACCAGGATACATGGCTTCTATTAGTTGCTAACAGATCTGCATACTGTCACTGCCATATTCATTTCTCATTATGAACACTGTGATAGACTAGGCAGACAGACAGAGGCAGGGAACAGAGGAAATGAACATTGTCAGGATGTTCTAACATTCAGGATGGTCTAAGTTATTGGCTGGACTGTAAAGAAATAGCAGTAGGCCTACAGTATAATGTATGTATTTTCTGCATACTCTGCACACACAGCGGTGACGGGGGAAGCAGGTGTGTGTGTGTGACGCTCGCGTATGCATGTTTGCCTGTGCGAGCAGTAAACAAACACGCCGGTCTTTGAGCTAACGATCCTCCTTGATCTCTCCTCTTCTATGATCGTGGCACTAAAGCCTTCCTTTAGTGATAAGCAGGCTGTGTGCTATTGATTTGCTGTAATTCCCCTTATTGGCTCAACTGTTAATACAGTACACTGGCTGGTGATGGATTCAGCAGTAGTGTCAGCTAAGATGTATTTATGTGGGTAACATATAGATAACATACTGTAATTATATCTACATAGACAAACGCACAAATCTGAATGCATGCATGAACACGCACACATATACATACACACAAACAAAAACGGTCATGTATGTACGTGCACAAGAAAACTAACGCATATTCATTAAAATATTTAATAGAAACGTGTAAATATTGGAATTAACTCGTGTTGCTTGTGGTTTGTATCATCTAATTCAACCAAGGTCGGTTCTATCCCTTTCCCCAATGAAACAAGACATTAACTTTGGTGCACCCCAAGGTTAGTTACACTACATATTTAAAGGCCCAATGCAGCCATGTTTATATCAATATGAAACCATTTCTGGGTGTCAATTAAGTACCTTACTGTAAAAAATAGCTTTTTTTTAGATAAAAACTATTTCTCAAGCAAGAATTTTGCAAGAACTGTCTGGGAGTGGTATACAGTGCATTCGGGAAGTATTCAGACCCGTTGACATTTTCCACATTTTGTTATGTTACAGCCTTATTCTAAAATGTATTAAATATTGTTTTCACTCAATCTACAAACAATACCCCATAATGACAAAGCAAAAACTATTTTTTCGCCATTTTTACAAATGTATAACAAATCTGAAATATCAAATTTACATACGTATTCAGACCCTTTACTCAGTACTTTGTTGAAGCACCTTTGACAGCGATTACAGCCTCAAGTCTTCTTGGGTATGACGCTACAAGCTTGGCACACCTGTATTTGGGGAGTTTCTCCCATTCTTCTCTGTAGATCCTCTCAAACTCAGTCAGGTTGGATGAGGAGCTCAAGTCCGAGCTCGGGCTGGGCGACTCAAGGTCATTCAGAAACTTGTCCCGATGTCACTCCTGTGTTGTCTTGGCTGTGTGCTTAGTGTTGTTCTGTTGGAAGGTGAACTTTCGCCCCAGCTGAGGTCCTCAGCACTCTGGAGCAGGTTTTCATCAAGGATCTCTCTGTACTTTTCTCCGTTCATCTTTCCCTCGATCCCGACTAGTCTCCCAGTCCCTGCCGCTGAAAAACATCCCACAACATGATGCTGCCACCACCATGCTTCACCGTAGGGATGGTGCCAGTTTTCCTCCAGACATGACGCTTGGCACTCAGGCCAAATAGTTAAATCTTGGTTTCATCAGACCAGACAATCTTGTTTCTCATGGTCTAAGATTGATGGAGGCCACTGTGTTCTTGGGGACCTTCAATGCTGGAGAAATGTTTTTGTACCCTTCCCCAGATCTGTGCCTTGACACAATCTTGTCTTGCAACTCTACGGACAATTCCTTCGACCACATGGCTTGGTTTTTGCTCTGACATGCACTGTCAACTGTGGAACCTTATATAGACAGGTGTGTGCCTTTCCAACTCATGTCCAATCAATTTAATTTACCATAGGTGGACTCCAATCAAGTTGTTTAAACATCCCAAGGATGATCAATGGATGCACCTGAGCTCAATTTTGAGTTTCATAGCTAAAGGTCTTAATACTTATGTTCATAAGTAATTTCAGTTTTTTACAAGTTACTGCATGGTGATGTCACCATGAAAAGCCGAAACTCCCGCCCATGCAAACCTCCTGATTAGAATGTCCTGTGTAGATTGTATTTTCAACCAACAACTATCAGGAAATAACACTGATCAAATTATTCCACACATTTAGAGTGTTAGTTTTATCAGCTGTTGTACTATATGATACCAAACACAGAAAAAAAATGCATTTTGACTGCACTGAGCCATAACTACTGCTTGTGCTATCAACTTTAATGGACAGAGTTTAAGAAATGTAGGTCAGTCAAACAAATGTAGTCTGCCATTCACACGCTCTGTCTCCTTTCCATAGAGCGGACTGTGTAGTCAAGAGATTGACACGGTGTGAAACTGGAAGCGGTATCTTGGCATGCTGCTGACCATAGCTCTCTCCTGTAATGTATCCAGCATGTAGTTCAAATGCCAGTCTTTCCCCTCAGGCGCAAAACAAAACCAAAGACAGGCCAGCTGAAGCAAACAGTCTCTCATGCATACAGATCAGCCTCTCCAGCCCTTACCACGTCCATCTCCTCTCTCCATTCATGAGGAGACGCATGTTTTATCTGCTTTACGCAATCACATCTGACATAGCACTTCCCCAGAAGGCAACATTGGTTTCAGTGACGTCATTATAATGTACTTTGTGACGTCATGGTCAGGTTATACGCTGGATGTAATTGGATGGTTTGTAAACGTATTTTAAGCAACCGGAACATGACGTCTTTCCCATGACATCATGAAAAGTATGTCTTTAGGACTTGGTCATAATATTTTGAACTGTCTTTGCAGATTCCTGCACATTAACAGAGAAATCAGAATTAATGTTATGCTATATTTAGTCTCCAAACCTGTGCTTCTGCCAGTGACGGGATGAAAAGTGGTGAAACTGTTTTGTTACCTGGATAAGTTACAGTTAGGCTAGTGTTGTTTAATATTTCATGACTACATTTAAAGTGATTCATGTGTTTCCCTTCAATTGGTGGTGGATTGCATTGAGGGGAGGGAGATGGTGACAGTTCCTGTTAGGGGTACATTGCACGCTGGGTGGCAAGTTTGGCAGGAAGGCCTTAGCCACACTCGTTTAGGTGTTTGTGTGTGTGTGTGTGTGTAGTGACTGACTAACTACTGTTGTCACTTGAGATGTGAAGTGTCCTGCTATGACATGAGAAGCGTGTGTGTGTGTGTGTGTGTGTGTGTGTGTGTGTGTGTGTGTGTGTGTGTGTGTGTGTGTGTGTGTGTGTGTGTGTGTGTGTGTGTGTGTGTGTGTGTGTGTGTGTGTGTGTGTGTGTGTTTGTGTGTGTTAGTGCTGAGCGATTAGTGTTTTTTGAGGGTGGTTTGGTTTCGGTTTTTGAATAAGAATCAAAAAAATTATATTTTGTTTTAGATTTGTTGTATTTTAAAACCTCTTGGGGATCTTATCCCGGTAATGGGATTCATTGTCAAGTGACCATGGCGGGGAATTCAAAACTGCAAGAGTCTAATCATTTCAAAAGTCTCAAACAATCAACTATTTTCCTCCATTTGAAAGATACACATATCTCTGGTAGGCTAGCCTAGCTGGCTAGCTGCCTGCTGTCTGACAAAATCACTATTTCAGTAGTTCTTCAAAGTAGATAAGGCATACTTTTAACACGGCTAAATAACAACTATCAATCAATTAGATGTATTGTTATGTAGCGATCACTGAGGTATAAAGAACTGTAGACTGCGTCCAAGATAATCTGACTGTTGTTTTCAAGGTAATCAACTCACGTTCGCATACGCTGATTTATGGACCGACATGACATGTGCATTAGCACTCATTGCGCGTGCACAGGGAGCAGCTCAAGCCGCGCCGACGTCATCATGTCAGGAAAAAAACATGGCAGACATTGGATACATTTAAAATGTTAATAACTTCGGCTGTGAGTGATAGAAAAAATCTGCCTCTGCGATTTTTTTCTGCACAAAAGTGACGACTGAAGTGTCTTATTAGGAATTTTCTAATCTGTCTCCTCTATGTGGCTGTCTATGGAAATTGTCTTTCTGGGCCGGGTGTAAATTAAACTGCAGTACCGAAGCAATACTGTAGGAACAGTTGAAATCATGCTTCTAGACCAGAACGCTGGCCCCTTGGTAGAGATTTTTTTAAACATTTTATTAAACAGTAACATGCAAACCATAAACATAACAGCCAGAGGGATTCCACAAAGAAATAAGAGGAGAAAAAAAGCAAAAAAAAACACACAAATACACACTATATCAATTCAAATACAGACATGTAGCGAATACATTTTTTGGACCTTTTGTTTTGTGTACGATTTAATGACTCAAAGTAGTTTTCCAAATCAGATTTAAAAAAAATAAGAAAAGGGGCTTTTTCTTCATACATTTTGATTTGTGTATGAAAAATGTTCCTAATAAAATAAAGAGATTTATGATATACTCACTTTCAATTGTGGAATCAGTGTAGTAAAATAATATATCAAACTCAGAAATTTCAGGGATACAACTGCTCTCTATCCCTCTCGTGTATCAGTATCGCTCTTCCTCTCCATATTTGTCTGCTGGCCCACAGGTCCAATGGATTCTGGTCATTGTAGTTAATTACCACATTTCCTGCGCTTATCTATGATGAGTTGGACAAATTCAATTAGTTATTTAAAAACTGCAAATAAACCGACATTTTGTGTGTGTGTTTCTACATGTTTGTCAGAGAGATAGGAAAACATATTTATATGTTGCATATTGAGTGTATAATGTATATACCACATAAAGAAAATGGTTGATGGATGAGAAGAACATATTCATGCTAGCTACATTAAAGCTATTTGTACCACTGGATGCAAATGATTGATTTATATGTTCCATTAGTAGATTGTATGCACTAGCTGAAATGACAATCATTCCCATGATTATCATTGTGATACATAAATCATGTTTTCGACTCATTATAAACAATCCCCCCCAAAAATATCCTCTCTGTGTACCAACATTGGAAAAACCTGTCCTCTAGTATTGCCTTGGGCCAAATGTATTTGACAAAAGAGTTGTGTCTGAATTTAATGGGACAGAAAAATAGCAGTTGTGATAAACGAGCACCTTTCCAGCTCTGAGGGGTTTTTTTTCTTGATACTTAACCTATACAGTTATTGGTTTTCAACCCCCTTTACACATGCAATTTTTCTTCTCTCGTTTCTTTCTACTCTCTTTATGAGGACCTGCATGAATAATTGTTATCACGCCGGGTTAGTATGAAGTTATGAAGAGACTCCATAAGCAGGTAGCAACACATACTGGAAACCTGCTTTTCATCTAAGCAATATGGAGTCAATTGGCTGTCTATAACAATGTTTCCCAACTCCAGTCCATCGAGAGCCCCAACACTGCACATTTTTGTTGTAGCCCCGGACAACTTGTCAACTAATTATTAAGCCCTCAATGAGTTGAAGTAGGTGAGTTTGTCCGAGGCTACAACATAAATGTGTTCTGTTGGGGGTACTGGAGGAATGGAGTTGAGAAACACTGGGCTAGAGGAACACCAAGCAGTCACTGGACTTAGACAGTTTCTGTTAATTGTTTAATATTGACTCTCGTTGAATGCAAAGGGAGGAGAGGAAAGACAAGACATTACTCAGAGATTACTCAGAGCACTCTTGATATTCCCGATAGTGGACAAGTTCTCTGTTTGAGATGTAGAGCACAGACAGAGATAATCAAACCCAGAGCCAAAGACCAGGAGTCCCTCCTCGGAATTTGAATGTCCATTAAGCCGAGATTTGCATGCAGCCAGCGCTCCACATTGGCCCATGGATAGATAGGTACAGTACATGCACGCTAATACACACACACACACACACACACACACACACTGTATTCTGATTCTGCCTGATAGAACCATAGATTAACAGAGGAGGTCTGAACTCCCTGGCATTTTGTTTGTAAAGCTATTTCATTTTGAAATGCAAGAAATGTCTGAATTATGCATAGACTACAATGCATGTGTCAGGTCTTAGTTACATTTATTTTTGAAATGTTAAAATGAAGAGAATTAGATCATCGTGGGTGCGAGCTTACATTAAAAACGTAGTTCCAGGACCTAATCTGATTTCCCATGTCATGCATCAACATTACACTTCCAAATAGTTCCTTTGGTAAAGTCACAAATGGATGGTTGGAAATAGCACCGAAATGCATTGTCCTAATTTGATTCCGAGAGCCTTGTTCTATTACGGGTGGAAACATCATTGGTTCTCATGCACCTTAAGCTCGTTAGTGTTCCCTAATTTCCTATTTTGGGAAGCGTGGTGGGAGCCGCTGGTTTCCTAATGCGATCAGAGGGGAACAGAACTGCGGAAAAGCAGGGAGGATCAAAAGCTTTTCCATTAGAATATTCCCTTGTCAGTTTTGGTTTGCCATCGCGCGGGACGTGGCTGGAGACAGCGATTTGATTCCGATTCTGTCGATGGCTGAGCTGGCAGCGCATATCCACACTCAGCTTTTAGTTCTGTTTCTCTCTCTCTCTTTTACCTATCTCTCTCTCTTTCTCTACCACTTTTCCAGTATTCTCTCTCTATTCCTCCCTCTCTTTTTTCCCTGTCTCATCCTCCTCTCTCCCACTTTGTCTCACTCCTCTCTCTCCATATCTCTTTCCCTCTCACTCTGTCTCCCTCCCCTGAACATCGCTAGTTGCCCTTCTCTGCAGCAGTCCCCTCCACCCCCACCCCTCCTCTGCTTTCTATGAGGATTTGCATTAAGCTGGCCCATTTTGTTTTTTTCTCCTTCTGCACCCCCCACCCACCCTCTTGAACCCACCCATCCCATTCCCACTGCGTTGTTTCACCTGAGCCTCCCTCCCTCTTTCTCTTTCTCTCTCTCTCTCTCTCTCTTTCTCTCTCTCTCTCTCTCTCTCCCCTCCTCTCACTCTGTCTGCCTGTGCACCTCCCTTCTCTCACTCATGCTCTCAGTGGTGTCGCCTGCTGTATCCAGTGAAGGATCCGATTAGGATCCCTTCTTCTCTCTTTCAGAGCAGGAGGCTGTGTTCAGGTGCTGAGCCTGAGACAGAGGGGGTGAGTGGAATCACCAGGACCCCTCCCCCCCACTCCTCCCCCCCCCAGAGAGGAGTATGAGACACTGAGACACACAGGAGAGAAGAGAAAAGAAAGGGGATTTATTTTCTGCCCATGGTGTCTATACTGCAGCACATTTGGAGCGCTACAGTGGACCAGGGCGCCACAGAACCACAGAGCCAACAGTGAGAAAGTGGTATTTATGTTAGGTGATAGATGTGCTTTTTTGCTTTCAAAACAGTGGTTATTTGTGGTTATTTCTTCTATACCGATGTGGATGAGTGGTGATAAACCAGGTGGTTATATTTTTCCTCTTCATCTGTGCTGATTGTGCGTGTGTGCGCGTGATAGAGAGAGAGAGGGACAAGCGGCGCTCTGCCATGTGCGACTGATAGCTGCTCTAGACACACGCAGAGTGCGCCACATCAGAGAGCGAGGGAGTGAGCAAGCGAGCGAGTGAACGAGCGCAGGGGATACGCTCTCAGCCAGAAGAGCAGCGGGAGCTGTACACGACGACGCACAAAGGTCCAGAGAGGGAGAGAAAGAAAGTCATCCGATTTCCTTTCCTTCGAGGAAAAGTGAAGCGCGAGAAAGAGAAAACACTTAATTTTGCTTTACCTTCAGGGCAAAGTGGCAACGAGCGTGAAGATTGTGAGAGCGCGAAAGAGACACCCAATGTTTCTTTCCCTTTGGACAATTTAGAACATGAGAATAGCTCTCTAGTTTGAGCTTAAGTTTGCTGTTCGTCTGGGAAATTCTGTAGGAGATTGAAACCTCCGATTGCTTTCCGTCAGGGCACAACGTCAGTGTAAGGGGTGTAAAAGCAATATAGAGATCCTCTGACTCCTCTCCCCCGGAACGACTCTGAGCTGGAGTGCTGTGGGTTTAGCTGAAACTGAAGCCGGACCTGAATACGGGTACAGGAGCTAAACCAGGTGGACGTGGGTTCGTAGTGGTCCTAGTATGGGGATGTGTCCATCATGAGCCTGGTCTCAGTAGAGTTTCCCCCGTGCCGTACATCTGTTGTCAGTCCTTCGGGCTTGGATCATGCTTCGTCCCGCCGGTTTCGCGCTGTCGCTGGGCTCCGGGGAAGGGGGTATGTACCACCACCCCAGTCCTCTCCGCCTGCGCCTGAGCCCCTGGATGTGGTCTCTGACTCTGGGATGTATAGCTGGGTCTGTGTGGAGCTCTTCTCCCAGGGGGAGGCAGGATAACAGCGTGGCTGCCGCCGGACCTCAGGAGCAGGCTACGTCCTATACCCACCCGGAGCATCACCTCCACGGGACGCGGCATCACTCATCTGCACCCATCTCTATCTACCGCTCGCCAGCCTCGCTAAGGGGTGGCCATGGTGAGTTACACTTTTGACCTAAATGAACTTGTTCTTAAAACCTAAACCCCGAGCCCTAAACTCGAACCGTAATTTCTTTACCCTAACCTTAAGCAACCACAGACGCAATTCCCTTATGAGTAGACTATTAATTCATCTCTCTCTCTGCGTAATCTTAAAGCAGCTCTTAATATAATTTATTGAAGGGGAAAAAGACATAAAGCAAGAGAAGCAAACACAGGGTCAAAAGACAAAAAGACTAGAGAAAAGATGGAGAAAAAACTGTACAGCGAAAAAGACCCACTCTCCTCCCCTCTCCTCTCTCCTGTGCTTTGCCATGTTGCTGGCTCGGATTAGGGACCCAGTGTTAATAGCTGCTAATTGTAGAGAGTCTTCTTCAAAGCCATCAGGTGCATTAGCTGATTGGCAGTAATAGCTCTGTGGTGGAGCCATCCGCTGGGGAAAGGGGGATGAGGAGAAACGGGATGTGGAGAAACGGGAAGAGGAGAGGGGGAAAAGGGAGTGAGTTTGGAGAGGAGGGAAGAAAGGGAGAGAGAAGGGTGTCAATAGGACTCTATTGGTCCTCTGATACTATTTAATTACTGGGCTGTATAGTGCTGGTGTGTTTTGGTGGGAGCGTGTGGGAACTTAGAAGTGTGCAGCTATTTTTGCAATTATAGGGGAGCTCTGCACCCTTCTCCGACAGCGCCACAGCAGTTATTCCATTACAGCAAAATGCTGACTGGGTAAGAGGGTATATTCTGAATTTGTGTGTGTGTGCAGGGCTAGACAACAACTTTTTTTATCCGTATAACTGATTTTTTACTTGTACAATAGCTGAAGTCACTTGTAGAACCCCCCCCCCCCCACCCACACACACACACCCCTCACAAGGTGTGTGCGAAAAACTCAAACCCCAAGATCCAAGGCAGTTCATCTGGGACATTCCAGTGCCTGAAGCTACATCTCTCTCTCGCCCTCTTTCTCTTTAGCCCTCTCTCTCTCTAGCCCTCTCTCTCTAGGCCTCTCTCGCCCTCTCTCTCTTTAGCCCCCTCTCTCTCTAGCCCTCTTTCTCTTTAGTCCTCTCTCTCTCTCGTCCTCTTTCTCTTTAGCCCCCTCTCTCTCTAGCCCTCTTTCTCTTTAGTCGTCTCTCTCTCTCTCGCCCTCTCTCTCTTTAGCCCCCTCTCTCTCTAGCCCTCTTTCTCTTTAGTCCTCTCTCTCTCTCGTCCTCTTTCTCTTTATCCCCCTCTCTCTCTAGCCCTCTTTCTCTTTAGTCCTCTCTCTCTCTCGCCCCCTCTCTCTTTAGCCCCCTCTCTCTCTAGCCCTCTTTCTCTTTAGTCCTCTCTCTCTCTCGTCCTCTTTCTCTTTATCCCCCTCTCTCTCTAGCCCTCTTTCTCTTTAGTCCTCTCTCTCTCTCGTCCTCTTTCTCTTTATCCCCCTCTCTCTCTAGCCCTCTTTCTCTTTAGTCCTCTCTCTCTCTCGTCCTCTTTCTCTTTAGCCCCCTCTCTCTAGCCCTCTTTCTCTTTAGTCCTCTCTCTCTCTCGTCCTCTTTCTCTCTAGCCCTCTTTCTCTTTAGTCCTCTCTCTCTCTAGCCCTCTTTCTCTTTAGTCCTCTCTCTCTCTCGTCCTCTTTCTCTTTAGCCCCCTCTCTCTCTAGCCCTCTTTCTCTTTAGTCCTCTCTCTCTCTCGTCCTCTTTCTCTTTATCCCCCTCTCTCTCTAGCCCTCTTTCTCTTTAGTCCTCTCTCTCTCTCGTCCTCTTTCTCTTTATCCCCCTCTCTCTCTAGCCCTCTTTCTCTTTAGTCCTCTCTCTCTCTCGTCCTCTTTCTCTTTATCCCCCTCTCTCTCTAGCCCTCTTTCTCTTTAGTCCTCTCTCTCTCTCGTCCTCTTTCTCTTTATCCCCCTCTCTCTCTAGCCCTCTTTCTCTTTAGTCCTCTCTCTCTCTCGTCCTCTTTCTCTTTAGCCCCCTCTCTCTAGCCCTCTTTCTCTTTAGTCCTCTCTCTCTCTCGTCCTCTTTCTCTTTAGCCCCCTCTCTCTAGCCCTCTTTCTCTTTAGTCCTCTCTCTCTCTCGTCCTCTCTCTCTTTAGCCCCCTCTCTCTCTAGCCCTCTTTCTCTTTAGTCCTCTCTCTCTCTCGTCCTCTTTCTCTTTAGCCCCCTCTCTCTAGCCCTCTTTCTCTTTAGTCCTCTCTCTCTCTCGTCCTCTCTCTCTTTAGCCCCCTCTCTCTCTAGCCCTCTTTCTCTTTAGTCCTCTCTCTCTCTCGTCCTCTTTCTCTTTAGCCCCCTCTCTCTCTCGTCCTCTTTCTCTTTAGCCCCCTCTCTCTAGCCCTCTCGCTCTCATCATCTGACCTTGATCAATTACGCCTCCTCCTCCTCAAACCTCCTTATTGTTTTGGCTGGCTGGGCAATTTTTTATCCTAAAAATGTATGGACATCTTTTATTTAAAACCGGTTTCTCCCCTTTTCTAAAATCCTTAGCACATTACTCAGTCGCTTCTACCCCCAAAAAGGAGACGTGTTGTTGTTTGATTTTTGCGAGGCAGCAGTAGTTGAGTGTGGAAGCCTGCGTTCAGCAACATTTTAATTACAAATTCAGCAAAGACCTTAGGTGAGATGGGAGGTGCGCTCAGGCTTAGCTTTAGAGTGTTGAAGCATGGCACACTGTGTAGTGCTGGCGACTTGGACTGTCTTAGCCCAGCTCATTACAATAAGAGAAAAATACTCAAATCAAATCACATTTTATTTGTCAAATGCACCGAATACAACAGTGAAATGCTTACTTAAAACTTCTTAAAACTTACAATGCAGTTTTAAGAAAAATACCTACAAAAATAAGAAATAAAAGTAACAAATAATTAAAGAGCAGCAGTAAAAAAACAATGGCGAGGCTATATACAGGGAGTACCGGTACAGACTCCTCTGCAAAGGTGCATTGCAATGGAAGAGGAGGAGAAGGAGGAGGAGAAAACGATTGTCTTCTCACCACTGAGAGACTTCTGCTGGGGTTTTCTACAGCATCTGATGAGCTTGTTGTGTGTGATGCTCGCGTAGGTACTCTTAGAAAAAAAGGTGCTATATAGAACCCTAAAGGGTCCTTCGGATGGCCCCATAGGAGAACCCTTTGAATAAACCTTTTTGGTTCCAGGTAGAACCCTTTTGGGTTCCATGTAGAACCCTTTCCACAGAGGGTTCTACATTGAACACAAAAGGGTTCTACCTGGAACCAAAAAGGGTTCTCCTATGTGGACAGCTGTAGAACCCATTTGGAACCCTTTTTCTAAGAATATGCGTGTGTTCACCTGTGTGAGTGTAAGAGGAGTTAGTAAATTGTGATGAATTTTCACCAAATCACCAGTTTTCCTCGTTTGTTTTTGGTTGAATCTCCTGGTAATTTGTTGGGCTCTGTGTGTGACGTCAGCGCTGCGCGCGTGAGCTCGTTCGGAGCTGTTTCCATCTGAAAGAGGTAGGCAGTGTTCTCTCCCGCCCTCCCATTATTTATTTGATAAAACTCACTAAATGGACATAGTAACCAATGAAAACATTGTACTTTACTCATACAATATCAGTCAGGATTTCATCTTATAAGTTTGTCTTCCTGAAGTAATATGATGAAGCTATTTTGCTAGCAGGCTAATGTTAGCGCCTTGCTAGCGTTCAGTGTCCGGTGGCTAGCTACCGTTGGTTCAGTTTAGTTCTCATCTTCTGACAGGGGAGGCACAGCAAATATATAGCCTGTACGACTCCCAGCCCTGATGTCCCCTTTCCTTATGCCCTGTGATTCAGGTATGGAGATTCTGTATGAAATATGTGTGGGTGTGTTTTTGTCTATTCATGTACAGTTGAAGTCTGAAGTTTACATACACTTAGGTTGGAGACATTAAAACTCATTTTTCATGAGGTGGGCGAACAGGGCATCTACTTTGTGCATGACACAAGTCATTTTTCCAACAATTGTTTACAGACAGATTATTTCACTTATAATTCACTGTATCGCAATTCCAGTGTGTCAGAAGTTTACATACACTAAGTTGACTGTGCCTTTAAACATCTTGGAAAATTCCAGAAAATGATGTCATGGCTTCCGAAGCTTCTGATAGGCTAATTGACATAATTTGAGTCAATTGGAGGTGTATCTGTGGATGTATTTCAAGGCCTACCTTCAAACTCAGTGTCTCTTTGCCTGACATCATGGGAAAATGAAAAGAAATCAGCCATGACCTTAGAAAAAAAATTGTAGACCTCCACAAGTCTGGTTCATCCTTGGGAGCAATTTCCAAACGCCTGAAGGTACCACGTTCATCTGTACAAACAATCGTATGCAAGTGTAAAAACCATGGGACCACGCAGCCATTATACCGCTCAGGAAGGAGATGCGTTCTGTCTCCTAGAGATGAACGTACTTTGGTGTGAAAATTGCAAATCAATCCCAGAACAACAGCAAATGACCTTGTGAAGATGCTGGAGGAAACAGGTACAAAAGTATCTATATCCACAGTAAAACGAGTCCTATATCGACATAACCTGAAAGGCCGCTTAGCAAGGAAGAAGCCACTTCTCCAAAACCGCCATAAAAAAAGCCAGACTACAGTTTGCAACTGCACATGGGGACAAAGATCATACTTTTTGGAGAAATGTCCTCTGGTCTGATGAAACAAAAATAGAACTGTTTGGCCATAATGACCATCGTTATGTTTGGAGGAAAAATAGGGACGCTTGCAAGCCGAAGAACAACATCCCAATTGTGAAGCACAGGGGTGGCAGCATCATGTTGTGGGGGTGTTTTGCTGCAGGAGGGACTGGTGCACGTCACAAAATAGATGGCATGATGAGGATGGACAATTATGTGGATATATTGAAGCAACATCTCAAGACATCAGTCAGGAAGTTAAAGCTTGGTCGCAAATGGGTCTTCCAAATGGACAATGACCCAAGCATACTTCCAAAGTTGTGGGAAAATGGCTTAAAGACATCAAAGTCAAGATGTTGGAGTGGCCATCACAAAGCCCTGACCTTAATCCCGTAGAAAATTTGTGGGCAGAACTGAAAAAGCCTGTGCGAGCAAGGAGGCCTACAAACCTGACTCAGTTACACCAGCTCTGTCAGGAGGAATGGGCCAAAATTCACCCAACTTATTGTGGGAAGCTTGTGGAAGGCTACCTGAAACGTTTGACCCAAGTTAAACAATTTAAAGGCAATGCTACCAAATAATAATTGAGTGTATGTAAACTTCTGACCCACTGGGAATGTGATGAAAGAAATAAAAGCTGAAAAGAATCATTCTCTGTACTATTATTCTGACATTTCATATTCTTAAAATAAAGTGATGATCCTAACTGACCTAAGACAGGACATTTTTACAAGGATTAAATGTCAGGAATTGTGAAAAACTGAGTTTAGATGTATTTGGCTAAGGTGTATGTAAACTTCCGACTTCAACTGCATCAGATTCAATAGCCATTTGACTAATTGGCTCATTCATTGAGCCTACAGTAGGTTACATTGTTTTTTCATTGAACGTCCTTTTTAACATAGGATTTTACTATTCTATTACAATATTAATTGAGAACGTGGTTCATATTTATATCTGTGATTTCGTAACTCTTTTTATTCATATTGTGGGTCATTTAAATTACATTGAGGGGCTTTGTTATTGTGAGGCACTATTTGGACCATTCTGTTTTTATATCACTAATTCCTATACTTTCGTCCATGTGATCAATTCATATTCCAACATTGGTGCCTTATTCTATTAGCTATTGATCTTAAAGCCTTTTTTTAAAATGGTAATGTTCTGTCCTATTGTCATGTTCTATCCTATGTATTATATCATACATTGGGAATGTATGGCAGAGCTGTTTCCATCTGAATGAGGGGAGGCACAGCAAATATATAGCCTGTAGACGTCCAGCTCTGATATCCCCTTTCATTTCGCCCTGTGATTCAGAGCTGTCAATTAAGCCAACCCTCAGACCCTCAGCATGACTTATTTAAGGCGCCAGAACACAATGCAACAAACCATCGGACATTGGCGCGGCACCCCAGCTACATGAGTGTGTGTGTGATGCGTGTGTATGCTTGTGTATGTGCGCGTGTGCGTGTGTGAGTGCATGTGACTAATCAGCCTCCTGTTCTCCCACCTCTTTAATAAGAGAGCATAGAGTTTGCTGTGACTGG
Organism: Salmo trutta; assembly: GCF_901001165.1. Classification (NCBI taxonomy): domain Eukaryota; kingdom Metazoa; phylum Chordata; class Actinopteri; order Salmoniformes; family Salmonidae; genus Salmo; species Salmo trutta. Next base: position 2,096,911 of record NC_042989.1, read on the forward strand.
GAAGGCATGATGCGTAAAGGGGATAACGACCTATGGAAAGACAAAGGCGACAGGCCAGGGATTTGTCCCACAGACATAATGATCTGTCTGTCGCCTTTGTCTCCAAACCAAGCTTATTAGTGGGTATACAACAATAACTGCCAGTGTGTTGTTTTGTTACACCTGTTTTCGCGGCTTAGGAAGGCAACATACAGTATCGAAGAAAACAGGATGTTTGCACACCTGCCTGAACTAGGTGGTTTCCTAGAGCATTGCCAGTGGTCACAGTTGGCTAGATGGCCTCAATCAAAATCCTCTTTGAAGTGGGCTGGTGCTGCTGTACCTGCCAGTGGCACAGAATTGAGTGTTTTGGGCAGCCATTAGAGAGATGAGGGGCTATGTCCAGACCAAACTCCTTTAGCTGGACAGGCAGCACAGTGGATGCCTCAGAGAGGGAGAGAGAGATTTCTGGTCGTGGGTTTTTTGCAGATGTAATTTCACAAACTAGAGGGGTCCCAGCATAGGCTACCTGAGTACCCTATCCATTCCCCTCACTATTCAGACATATCTATTTAAAGTCTGGAAATTGAATGTAATATGGATGTTGCGCTCTTCTATGTGAGCAGGCTGTGAGATCTATAACCAAATGGGTTTTGGAGATGCTCAATTCAGACATCAAAGCAATCACTGGCACACTCTGATTTAAATCAGACAAAGTTATGTATATATTTGGCAGGGAAACCAATCAGCCAATAGGCTCCAGTCCTTTTCATTCATCCTCTTGACTTGGTTTTAGAAATGTAAAGTTAATGAAATCTTGTCTTGTTTAAAGGTATCCTAAATTAAAGTACTATTTCTCCCCCTCTCCCTTACACTATACGACATCTTGGAGAAGTACGCTCTGAACCCATTGGACCGGTTGTAAAGATGTAAAATAAAAGAAAGTTGGGCATTTTTATTTTCTATTAATGGCTGACTTGTTTTAATTTAGACTTTCATGCCCCTTCCTGGTAAAGTGGGTAAAATATGAAGCATAATTGGTCATAATTGCAATAATAGCCTCATATTACCATTCTGCCAAAAGAAACAGTTAAACACATCTTACAATCATCGGCATTTCCATAATTTTCCATAATTCAGTCGAATAATAAAAGAGAAAGCAGTTCGGAAATGACTTTCACTTTTACTTATTGTCTTCCATTTCGCTGACTTCAATCACCTACATCATATTCTTAAGAGTTTTTATTTTCTCCATTCTATACGATTTGATTAACTAGCTTGCGTTTGACTTGAAAAACAGGCGTTGTGGACGAGTTCAGACGAGAAGTAATTGGCTTCCACAATGGATGGTTCTAATTCCGTTCCATTAGAACAGATGGGAGACGGCTGCACTGGAATAAGTGATTGTGTTACCACCAAGTGGCCCCTTTTATTGTTTTTTAACCTTTGACTCCTTTTGACACTTTATAAAGTGAGTTAGCTCGTTACTTGATTTATGGTTCTCCCAGTTTGTTAGTCCGTTCATTAACAGAATCTTTAACGCTCAGTTCATTCAGTGTGTTTAAGGCTGATACTACAAATAAATTGTTCCATTAAATTGTTATTAATGCATGGAATAGCCTGAAAGGAAATTGGGATGGAGTTCAGAGCAAGGTCATAGGGTGTATGACCTTTACATGTCTCCTTTGGTGAGAGCTTTGGATGTATAGTTTGAGACCCGGTATGAGATTTGCCATGCTGGGCATTAAAGGCAAGGACATTGTAATAAGAATCCACATTTGAATGCTATTGTCAAAGTACTTCCAGTTCCATCATGGAGGATAGTTTGCCTTAAACTCTTTCTGCTCTAAGCATTCTTTCCCAGAGGAACCCAGGGCACCACCAGACCCCAGAGTGAAGGAATGGAGTGAAACGTGTAGGATCAAAGGGACGTTTAGACCCGAATCCTCAGTATGGGATTATCATACTCGGCAAGACACTGGAGGAGACCTCATAACAGGATCTCACACAGAGAGAGATAGGGGGAGAGGTAGGGAGAGAGAGAGAGAGATAGTGAGGTATTTGTATTACACTTTTTTCTTTGCAATGCATTTGCTTACAGTGACTCTAAATGACCTGAAAATGTTACATTTGTCCACATCATTATGAATCATTGATGATTATTTCCAGAATCAGGTCAACCAAATGTTGCATGTAAATACTAAATAGGTAGTGCTATAAATAGGAAGTGTGCTTCAAAGTGCACTATTCATAACCACTAATGTATCATGTTCTCTGGTGAGGAAATATGGTCATGTGTAAAGTGAATATTTTCTTTATTCTCAGTATATCAGTGACACGAAGCCATCTGCCATCTCAGCTCCTTCCATATTGAAAGGACCATTCATAAGTTGTCAAAGCTGAAGTTTCTGTCATCCACCCACATGTCACCAGAGAACTGAAGTGTACTGTATGTGAAAACAGAGTGTCAACATGTTCTTATGACATGACACACACACACCATTTTGTATTATTACAACTTTAGTACTTTGTATTTCACACAGTTTCCTCATGACAGTTGAAAAGACAGCAGATGCTGGATGACAAATGTCTCCGTTCTTAGTTAGTGAGGAGAAAGAGCTGTGAGACGGAGCACAGATAGAGAGCGAGAGAAGAGCGAGCTGATATGTAGTGAGAGAAGAGGTAGAGCAGAGAGAGGGAGATCAGAGACATAGGGAGAGGTAGAACTGAGGGACAGAGAGAAAGTGGTAGAACAGAAAGCCCGAGGTCCCTGGGTAAATGGTACAGCAGAGAGAATAGCTGGAGGGGTTGGAGAGCACATTGAAAACACTCTGTATGACTGAAGAAGCCCCGACAGTGGGGCTGAGCCTCACAACCCAGCATTTGTTTGACAGGCTGGAAGACTTATCGCTAAATCCAAGGCATTGAACAACAATGACATGACTGATTAGATGAAAGAGAAAGGAAGAGGAAAACATGGTGAGAGGCTGTGTGTGTGCATGCATGCCTTCCTTCATGTGTTGACATTTAACAATGTGTATTACTGTATGTACGGATGTAATATGTTCTCATTATAATATGTAACATTTATCCATCGTAGTTATACATGGGGCGGCAGGTAGCCTAGTGGTTAGAGCGTTGGACTAGTAACCGAAAGATTGCAAGATCTAATCCCCGAGCTGACAAGGTAAAAATCTGTCGTTCTGCCCCTGAACCAGGCGGTCAACCCGCTGTTCCTAGGCCGTCATTGAAAATAAGTATTTGTTCTCAACTGACTTGCCTAGTTAAATAAAGGTTAAAAAAAAATAATCACCTTGGCTGACATTAGTTTTATGATGCCTGCAGTGACATATAACTTGACATAAACTCAGCAAAGAAAACGTCCTCTCACTGTCAACTGCGTTTATTTTCAGCAAACTTAACATGTGTAAATTTTTGTATGAACATAACAAGATTCAATAACTGAGACATAAAGTGAACAAGTTCCACAGACATGTGACTAACAGAAATGGAATAATGTGTCCCTGAACAAAGTCAAAAGTAACAGTCAGTATCTGGTGTGGCCACCAGCTGCATTAAGTAGTGCAGTGCATCTCCTCCTCATGAACTGCACCAGATTTGCCAGTTCTTGCTGTGAGATGTTACCCTACTCTTCCACCAAGGCACCTGCAAGTTCCCAGACCATCACCATCTCTCTCGCTCCACCATCACCCTCTCTCTCGCTCCACTGACCTGAAGATGTATTCACAAATGTTTATTTTCTTTCGGTCGCTGTTAGAGGTAGTGACAGCAGTTGGTCACACTGATGTAACCTGAGGCCTTAGGTCAGGACAACTGGTAATACCTGGAGTGGGTGGTTAGTTAGCAGACCTGGGTTCAAATAAAATGTGAAATCTTTCAAACGCTTTAGCTGTGCTTGATTGGCTGGTGCATTGGAACCAATGGATTAGTCCTAGAAGTGTGAACTCCACCCATCTGGCATTCCATGCAGGCTTAAACCAATGCTCCAAGTATTTGAAAGATATTAAATATCTTATGATTATCTGAAATGTCCACTTTGCTGGAGGGTAGGCTTCATTGTATTTACACTTTAAGAAATGGCCTGGGTTTGAAAATACTGTATAGCTGGTTTTGTGAATGCCAAAGGGCTCCTGTCAGAGAGACTCAGATTCATGAATTCTCTTCGATCACTTTGATCAGTTTTATTATGGCAGTTCAATCATCAGAGGACAATAGTTGTATGTATGGTTCTGAGAACAGAATGAAACAAGTGGCAGTTATCATAATCAACATAAATTATCCTGGCTTTACACAGTTTCCCATATACACTGGGTATACCAAACATTAGGAACACCTTCCCCCCTATTGCCCTCAGAACAGCCTCAATTCGTCAGGCATGGATTCTATAAGGTGTTGAAAGTGTTCCACTGGGATACTGGCCGTGTTGATACCGTCCAATGCGCCCCACAGTTGTGTCAAGTTGGCTAGATGTCCTTTGGGTGGTGGCCCATTCTTGATACACACTGGAAACTGTTAAGCGTTAAAAACCCAGCAGCGTTGCAGTTCTTTATACAAACCAGTGCGCCTGGCATCTACTACCATATCCCATCCAAAGGCACTTAAATATTTTGTCTTGCCTATTCATCCTCTGAATGGCACACATACACAATCCATGTCTCAATTGTCTCAAGCCTTAAAAATCCTTCTTTAACCTGTCTCCTCCCCTTCATCTACACTGATTGAAGTGGATTTAACAAGTGACATCAATAAGGGATCATAGCTTTCACCTGGATTCATCTGGTCAGCCTATGTCATGGAAAGAGCAGATGTCAATGTTTTGTATACTTAGTGTAATACTATCCCAAAATGCTGTAAACTTAAGTGGCTAAATGCTTCAACAATGTCACTTCTACAACAAAGGTAAACAGCACTTGAAAGGCGACCTTCTTACTAGGAAAAATGCGCGTAAACACCCCCTCGTAATTGCGACTAGGTTACTTAACAAATGATGTGAACGCGACATTAGAACTGAAATGAACAGTAGGCTAAATGCTAAGGAGCAGTAGGCAAACAATAGTGCAGCAAAGCAACAAAAGTAAGGTTCAAACAAATCATATGATAAGTAAGAAACTATAGACCAAATCAAAGTACATAGTAACAAAATACAGCAGATAATCAGGAAGAGCTTCAATCAGTGGAGTGTCCTGGGATGATGGCTGCCATACAACATTTGGTATGGTATTGACACGATAGTTGAGTGACCGCTCTAACAGTGGAAATTAGAGATCAACCTCTAATTGGAGGACCAAAAAAGCCGATACCGATTATTCGGACAATTTTTATATATATATTTGTAATAATGACAATTACAACAATACTGAATGAACAATGAACACTTTTATTTTAACTTAATATAATACATAAATAAAATCTATTTAGTCTCAAATAAATCATGAAACATGGTTTACATAATGCAAAAACACAGTGTTGGAAAGTAAAAGTGTAATATGTGCCATGTAAAAAAGCTAACATTTAAGTTCTTTGCTCAGAACATGAGAACATATGAAAGCTGGTGGTTCAATATTCCCAATTAAGAAGTTTTAGGTTGTAGTTATTATAGGAATTATGACGCTTCGACTATTTCTCTCTATACCATTTGTATTTCATAACATTTGACTATTGAATGTTCTTATAGGCACTTTAGTATTGCCAGCCTAATCTCGGGAGTTGATAGGCTTGAAGTCATAAACAGCGCTGTGCTTCAAGCATTGCTAAGAGCTGCTAGCTAACGCAGTAAAGTGTTGTTTGAATGAATACTTATGAGCCTGCTGCTGCCTACCACCGCTCAGTCAGACTGCTCTATCAAATATAAAATCATAGACTTAATTATAATATAATAACACAGAAATATGAGCCTTTGGTCATTAATATGGTCAAATCCAGAAACTATCATTTCGAAAACAAAACGTTTATTCTTTCAGGGAAATACGGAACCGTTCCATATTTTATCGAATGGGTGGCAACCCTAAGTCTAAATATTGCTGTTACGTTGCACAACCCAAAATTTTGTCACAATTCTGGCAAATTAGTTCACAGTTCGCAAAAAGCCAGGCGGCCCAAACTGCTGCATATACCCTGACTGCACTGAACGCAACAGAAGTGACACAATTTCCCTAGTTAATATTTCCTGCTAACATGAATTTCTTTTAACTAAATATGCAGGCTTAAAAAAATATACATCTGTGTATTGATTTTAACAAAGGCATTGATGTTTATGGTTAGGTACATTTGTGCAAAGATTTTGCTTTTTTCAGCAATGCGCTTTTGTTAAATCATCACCCGTTTGGCTAAGTTGAAGTAGGCTGTGATTCAATGATAAATTAACAGGCAGCGCATTGATTATATGCAACACATTACAAGCTAGTTAACCTATTAATATCATCAACATGTGTAGTTAACTAGTGATTATGTGAAGACTGATTGTTTTTTATAAGATAAGTTTAATGCTAACTAGCAACTTACCTTGACTCCTTTCAGCCACAAGGTCCTTTTGACGCTGCACTCTCGTAACAGGTGGTCAGCCTGCCACGCAGTCTTCTTGTGGATTGCAATATAATTGGCCATAATCGGCGTCCAAAAAGGCCGATTACCAATTGTTATGAAAGCTTGAAATCGTCCCTAATTAATCAGCCTTGCCGATCGGTCTACCTCTAATGGAAATACCTGTCTTTGGTCCCTCCTGATCTCACCTCCTCCCACCTACCTGCAATCATGCCACCATGTACGCCCACTTATATCAGTGTTGATCAAATTCGACACTCATTGCCCTCCATACAAATATTTCTCACTTCGTGGTCTTATTTTCTTGGACAGGTTTTGGCTGCGGTAAACCCTCTTGCTTCATCCTCTTTCTTTCTGGTGTGGTGTGTGTCAGCCATCTTAACATGTTCAGCTGGTGACAACCTGACCCCTAAGGTGAGCTGTCAGGTGACATGGCGGCCATCTTGGATAGGCACTTTGCCACTTTGACCATGAACTTGGCATTTACGTGATATAATCCACAACATACACTAAAGGAGTTACTGTGGGGAATGATAAGTGAGTGAATTGAGTGGTATAAAACACCTCCAATGCATTTGTACACAAACATATGAATACTGTACATAAATGCATTACCAGAGAACTCTTGTGTTTCCCACGCATAATATTTTGTTTCAGTCAATTTGGAGCCAGAGTGAGTGTTTATGCTGATTCCTCATTCTGTTGGAGTTGTTATAAGTGTTCCTTTGCTGTTGCACAACCCATATATTACAAAGCAGTCTGCTAGGATAAGTGAGTGTTTGGTGATTGCTGCGGGAAACCTTTTGATCCTCATTCTGTCATAGTTATTACAATCATCATTATTTTCCACAGCTACAAACAGCTTTGCTTGGTTTGGGTTTAGGGGCCAAGTGTGTGTGTGTGTGTGTGTGTGTGTGTCTCAGTGTGTGTGCGCGTGTTTGGGGCGCTGGGAGTGTCGGTGTGTGTGTGTGCGTGTTTGGGGCGCTGGGAGTGTCGGTGTGTGTGTGTGTGTGTGTGTGTGTGTGTGTGTGTGTGTGTGTGTGTGTGTGTGTGTGTCCGTGTGTGTGTGTGTGTGTCCGTGTGTGTGTGTGTGTGTCCGTGTGTGTGTGTGTGTCCGTGTGTGTGTGCGTGTGAGTAGTTTCTACTTCTTTGAAAAGTGACTTAATGAGCATCAAACACAAACTGCGAAAACTCTACCAGCCCATTAATCAAAGCTGTTTTACCATCATAAAGCACACACACTCTCACTCACTCACTCACTCACTCACTCACTCACTCACTCACTCACTCACTCACTCACTCACTCACTCACTCACTCACTCACTCACTCACTCACTCACTCACTCACTCACTTACACCTCCAGATATACTGCAGTAAAGCATACAGCCACATCAGAAGAGTAATCTACCTTTCTACAAAGCCTCTGAGAGAGCACTTGCATGTGTAGGCCGCTAACTTCTGTCCTGTGTGTGTGCACGTGTGTGTGTGTGTGTGTGTGTGTGTGTGTGTGTGGTTGCAAGTTTTATGTTTGCAAGTGTGTGTTTGCGAGTGTGTGTGTTTCATCCCTTCCTGCTGTATTCAGCTCTAGCCTCTCCACGCTAACTCAAACCCAGGGAACAACTGGATGACCGACACACAACCTCCGCCTTACAGCACCACAAAATACGATCATTACAAAACGCTCTCTACTGTACAGTAGAACAATAGCTGGTGTGGAACTATAGGGGAATGCATTAGCCATTAGCCATGTTCTCAGCTCTCAACTGCAGTGGAGTGGGCAGTGACTGTCTGTAGCGCATTCTTGGGGAATGCGTTTGGGGCATGTTATTTGAATTACTACTCCCACATAGTATTAGCATTTTGTATTAAAGACAAATAAACAGTTCCCTATTGTTTCAGGGGAGGATATGTAGTTATAATGGGATTAATGCGGCTGGGGCTAAATCATTTGCAGTAGAGAGAGAGGATAGTGAGAGGAGAGAGCGAGAGAGAGAAAATTGGTGGGGAGGGAGAGGGGATACCTAGTCAGTTGTACAACTGAAAGCAACTGAAATGTGTCTTCGGCATTTAACACAACCCCTCTGAATCAGAGAGGAGCGGAGGGCTGCCTTAATCAACATCCTTATCTCCAATGCCCCTTGTCTCTGGTCATTCTGCTCAGGGGCAGAACGACAGATTTGTACATTGTCAGCTCGGGGATTCGATCCAGCAACCTTCCAACAACGCCAGGGATGCAGACAATGATGAGAACACCATGAAGTTGAAAGTTACAAAAGTGCCTCACATCCAGTATAACTGTAACACCTTACTTGAAGATGTCTGTCAAAATTCTGCTCTCGGACTGACATAACATCTGTATTGTCTTATGATACATTGTCGATTTGACTGTGATGTTAATGCTTCTGAGGCAATTATTGCTTTGATAGAGGAGAAGATGGATTCTGCTTTGATTTTATATTACCTTGCCCACCTCTGCTCTTCTCATCAATACACACACACACACACAAACAAACACACACACACACACACACCAGGAGTACACTCTCATGGCTCTCAAAGACACCTGGGAATACTATCAGAAGAGCAGCTGGCTTCCTAATCAGCTGTCCATCACTCTACTCTGTGAGTGCTAGACCTGATCAAACACTGCCAGTCTAATTCACCTCTGAAAGTGAACGAGCTCTCTGAGTCAGAGGCCAAAGTTCCAGCCCTCTTGCTCCTTCACTCATTTACTCTCGCTCTCCCTTGTTCTCTCCCTGCTGCCGAGCGCACACTCATATCAATCCTCCAGAGGAAATGGCAGACATGAGTCGTTCCATGTCATTTCAGCAAGCCATGACTCCCACCATCTCAGATTGTTCTGAAATCATTTATTTAGTTAGAAACAGGTAAGATTGGCATTCCTTAAACATCATATTGTTGAAAATTAAGTTTTAGCTCAGGGAAATTAAGCTAATTGATTGCACCCTAATTGGCCATTTTAATTTCTAGGATTCAGATAATATTCAAGAAATATATTACCCAACATCCGATTTGGACCAAACTTCTTCCTACTAATGAATAAGACATATGGAACCCCCAAAACAATTTCCAAAGCAATACATTGACCCCCTATGCCAATCCCACCCCAAAAACCAGTATACAGTGTAAGTTCAGTATAATCAGAATTCATTTAAACATTACAGTTTGGAAAACATAGCTTGTCCCATAAAAGTGTTCTTTTAGCACAGTTTACCCCAAGTATGGGGTAAATTGAATCGTGAGACAGGGTAAGTTAAGCCACTTACACATTTCTGTATTCAACACAATCACAATCGCTTTTTGTAAAGCATATTTTAACACCGGCTTAAACCCTAACAAACGCTGTACTTTTTTAAAACACTTTTAACATAGGCCAGGCCCTGTTCTTACCTCATATCTCAGTGAGAATTGAATACAACTTTATTGCCCATCCAGGATGGAAATGTTTATTTGGCATCACCTTCCATTAAAAGGACCACATACAAATACATTCTCACATCATACACATTTAAACCATCATGTTGCATACACTAACAACATAGAGGACATTAATACATTCACTCATAACCGGCAGCTGTCCAGACTGCACTGGATAGATAAGAACATATACTGATACAATTTACTTTGCATTTAGTAGTCCAACAGCACAAGGAACGAATGAATGTTTGAGCACGTTCTTCTTGGCCATGGGCATACTGAAGCGCCGGTCAGAGTGAAGCCTCTCAAACTGAGGGTGTAGAGGGTGCGTTGCATTACCCCTGGAGAGAAAACACTTCAATTTGCTCAACTTGCCATTGGCTCAACTTACCCCAAGGCAAACGTTTTGACTATATTAGCCCACACAGCCACAAGGATGCACTTTCATGCTCGGTTCATATGGAAGCTTAGAGACCCCAACTGATGTATAGAACAATCTTAAAATTATCAACTTTGGTTTAGATACAAGCATCATGAAACCGCTAACACAATAAATTAATTTAACTTGGTGGAAATCCATTTTTTCATTTGACATTTTATTTGACATTTACATTTTTTTTTTTATTAAGTGGTAGATCAGCTTTAATATTGCATATAGATTGTGGATTCCATCAGTGTAATTGTCTGCATCATTTCCAATCCCCCATATATATTTTTTGGGTAAATATATATATATATTATTTGAAATATATATTTTTAAATATATTTTCCTTCTTTATTATTTACCCCTAACCCTACCACCCCTTCCCTAATTGGAGTAAACTGATTACATATATTTTCCTTCTTTATTATTTTCCCCTAACCCAGCTTCACTCCCTTAGTTGGTGTAAACTAATGGACAACAATACTTAAGTTTCCACTTCCATCTTATACATACTTCATATTACATACATTTTCACGGACAGTATATTTTACATAAGTTATCTTTTGTTTGTTTTTCGTCCCAGCCTTCAGCTACCCTTAACCCCTCCCATCTACAGAAGTTTACATACGCGTTAGCCAAATACATTTCAACTCAGTTTTTCACAATTCCTGACATTTAAGACTAGTAAAAATTCCCTGTCTTAGGTCAGTTAGGATCACCACTTGATTTTAAGAATGTTATTTCTTTCATCACATTTCCAGTGGGTACATACATTCAATTAGTATTTGGTAGCATTGCCTTTACATTGTTTAACTTGGGTCAAACATTTCGGGTTAGCCTTCCACAAGCTTCCCACAATAAGTTGGGTTAATTTTGGCCCATTCCTCCTGACAGAGCTGGTGTAACTGAGTCAGGTTTGTAGGCCTCCTTGCTCGCACATGCTTTTTCAGTTCTGCCCACAAATGTTCTATAGGATTGAGGTCAGGGCTTTGTGATGGCCACTCCAATACCTTGACTTTGTTGTCCTTAAGCCATTTTGCCACAACTTTGGAAGTATGCTTGGGGTCATTGTCCACTTGGAAGATCCATTTGCGACCAAGTTTTAACTTCCTGACTGATGTCTTGAGATGTTGCTTCAATATATCCACATAATTTCCATCCTCATGATGCCATCTATTTTGTGAAGTGCACTAGTCCCTCCTGCAGCAAGCACCCCCACAACATGATGCTGCCACCCCCGTGCTTCACAGTTGGGATGGTGTTCTTCGGCTTGCAAGCCTCCCGCTTTTTCCTCCTAACATAACGATGGTCAAACGGATCAGACCAGAGGGCATTTCTCCAAAAAGTATGATCTTTGACCCCATGTGCATTTACATTTACATTTAGTGCAGTTGCAAACCGTAGTCTGGCTTTTTTATGGCAGTTTTGGAGCAGTGGCTTCTTCCTTGCTGAACGGCCTTTCAGGTTACGTCGATATAGGACTCGTTTCACTGTGGATATAAATACTTTTGTACCTGTTTCCTCCAGCATCTTCACAAGGTCCTTTGCTGTTGTTCTGGGATTGATTTGCACTTTTCACACCAAAGTACGTTCATCTCTAGGAGACAGAACGCGTCTCCTTCCTGAGCGGTGTGACAGCTGCGTGGTCCCATGGTGTTTATACTTGTGTACTATTGTATGAACGTGGTACCTTCAGGTGTTTGGAAATTGCTCCCAAGGATGAACCAGACTTGTGGAGGTCTACAATTCTTTTTCTGAGGTCTTGGCTGATTTCTTTTGATTTTCCTATGATGTCAAGCAAAGAGGCAGGGAATTTGAAGGTAGGCCTTGAAATATACTGCTCAAAAAAATAAAGGGAACACTTAAACAACACATCCTAGATCTGAATGAAAGAAATAATCTTATTAAATACGTTTGTCTTTACATAGTTGAATGTGCTGACAACAAAATCACACAAAAATAATCAATGGTAATCCAATTTATCAACCCATGGAGGTCTGGATTTGGAGTCACACTCAAAATTAAAGTGGAAAACCACACTACAGGCTGATCCAACTTTGATGTAATGTCCTTAAAACAAGTCAAAATGAGGCTCAGTAGTGTGTGTGGCCTCCATGTGCCTGTATGACCTCCCTACAACGCCTGGGCATGCTCCTGATGAGGTGGCGGATGGTCTCCTGAGGGATCTCCTCCCAGACCTGGACTAAAGCATCCGCCAACTCCTGGACAGTCTGTGGTGCAACGTGGCGTTGGTGGATGGAGCGAGACATGATGTCCCAGATGTGCTCAATTGGATTCAGGTCTGGGGAACGGGCGGGCCAGTCCATAGCATCAATGCCTTCCTCTTGCAGGAACTGCTGACACACTCCAGCCACATAAGGTCTAGCATTGTCTTGCATTAGGAGGAACCCAGGGCCAACCGCACCAGCATATGGTCTCACAAGGGGTCTGAGGATCTCATCTCGGTACCTAATGGCAGTCAGGCTACCTCTGGCGAGCACATGGAGGGCTGTGCGGCCCCTCAAAGAAATGCCACCCCACACCATGACTGACCCACCGCCAAACCGGTCATGCTGGAGGATGTTGCAGGCAGCAGAACGTTCTCCACGGCATCTCCAGACTCTGTCACGTCTGTCACGTGCTCAGTGTGAACCTGCTTTCATCTGTGAAGAGCCAGTGGCGAGCCAGTGGCGAATTTGCCAATCTTGGTGTTCTCTGGCAAATGCCAAACGTCCTGCATGGTGTTGGGCTGTAAGCACAACCCCCACCTGTGGACGTCGGGCCCTCATACCACCCTCATGGAGTCTGTTTCTGACCGTTTGAGCAGACACATGCACATTTGTGGCCTGCTGGGGGTCATTTTGCAGGGCTCTGGCAGTGCTCCTCCTGCTCCTCCTTGCACAAAGGCGGAGGTAGCGGTCCTGCTGCTGGGTTGTTGCCCTCCTACGACCTCCTCCGCGTCTCCTGATGTACTGGCCTGTCTCCTGGTAGCGCCTCCATGCTCTGGACACTACGCTGACAGACGCAGCAAACCTTCTTGCCACAGCTCGCATTGATGTGCCATCCTGGATGAGCTGATCTACCTGAGCCACTTGTGTGGGTTGTAGACTCCGTCTCATGCTACCACTAGAGTGAAAGCACCGCCAGCATTCAAAAGTGACCAAAACATCAGCCAGGAAGCATAGGAATTGAGAAGTGGTCTGTGGTCCCCACCTGCAGAACCACTCTTAAATTGGGGGTGTCTTGCTAATTGCCTATAATTTCCACCTGTTGTCTATTCCATTTGCACAACAGCATGTGAAATTTATTGTCAATCAGTGTTGCTTCCTAAGTGGACAGTTTGATTTCACAGAAGTGGGATTGACTTGGAGTTACATTGTGTTAAGTGTTCCCTTTATTTTTTTGAGCAGTGTACATTCACAGGTACACCTCCACTTGACTCAAAAGATGTCAATTTGCCTATCAGAAACTTCTAAAGCCATGACATCATTTTCTGGAATTTTCCGCGCTGTTTAAAGGCACAGTCAACTTAGTGTATGTAAACTTCTGACCCACTGGAAATGTGATACAGTGAATTTTAAGTGAAATAATCTCTCTGTAAACAAAATGTATTGTGTCATGCACAAAGTAGATGTCCTAACCGACTTGCCAAAACTATAGTTTATTAACAAGAAATTTGTGGAGTGGTTGAAAAACGGGTTTTAATGACTCCAACCTAAGTGGATGTAGACTTCCGACTTCAACTGTATCTCTGAAGACAATCCAGTTTTGATTTCTAGCTGCCATATATTTTTCCACTGTGCTGTGATGTTTCACAAAAGTTCTGAACCTTCCTATTCTCATAGTTTCTACAGATTGTAAATGAAAGATAAACAACTTTGCTAAGAGTATTATTATAGTATTGATCGATTGACTATGACTTACCAAATCATCCAGCAGTGCTTTTTGAAGAGTTAGCTCCAAGTATATGTTGCATTTTTTCAGCCATTCCTAAACCTGCAACCAAAAACAAGCTAAATACGGGCAGTACCAAAGCAAGTGATCAAATGAACTCTTCGGTGCAAAATCTGCAGAGCCAGGATGGTTGTATCCCCCATAAATACAGTGGCTTGCGAAAATATTCACCCCCTTGGCATTTTTCCTATTTTGTTGCCTTACAACTTGGAATTAAAGAAGATTTGGGGGGGGGGGGGGGTTGTATCATTCGATTTACACAACATGCCCACCACTTTGAAGATGCTAAATAGTTTTTCTTGTGAAACAAACAGGAAATAGGACAAAAAACAGAACTTGAGTATAACTATTCACCCCCCATCCCCCCCAAAGTCAATACTTTGTAGAGCCACCTTTTGCAGCAATTACAGCTGCAAGTCTCTTGGGGTATGTCTCTATAAGCTTGGCACATTTAGCCACTGGGATTTTTGCCCATTCTTCAAGGCAAAACTGCTCCATTTCCTTCAAAATGGAAGGGTTCCGCTGATGTACAGCAATATTTAAGTCATACCACAGATTCTCAATTGGATTGAGGTCTGGGCTTTGACTTGGCCTTTCCAAGACATTTAAATGTTTCCCCTTAAACCACTCGAGTGTTGCTTTAGCAGTATGCTTAGGGTCATTGTCCTGCTGGAAGGTGAACCTCTGTCCCAGTCTCAAATCTCTGGAAGACTGAAACAGGTTTCCCTCAAGAATGTCCCTGTATTTAGCACCATCCATCATTCCTTCAGTTCTGACCAGTTTTCCAGTCCCTGCCGATGAAAAACATCCCCACCACATGATGCTGCCACCACCATGTTTCGCTGTGGGGATGGTTTTTCTTGGGGTGATGAGAGGTGTTGGGTTTGCGCCAGACATAGCGTTTTCATTGATGGCCATAAAGCTAAATTTTAGTCTCTGACCAGAGTACCTTCTTCCATATGTTTGGGGAGTCTCCCACATGCCTTTTGGCGAATACCAAACGTGTTTGCCCTCCTTGCCTAGTCCGTGAGTTTTGGTGGGCGGCACTCTCTTGGCAGGTTTCTTGTGGTGTCATATTCTTTCCATTTTTTTAACAAAGGATTTAATGGTGCTCCGTAGGATGTTCAAAGCTTCTGATTTTTTTTTATAACCCAACCCTGATCTGTACTTCTCCACAACTTTGTCCCTGACCTGTTTGGAGAGTTCCTTGGTCTTCATGGTGCTGCTTGCTTGGTGGCGCCCCTTGTCTATTGGTGAAGCAGACTCTAGGGCCTTTCAGAACAGGTGTATATATTCTGAAATCATGTGACAGATCATGTGACACTTAGATTGCACACAGGAGGACTTTATTTAACTAATTATGTGACTTCTGAAGGTAATTGGTTACACCAAATCTTATTTAGCGGCTTCATAGCAAAGGGGGTGAATACATATTCACGCACCACTTTTTCGTAAAAAAAATTATATATATATTCTTTGAAACAAGTAATTTTTTTAATTTCACTTCACCGTTTTGGACTATTTTGTGTATGTCCATTACATGAAATACAAATAAAAATCAATTGAAATTACAGGTTGTAATGCAAAAAAAATGAAAACACCAAGGGGGTTGAATACATTTGCAAGGCACTGTATAACATTCTATTCTACTAGCTCAAAGCTCGGACACCCACGCATACCCGACAAGATATGCCACCAATGGAACTCTATTCCACATCAGGTAACTGATGCAGGTAGTAGAATCAGATAGAAAAAACAATAAAAATACACCTTATGGAACAGTGGGGACTGTAAAGAGACACACACACGGGCACAGACACACATACACATGATAAGACACACACTCTACACACGTACACATGGGTTTTGTATTGTAGATATGGGACAGTAGAGTAGTGGCCACAGAGAAAACACTTTGTGTTTTGAAAAGTGTTAGGAAATGTAATATCATGTAATATTTAAAATGTTATATAACTGCCTTAATGTTGCTGGACCCAAGGAAGAGTAGCTGCTGCCTTTGCAGCAGCTAATGAATGAATACAAATACAAATATTGGTTACATGAATTTTGTATAATAATTTAAATAGATACATTTTACGTTTTTAATCGCCGTTATTTTGTGTATCAGTTCATAACCATGTGCCATGGAATCAGTATGAATTCATTCATTATTTTATTAGGGTTGTCACAACATTTTATTACCTAAGCCCATTTCTCCATCAAAGTTTTGTTCTTGTAGGAATAGTCTTCATCTGAGAATTGCATAGGGAGAGCCCTCTCAGAGAGTGGCCACTTGTTGGACAATTCAAAGATAGTTTGGAAGCATTAGGTTGCTAAGACAAGGATAAACTGAATTGCTTTCATGGAGGACTGGCTTGAATTGTGAGGATGACCACTCACTCACTCACTCACTCACTCACTCACTCACTCACTCACTCACTCACTCACTCACTCACTCACTCACTCACTCACTCACTCACTCACTCACTCACTCACTCACTGACTCACTCACTCACTCACTCACTCACTCACTCACTCACTCACTCACTCACTCACTCACTCACTCACTCACTCACTCACTCACTCACTCACACACACACATATATTCAGCCGCTGCCAGATAACTTTTTACATCTACAAAACATGTTCTTCTCCCCTTGCCCCTTCACCACCATATGAAAACTGAGGCATTTGACCATAATCTGCAGCAGAGG
Source organism: Salmo trutta (assembly GCF_901001165.1). Classification (NCBI taxonomy): domain Eukaryota; kingdom Metazoa; phylum Chordata; class Actinopteri; order Salmoniformes; family Salmonidae; genus Salmo; species Salmo trutta. The sequence goes on from NC_042989.1 coordinate 2,113,982, forward strand.
GGGCTGGTGGGAGGAGCTATTGGAGGACAGGCTCATTGGAATGGCTGGAATGGAATTAATGGAACGGTTTCAAACACATCACACATATGGAAATCACATGTTTTACCCCGTTCCATTATCCCATTCTTGCCATTACAATGAGCCTGTCCTTCTACAGCTCCTCTCACCAGCCTCCTCTGATCTGCAGTATCAGTGAAGAGGTTGATGAGGGTGGTTTGTGAGCAGATCTGTCTCGTTTCTCTTTCTTTCCTTCTTCTTTTCTTCTGCTGCAGTCTTGTAATGAACAAACCTGTCTTGTAGGATTTTGAACCACTGGTACACACGCCAGATCAGCCAAATCATTGCCCTCTTCCAAGAGTGTTCGGGGACAGCTGTATGTGTGTGTGCCTGTGTGCGCGCATGTGTGTGCTGACACAGCCCAGTGAGTCTACCTGCAGTAAGGCACCTCGGAATAAACAAGGCCAGTGTGTTCTGAGAATGATGTATCTCCCAGGGATGTTTTTGCTTGTCCTACAGGATGCCTTATTGGCCACACTGAAACTCAACTAATTAGATGAAAAGGAGCTGCCACAAGAGACTTGGACTTGTTCACCAATAAAATCAACCAAATTATCTAAATGACCTATTCTGGCAACAATTGAAATCAAATCAAATGTATTTATAAAGCCCTTCTTACATCAGCTGATATCTCAAAGTGCTGTACAGAAACCCAGCCTAAAACCCTAAACAGCAAGCAATGCAGGTGTAGAAGCACGGTGGCTAGGAAAAACTCCCTAGAAAGGCCAAAACCTATGAAGAAACCTAGAGAGGAACCAGGCTATGAGGGGTGGCCAGTCCTCTTCTGGCTATGCCGGGTAGAGATTATAACAGGCCAAGATGTTCAAATGTTCATAGATGACCAGCAGGGTCAAATAATAATAATCACAGTGGTTGTCGAGGGCGCAACAGGTCAGCACCTCAGGAGTAAATGTCAGTTGGCTTTTCATAGCCGATCATTCAGAGTATCTCTACAGCTCCTGCTGTCTCTAGAGCGTTGAAAACAGCAGGTCTGGGACAGGTAGCACGTCCGGTGAACAGGTCAGGGTTCCGTAGCCGCAGGCAGAACAGTTGAAACTGGAGCAGCAGCACGGCCAGGTGGACTGGGGACAGCAAGGAGTCATCAGGCCAAGTAGTCCTGAGGCATGGTCCTAGGGCTCAGGTCCTCCGAGAAAGAAAGAAAGAGAATTAGAGAGAGCATACTTAAATTAGAGAGAGCATACCCACCCACTTTGCCAAAGCACAGCCCCCACACCACTAGAGGGATATCTTCAACCACCAACTTACCATGCTGAGACAAGGCCGAGTATAGCCCACAAAGATCTCCGCCACGGCACAACCCAAGGGGGGGGGGGGGGGGGGCAAACCCAGACATGAAGACCACGTCAGTGACTCAACCCACTCAAGTGACGCACCCCTCCTAGTGACGGCATGGCAGAGCACCAGTAAGCCAGTGACTCAGCCCCTGTAATAGGGTTTGAGGCAGAGAATCCCAGTGGAGAGAGGGGAACCGGCCAGGCAGAGACAGCAAGGGCGGTTCGTTGCTCCGTTGCCTTTCCGTTCACATTCACACTCCTGGGCCAGACTACATGGAAGTACTCAGTTTGAATACTCACATTTATGTTGATTTCATTTCCCAGAATATGCGATTAAGCACATACACTTATCTCTGTGTGTTGGTACATTAGTCTTGCTAGGTAGATGACTCTGTTTGCTCTGCCAGTGTAGACACTCCAGATGGTGACTCGTCTTGATGCTGCTCCGGTCTGAAGTGTGTGTGGGCGGGAGACACGAAAGCATCCCAGGCTGGGTGTGTGTGTGTGTTACAACATGTGTCATCAAGGAAGAATCAAAGCACAGTAAACGAGACAGTTTAGCTTCTTATTCTCTTTACCTCAGTAGACAGACAGAAAGATAGTTCTAAGAAAGGAGGTTACGTAAGCTCAGTGGTAGAGCTACATCGAGTGCTGTTAGAGGATGATCATTCATCCAAAGGCAGCAGGTCTTGCCATGGCATGGCAGCACAGGGGTGTGAAGACAGGGGTGTGTTTCCAAGCTGTGTCACTGTGGAGCAGTGTTGATCCAGATGGTGTGATCAAACCCATCGCGCCACCTCAATGGCCCCAGCAACGCTATTGATGTGTGTGTGCGAACTAAATTAATCTAGAGTGTGTTTGAACCATAATGAGGGTTGACATTTTTAATAGAACACTTCTCTTCTCACTCACCTCATGAATGATTTCCTTGCTCGCTCTTTTAACCAGGGGCAATTCCATGGTAATGGTATTTACGCTGAGACTCATATTTTTCCCTTTAAAATGTATACCTAACTGTAATGAACACGAGGGGAGACAGAGAGCTGGTTTCAAACGCAGGGCGCTGCAGGTGTTTATTGCAAAGGACCACAGGAGGAGGCAGGTAGCTGGGTCCAGGGGCAGGCAGAAGGTCATACACAGGGGGTCCAAAAGGGGAACAGTACAGGCAGGGAAAAGGCTAGTAACATAGTCCGGGAGATCAGGCAATAGGTAGATAACAGGAAATCCGATAGGCTAAAGTACAGGCCGGGAATAGGCAAAAGGCGTTGTTAGTGAGGCAGGCAAAAACTATCATAAACAGGAGTAACTCACAAGATATCCAGCACTCTGAAAGACGTGTATCACAAAACAAACAATACCTCACAGTGATGGGGTGCAAAGAACTGAACTAAATAGTGTGTGATAATGACATACAGGTGTATAGAATTCAGGTGATTGGGATCTGGAGAGTGAGCTGCGTTCAGGGGACCTAGGTGTTTGAGAGTGTGAGCTGGAGAGTGAGCTGCGTTCAGGGGACCTAGGTGTTTGAGAGGGTGAGCTGGAGAGTGAGCTGCGTTCAGGGGACCTAGGTGTTTGAGAGTGTGAGCTGGAAAGTGAGCTGCGTTCAGGGGATCTAGGTGTTTGAGAGTGTGAGCTGGAGAGTGAGCTGCGTTCAGGGGACCTAGGTGTGTGAGAGTGTGAGCTGCGTTCAGGGGACCTAGGTGTTTGAGAGTGTGAGCTGGAGAGTGAGCTGCGTTCAGGGGACCTAGGTGTTTGAGAGTGTGAGCTGGAAAGTGAGCTGCGTTCAGGGGATCTAGGTGTTTGAGAGTGTGAGCTGGAGAGTGAGCTGCGTTCAGGGGACCTAGGTGTGTGAGAGTGTGAGCTGCGTTCAGGGGATCTAGGTGTTTGAGGGTGTTAGTTGGAAGCAGATGTTACACTAACAAAACCCATTGATTTCAAAGTTCAGCCATACAACTCTATGCACTACTACTTTTAACAATTTCTACTGAACATTTTGCAAAAACACATTTACAGGAAGAACTGTGAAGATACAAAGTTTGGTAACTGAGGAAGATTGGTAACAGAATTACGGTACAGTCTTCCTCAGTTGTATTCTGTTACCAAACTTTGCACCTGCATACTTTTTCCAGTAAAGGTTTATTTATTTTACTGTGAAATTGTTCAAAGTAGTCATTGTGCATAGAGTTGTATGGTTTGTTAAACTTTTAATTAAATTGTTTTTGTTTGGCATACAGTTTAAAGTGAAAGTCTCCATTACCCTGGAATTGCCCACAGGCTTCGCTTTGTCTTTTAACCAGGCTTACGTTAATTAACGTAATGGGTGTCCCGTTATGCATAAAGACAACACTTCCTCTGCTGTGACGGGAGGTGTCCGCCATTTACATAAATGACAGGAAATATGTTCGACCTGAAGACGGATGTAATAGCACCTGACAGTCAATTATTCCTGTCTGTCAGACTCATAAAACCCAAACTTTACATCGTTTCTACGTCAGAGACTGCAGAGTGTCTTAGTTGCTCAGATGCAGAATGATCTATGTCCATGCTGTACTTGTCTCAGAAGAAGTATGAAGGGAGAGGAGAATGGTACATGACTTGGGTTTGGATGAAGGGGAGGAGGGAAGAGAGGAAAATGGAAGATACATTAGTTTTACAGCTGTACTGCAGCTGCATAGCACACCTGTCCATGAAGGGATTTACTCTTCAATGTACAGGAGGACATATTGTCCAACTGAGTCTTTGAGTACCATTTACTTCCCGTTTTGTGTTCTAATGAATTAGGATATAATTCCTTGAGGAACTCAGTGTAATGCAGTTTAACATATATGTTTAATATGCGCCAAGACTAAAAGACAGATAGAGAGAGTAAAAGGCTGAGAGAGCAAGAGAGGTAGAAAGGTTAAAGGAAGATACAAAAAATACATCAGATATGGTATGAGAGAGAAATGGAGAGGTATGGAGAGACATACAGAGTGGATTGGACCTTGAATCAGGCTGGCTTTCTACTGCAAAAAGGTGATAAGCATTTGAAATTGAAATCCAGGGATCGGCTCAGAGCACATAGAGAGCACACACTGGCCTTAAAGACCACACGGTTAAAATATTGGTCTGTCTAACCTGCACACACATATACACACACGCATGCAGGCATGCATTTATGCACGCACGCACGCAACACACACACATACACACACACACACACACACACAAGATAACACAATAACAGACACACACCTCTGAAACTCTTACCCGCGATCACATGTTTTCCCTCTGCAAATGGGGTAGGTGCACTTGAGCAGAATAATCAGGAGCGGCCTTTACCAACCTCCGGTCTGCGCTACTTTAAGCCACATATCATGATTACAGAGTGTCAGAGGGCTGATCAAGACAAACCATGGCACCATCCATCTTGATGTGACGCTTTGATCCCAAGCGCCGTGGTAAATTGAGCTTGACGGCTCCTCTCTAACCAGTTCCCCTCCTCTCTTAGATGTTGTCAGATCTACTGACACATGGTCTCTGTGCTTGTTTAGCATGGGTTTGTGCTGTCGGGGATGTATCCAATTACCAATTAGTTTGCCACTGTCCATGCCACTGTTTTTTATTTCCGTAGACAAATGGCACAGGACGGCGCTGTGATGTCAGGTTTGGGGAATTGAGCTCAGGTGCATCCTGCTTCCATTGATCATCCTTGAGATGTTTTTAAAACGTTATTGGAGTCCACCTGTGGTAAGTTCAATTGATTGGACATGATTTGGAAAGGCACACACCTGTCTATATAAGGTCTCACAGTTGGCAGTGCATGTCAGAGCAAAAACCAAGCCATGAGGTCGAAGGAATTGTCTGTTGAGCTCCGAGACAGCATTGTGTCGAGGCACAGATCTGGGGAAGGCTACCAAAACATTTCTGCAGCAATGAAGGTCCCCAAGAACACAGTGGCCTCCATCATTCTTAAATGGAAGAAGTTTGGAACCACCAAGACTCTTCCTAGAGCTGGCCGCCCAGGTAAACTGAGCAATTGGGGGAGAAGCGCCTTGGTTGGGGAGGTGACCAAGAACCCGATGGTCACTCTGACAGAGCTCTAGAGTTCCTCTGTGGAGATCGGAGAAAATTCCAGAAGGACAACCATCTCTGCAGCACGCCAACAATCAGGCATTTATGGTAGAGTGGCCAGACTGAAGCCACTCCTCAGTAAAAGGCTCTCTTGGAGTTAGCCAAAAAGCACCTAAAGACTCTCAGACCATGAGAAACAAGATTCTCTGGTCTGATGAAACCAAAATTGAACTCTTTGGCCTTAATGCCAAGCGTCGTGTATGGAGGAAACCTGGTACCATCACTATGGTGAAGCATGGTGGTGGCAGCTTCATGCTGTGGGGATGTTTTTCAGTGGCAGGGACTGGGAGACTCATCAGGATCGAGGCAAAGATTAACGAAGAAAAGTACAAAGAGATCCTTGATGAAAACCTGCTCTAGAGTGCTCAGGTCCTCAGACTGGGGCGAAGGTTCACCTTCCAACAGGACAACGACACTAAGCACACAGCCAAGACAACGCAGGATGGCTTCAGGACCAGACTCTGAATACCTTGAGTGGCCCAGCCAGAGCTCAGACTTGAATCTGATCGAACATCTCTAGAGAAACCTGAAAATAGCTGTGCAGAGCTTGAGAGGATCTGCAGAGAAGAATGGGAGAATCTCCCCAAATACAGTGGTGCCAAGCTTGTAGCCGTGAGACTTGAGGCTGTCATCGCTGCCAAAGGTGCTTCAACAAAGTACTGAGTAAAGGGTCTGAATACTTATGTAAATGTATTATTTCAGTTTTAAAATGTTTATAATATGGCAAAGATTTCTAAAAACCTGTTTTTGCTTTGTCGTTATGGGGTATTGTGTATACATTTACATTACATTTAAGTCATTTAGCAGACGCTCTTATCCAGAGCGACTTACAAATTGGTGCATTCACCTTATGAAATCCAGTATAGATTGATGAGGGGAAAAAAATGACTAGCGTAACAAATGTGTAAAAAGCCAAGGGGTCTGAATACTTTCCGAAGGCACTGTAAGAACCAGTCAGACCAGTTCCAAATTGAATCGTAGAATGACAGCTTGTGATGTTTTGTTACTGGTGGTTACAATGTCAATACGAATCGTTAGTAAAGATGGTTGTTTCTTTTATCACACAGTGTTGCTGTTTTTCTGCTTCTTGGTTATAAATAGGTAGTATGTGATTGTCAAGTAATTCCTGAATAGATTGACCTCGTACGAAGAGAGAAGAAAGGAAACGTCTCAATGCATCTGTGTTGTGCAAACTGCAGTAAGTAAGATAACGGTCACTTTGCATGTTGATGTGTAAAGGCCTGTGTGTTGTGTATAAAATACATGTTCATTTCCAAAGAGAGCTCTCTAGTTACCAGTCAGATAACATATGCTGTGTATCACCCTAGGATTCAGGCGGTGAAGCCACCTATACAATGTGTTCATTAATAGATGCCGTGTAATAATCTCTCCTAATCCTGCTATAATCCACACGGATACATCCACAATAGTTCAATATTTCCCCCTTATTTTATTCCCATGCTAATCTGAGGAATGTGGGCAGATGCTTGTATCACATTAACTCATTATCACGTTTCTGCTGTGCATCACCTGCTACTTTTCAGAAAGGTGCATTGTTTATCAATGTAGAATGTTTTGTCGTCGAAGACGGGGAGAAAATACACTCGGTTTAGTTCTCGGGATAAATCTTAGTGATGGTTTTTATCTTATTAAAAGCGTATAAAATCGGCATGCTATCAGACCTTCACGAGGGTAGATTTCATAGCCCGGAGGGTTGATTTGCAGTAGAAAACTACAAACGTACCACCCTCCGATTTAACGGTGGAACGTTCCGCTCTCAAGGTGTGTTTTTGGATAATGGCCTTTGTAGCTGTAGGGAGGAGTGAATAATTAGCTTGTTTCTTACTGACACTTTATCCGCGCTGCAAATGCAATTTGAATGTGGTTGTGAAAGTGGCTGTGGGAAAGAAACTATCCCCCATTTTAGCTCCAAACATTCCATGACTTAACATTCTAATTTTCATACCTCTGGGAATCAGAACATGCTCCATCAACACAACAATGGTTGAACGAGGTGATGTCATGTAAGAACAATTCTTCAAGGCCATGTGTATCTGTCACCAGGATTCTAATGGTGCCAGGCACTCATTCCACTTTCCCTTGTCAGCAAATATGTAGAATGTGAGAGGTCAAAGAAGTGACAGACAACAGTGTTACTCCCAATGGGACAAAATGGCTGAGCCAGCCTTATCTCATATGTCGCTTTCTTCTTCCAACACTTGTCTATTGTGGACACTGAGTTCAATCTGATCAGGCTGTTTCGTTTTAGGTTAGATGACATAAGGTTGAATGTCAGAATTTTTATATAATAAAACCATATTGGTTTCAGTTGAGGTGCCAAACATTGACCACTCAACTTATTCACACAGCATATTGTGTGAAGTTGGTTATACATGTGTTCTGTAATGGTCAGTATAATATCCAATGCCCAGTCAAAACCCTCAGCATAGTGAATCTTGGGCGGAAGGCAGCCTAGCGGTTAGAGCGTTAGGCCACTAACTGGAATGGAGATACCTAGTCAGTTGCATGTGTCTTCTGCATTTAACCCAACCTCTGAATCAGAGAGGTGCGGGGGGCTGCCTTAATCGACATCATCGGCACCTGGGGAGCAGTTGTTGTTGAGAGTCAACTGCCTTGCTCAAGGGCAGAAAGGCAGATTTTTCCTCCTTGCCAGCTTGGGGATTCAAACCAGCGACCTTTCAGTTACAGGCCCAACACTCTTAATCGCTAGGCTACCTGCCGCCTTGTTAAAAGTAGTCATTGTGCGTAGAGAAAAGTCACTAGTTCGGATCCTTGAGCCAACAAGGTGAAAAAGCTGTTGATGTTCCCTTGAGCAAGGCACTTAACCCTAATTGCTCCAGGTTCGCTGTTGATAATAGCGTAGTATTGTGGGGGCAGCATCATGTTATGGGTATGCTTGTCACCGGCAGGGACTGGGGAGTTTATCAGGATCAAACGAAATAATGAAAGGAGCATAGCTCAGGTAAAAGGTTAGAGGAAACCCACCTCAGTCTTCTGAAAACCTAACCCTGGGAAAGAGACATTTTTATGCAAAGACACTCCAGAATGGCTTTCCAAGAGGTGTTGAGTGTTTCTGGATGGTCCAGTCTCAGTCCTCACTTAAATCTGCTTGAAAATCAGAGACAAGGTTTGAATATTGCTGTCCAAACCAAATTTACTGAGCTTGAGCAATTTAGATAAAAACAATAGTAAATACAGAATTATTGGCACTGTTGATCAGTGTTGGGATTCGTTACTTGAAAAAGTTATCTATTACATATTACGCGTTACATTTAAGAAAAGTAATATTGTTACGTTACAATATTACTTTGCATGAAAGTAATATTTTACATATTATTACTCATTATTTTACCTTTTTACACTGTCCATTCAGTGCCACAGAGCTCCACTATAGGCCAACCTTGCCGTTTTGAATTGGGCAATTCCAATACACAGAAATGTAGAATTGTGGATATGAATGTCATGTTTTTCATGGAGATATATCATAAATAGGTATAAATATACATTAACCCTTTGCATATTTGGGTATTATTCTACACTGTGGCTATTATTTTAATCAGTTCTGCCCCCAAACAAGACCACATTTGGTTGGTCCGGACTGGACAAAATCTGAACCAATCATAGATGTCTATGTTTCACAAGTTTGGACATCACAGTAGAGCACAGTAGAACTCAGTAGAGTTCAGTACAGTAAAGTAGAATATAGTAGAGTACAATACAGTACAATACAGCACATGTATTGTGAACCCAACTGTGGTTTGTGACTACCCAACTGTGGTTTGTGACTACAATGATTTCCCATTGCAGCGAATTCAATTGTAGAAATTTCTGTACCTATTTTTAAAAAATTCTGAATGACTTTTTAACAGAATTAATAATTAAATAATTCATATCAGTAAAAACACTAACTAATTGATAGGTCTACCTTTATTTGTTACTTTGTTACTGTGAACTTTCATTATCCTCCCTCCTCATGAGGGAGAGGCATTAGAAAATAGCTTAAAGATATGTAGGTTTTTGTAATGGAATTTCAAGGCACAAACTTAAAGAAGGCAGAAAAATGTATCCAATAGTAAATACAAGTGTTGATATTAGCTGGCAAGGGTCTCTATGTCAACATTATTGTGTTTTGATGTATTTCTAATACCTTTTAAGACTTTTTCTTGTAGAGGTTTTTTAAGACCCCTTTTTCCAATCTGTTTGACTAGAAATCAAAGCCTTTGCTTATTCCTAATTTTTAGGATGGAAAATGGTTGAAATATTATTATATATGGTTTCATTTTATATGCCTTAAAAATATAGACTCTTAGGTTTCATTTGTCACCCAATTTGACATGTTCCAATGAACTTCTCATAGGTCCTTGTTTATATGGACATTTTGTTAGAATACTTGGAAATATGATTAATGCATTTTTGTTTATTATCGTAATGTGTAAAGATTTCTCATGTTTCACATATTTATGTAAGATTGGCTACCAGCTTTGTGCCTTTGTGCACAACCTCTAGATGCTTTTTCAGGATTGATGTGGTGTTTCTGGACTAAGAAATCAGTGCTGCCTTTGCAGAGTTTGCATTTGACTAAAATGTTTTTCTCTTTCTCCTCGATTAACTCAAAAATAATGGGAGCATTTCGTCAAGAAAAAAGGTTAGGCAAGGAAGATGTAAATGACACAGCTGCCACCTTTCTCTGATTGTCAGCTTTACGATAGGCTATTGGAAACGAGTTAGCCAACAGCATGAATTCTGTTTTTGGATGCAAAACCCACCAATGGTGTGCGTGGCCAAAGAGCTCTATTTTCATGTCATCTGACCATCGCACCGGTTTCAGTCCAATTGTGAATGCCGCCTCGCAAACTCCAGGCATTTACATACATTACCCGCCAAAAGTTTGAATACACCTACACCTCATTCTACGTTTTTTCTTCATTTTTACTATTTTCTACATTGTATAATAATAGTGAAGACATCAAAACTATGAAATAACACATATGGAATCATGTAGTATCATATGGAATCAGTTGTGTTGTGACAAGGTAGGATTGGTATACAGAAGATGGCCCTATTTGGTAAAAGACCAAGTCCATATTTTGGCAATAACAGCCCAAATAAACAAAGATAAATGACAGTCCATCATTACTTTAAGACATGAAGGTAAGTCAATCCGGAAAATGTCAATAACTTTGAAAGTTTCTTCAAGTGCAGTCGCAAAAACCATCAAGCGCTATGATGAAACTGGCTCTCATGAGGACCGTTACAGGAAAAGAAGACCTAGAGTTACCTCTGCTGCAGAGGATAAGTTCATTAGAGTTACCAGCCTCAGAAATCGGCAATTAATTGAACCTCAGATTACATCCCAAATAAATGCTTCACGGAGTTCAAATAACAGACACATCTCAACATCAACTGTTCAGAGTAGACTGCGTGAATCAGGCCTTCATGGTTGAATTGCTGCAAATAAACCACTACTAAAGGACACCAATAAGAAGAAAATTGCTTGGGCTAAGAAACACGAGAAATGGACATTAGACTGGTGGAAATCTGTTCTTTGGTCTGATGAGTCCAAATTTGAGATTTTTGGTTCCAACCGCCATGTCTTTGTGAGACGCAAACTAGGTGAACGGATCTCTGCATGTGTGGTTCCCACCGTGAAACATGGAGGTGTGATGGTGTGGGTGTGCTTTGCTGTTGACACTGTCAGTGATTTATTTAGAATTCAAGGCACTCTTAACCAGCATGGCTACCCCACTATTCTGCAGCAATACACCATCCCATCTAGTTTGCACTTAGTAGGACTATCATTTGATTTTCAACAGGACAATGACCCAACACACCTCCAGGCTGTGTAAGGGCTATTTGACCAAGAAGGAGAGTGATGGAGTGCTGCATCAGATGACCTGGCCTCCACAATCACCCGACCTCAGCCCAATTGGGATGGGTTGGGATGAGTTGGACTGCAGAGTGAAGGAAAAGCAGCCAACAAGTGCTCAGCATATGTGGGAACTCCTTCAAGACTGTTGGAAAAGCATTCCAGGTGACTACCTCATGAAGCTGGTTGAGAGAATGCCAAGAGTGTGCAAAGCTGTCATCACTTTTTTGCTTACTACATGATTCCATATGTTATTTCATAGTATGAAAAACCCTTGAATGAGTAGGTGTGTCCAAACTTTTGACTGGTACTGTATGTTTGTGGATTTTGTGTCAAAAGAAAGATGCATATGCAGACTGTAAAATATGACTGTAAAATATGTTGGTGGATCTTTGATGTTTGTTGGGCTATTTTGCTTCCACTTGTCCTGGGGCCCTTGCTAAGGTCAACAGCATCATATACTTTACCCAGTACCAGAACATTTTAGCCAGAAACCTAGTTGCCTCTGCCAGAAGGCTGCATCTTCACCGCAAGTGGATCTTCCAGCAAGACAATGACCCCAAGCACACATCAAAAATAACATTTTGCAATGGTCATCTCAGCCTCTGGACTTGAACTCCGTTGAAAACCTGTGGTTTGAATTGAAGAGGGCAATCCATAATCGCATGTAGGGCTGACCCCATTTAGTCGACTGGTCAATTGTTTGGTCAATAGGATGGTGGTCGACCAAGATTTCTTTAGTCGAACACTAGCAAAATAAAAAAATCATGGTGTACAAGACACCTGTCTGATTTGCACCTGTCTGAGTGGACTAATCCATTGTGGAGACTGTGGAGATGGCACATCCATCACTCTAAGATATGTGCTAATGAAATTGTTTATGGTTAAGGACAAGGGTGCAGCAGTAATAAAAATATGATTTTAGTGGTCGCTGTCCGCAGTTCTGAAACATCCGTGCGCTGTTAAATTGGAGCCTTTTCCTAGACCATGTTGCTATGTGCATAATAACAAAGATAACCAGCATATTGGTGTTGAGAACAATGCGGCGGAGGCAGCGGCAGAGTTAAGAGATGAGAAAACAGCCCTTGCCTTATTTGTCGATGAAAAGTGACGAGAGAGGAAACCCCAACTTAATTATGTCTATAATAACATAACCTAACTGTAAAATGTGCCAGGCTTTATAAATCATCAATATATCTACAGAAATAAGATAGATCCTGCTTCTGTTGCCTGTTTCAGTGTTTGTTTACTAGCCTACTGATTCCTTGAGTTCTAAGCCTCACACAACCACATGTAGGATAAACAATTTCACAAATTCGGCTGTATTGAATCTTTGCTATGCTGTAATAAAGGCTTTACACTTTTTTCCCGTTAGAGCAGCCTCTCTGGAATTACTTATAATTTATTTAGTGTTGTTTACACTGTTCCAAATTGTCCGAAAAATTATATTTATATTATACATTATATTTATAATAATATGAACCCTCCTTATTGTTATTACTATTTTTATCATCGTTATAATGACAATGAATATCATTCTCATTAGTAGGCATAGTATAGCAGCCTTGTATAACCCCCATCGAGCTGTAGGCCTAAGAGCGCATCCTGTTTAGTCTTAGTACTGTAACTTACTATATTTCAATCCTTATATAGGCTACTGTATCAGTCAATCATTAATTCGTTCACGTCATCACACAGCATACAAGTCATTCATGATTTAAAATGCAATCTAGTATTTTTGTTTTAAAAGAAAATAGCACAGCAACCTTTGAGTAATTAGCGTAAACAATAAACAAACCGTTACATTTCGGCAATTGCATTCACAAATGCATGTGACTGTTTTTAAGCTTTACCCCAAAAATGTTTTATAACAGACTCTCTGGAATGCTTATAATTGATTTAGTGTTGCTTAAATTGTTCCAAATGGTCAGAAAAAGTATATTTAATCTAACAGCACCTGTTTGGCACACGTAATACGCACGCAGTGCTTGCTCTCCAGTATTTACTACAACTAGTCAAATGTATTCCAAACACACGTTTTGAGTTTATTTGTCACGTCCTCTGCATCAAATTTGCTGTCACATGTGTTCCGGTGTTCAGAGTGTGTTATAAACAATTTATTAATGTGATTATGATATGCTATAGGTCGGGCCCTATTGGTCCAATGCATGCGATACATACATACAGAGAGCAAGAGTTGAGGAAATAAGGAATATTTTTCCTCAACAAATTAGGGATTTCTAACTTTTCAGTCAGAAAGGGCTGTAATTATGTTGCAGCTTCAACAACAACACAGACAGCGTGATAAACACTGTTGATGATGAGCCCGGAACGGCACAATCAAATCCATTGTGGTCGGACTCCCTCTAGTCATTTGTGTGTCTTAATTATTTCATCAAAAAGTGCGCTTAAAGCATCAGACAAGTTCAGTGCATATAGTTTATTTGATGAAAACAGAACATTTTGATAAATACACATTTTAAAATTTCAAGGAACTAGAAAGATTCTCTATGGAGGAATGGTATAAGATCCCTCCCAATGTGTTCTTCAATCTCATAAAACATTTTAGAAACAGGATTGTTTTTGTTGCAATTTGTAAATAAACCAAAAATCACTATGAAAATGTGGAGTAGGTTGTGAAGATCAATATGAAACAAATCCAATGTTATTATTTTTTGGTTTAATTTTAAGGCAGCAAATTGTGAACACTGTAAGGGGTGTGTAGACTTTCACTAGCGACTGTATTGTATGTACGTCCTGTAACTCTCTATTGATGAAAGTCGTCTGCTTAACGACCATATTATGATCATATTACGACATTGAGTGGGTATGGGACAGGGGCAGTCTTTAATGTTACGCACACTGCACCCACACAGATAAGAACAGGACATCCTGCTTCCCCGCACAGTCTGGCCTGCTGTGTTCTAACTCCCCATTCGCACGAGCAGAAAATCACAAAATAATAATGATTTCTCTTGGGGAAAAAATCCCATAAACACTATCTAATCTGGTTGTATTAGGTCCCTTGAGCGACTCTGTGTGCTTGCATTGATCTTCTCAGCAGGGAAACAAAGGTGTTGTGCTGGGCTAAGGTGTGGGAGAAAGGCTGGGCTGCATTGATTAGCACAATGGACACTGGGACAAAAGAGGCATGGTGCTTTGTTGGTGCGTTTGATGTGCTTTCCTTGCTCCATGCCAGGCTTATCTACAGGCCTGCATGACGCCAGTTGGGGCCACGTGAGGCTTGGAACCATGTTACATTTTACATTTTTCATTATTCTTGTTCGGTTTTTCTGTGTTCCTTATAGGGACTTGCTGTTTAGCTTTTTTACCCATTTCGGGCTTTTTCTGTCATAGTATTTGAAATGTTCTTGCTTGCTCCCTCTCTCGCCATCTTAACTCCTCCTCCACATTCTCTGGATTGGTTGATCAGTGCAGAATAGAACCTCCCCAGACCAGTATGTAGGGGATCTAGTTTCAGGCTTTTCTTTTATGCCTACTACAGTTGAAGTTAGAAGTTTACATCCACTTAGGTTGGAGTCCTTAAAACTCGTTTTTCAACCACTCCACAAATTTCTTGTTAACAAACTATAGTTTTGGCAAGTCGGTTAGGACATCTACTTTGTGCATGATACAAGTCATTTTTCCAACTATTGTTTACAGACAGATTATTTCACTTATAATTCACTGTATCGCAATTCCAGTGGGTCAGAAGTTTACATACACTAAGTTGACTGTGCCTTTAAACAGCTTGGAAAATTCCAGAAAATGACGTCATGGCTTTAGAAGCTTCCGATAGGCTAATTGACATTATTTGAGTTAATGTACCTGTAGGTGTACCTGTGGATGTATTTCAAGGCCTACCTTCAAACTCAGTGCCTCTTTGCTTGACATCATGAGAAAATCAAAAGATATCAGCCAAGACCTCAGAAAAAAAAATGTCGACCTCCACAAATCTGGTTCATCCTCGGGAGCAATTTCCAAACGCCTGAAGGTACCACGTTGCAAAAAGTGCAAATCCATCCCAGAACAACAGCAAAGGACCTTGTGAAGATGCTGGAGGAAACAGGCACAAAAGGGGGAAAAAGGGGGAGGCTTGCAAGTCGAAGAACACCATCCCAACCGTGAAGCACGGGGGTGGCAGCATCATGTTGTCGGGGTGCTTTGCTGCAGGAGGAACTGGTGCACTTCACAAAATAGATGGCATCATGAGGAAAGAAAATTATGTGGATATATTTAAGCAACATCTCAAGACATCAGTCAGGAAGTTAAAGCTTGGTCACAAATGGGTCTTCCAAATGGACAATGAGCATACTTCCAAAGTTGTGGCAAAATGGCTTAAAGACAACAAAGTCAAGGTAGTCAAGTGGCTATCACAAAGCCCTGACCTCAATCCTATAGAACATTTGTGGGCAGAACTGAAAAAGCATGTGCGAGCAAGGAGGCCTACAAACCTGACTCAGTTACACCAGCTCTGTCAGGAGGAATGGGCCAAAATTCACCCAACTTATTGTGGGAAGCTTGTGGAAGGCTACCCGAGACGTTTGACCCAAGTTAAACAATTTAAAGGCAATGCTACCAAATACGAATTGAGTGTATGTAAACTTCTGACCCCCTGGGAATGTGATGAAAGACATAAAAGCAGAATCATCCTCTCTACTATTATTCTGACATTTCACATTCTTAAAATAAAGTAGTGATCCTAACTAACCTAAGACAGGGAATTTTTACTAGGATTAAATGTCAGGAATTGTGAAAAACTGAGTTTAAATGTATTTGGCTAAGGTGTGTGTAAACTTCTGACTTCAACTGTAGATGTAAGGTTTACTGTCCATCAATCTCTCCTTATAACGCTCCCTCATCTCTCTGTGTTTCTTTCTCTCTCTCGCTCTCGCGCTCTCTCCCTATCTCTTTCTTTCTCACTCTCCCAAGGCTTACTTTTTCTTAATTTTTTGCATAACTTAATTACATAGTTTATGAAATAATTCTGCAATATCCTGAACAGATTCTCAGCTAGCAATGTCTTTGTTTTTGGCCAGTTACAAATCATACCAACAGTTGAACTGTTCACTGCTGAGTGAGCTGTCCACTGGCACACTCAACCGTACACAAATTGTTTTGCTGCATTTCTTTATTTCCTATTGAAGTGGCTGAAATCATTATATGCTCTGTGATGAGTACCTGTGTCCTTGTTAGGGCTTGAGATCACATCATGTACCAGCAAATCTAGGACTCTGAGAAACTAGACTGCACAATTTCAGGTGAAAGTAAATACACATACTATTGTTGATTTCTTTCTCCTTTCCTAGTGGCCTCTTTCTAACTCTCTTTTCCACATTTTTGCATCAACCTCTGTGTTTTCCTCTCTCCTACACACACACATTCTCCCTCTCTTGATCCATCACCTCTCTCCTGTCCTCTTCTCTCTTTCACCTTGTCTCTTCCTCTGTCTCACCATCTTACTGTCACTCTCCCTTCCTCCTGTCCTCACGCCCTAGTTCCTAGGAGCCATGATTCAGTCACATACTATGAGAAATGATTAGTTATTGCTGCAATGGGGCACGCACATACACACACAGACACAGCGATGGGAGATGGATGGAGCGGCATACCCATAACTGACTTATTCAGTTCAGGTGGGCCGTATGAATGATGTCATATATCCAAGTGAATTGAATAAATGTGAGTTTTCAACATGAGTGCACAAGGTGCTGTTGGTGTAGAACCATACTTCATATGTTTTTTTTCCTCTGTCTGCCTCTTTCTCTCTATATATCATTCTCCTTGCACCTCTTTTTACATCTGTCTCAGTGTGAATCACTTTGTTCATTGTGTGTGTGTGTAAGTGTGTGTGTGTGTGCATGTGCAATTCTAAGCATTAATGTGTACATGGACTTCCAGTACTAATTAACATGCTTTGTACGCCTTAGGTGGGTAGTCTGTTAAGAAACCTAACACAACAAATTAGCTACTTCACTTGCTCAGCTTGCATCCAATGGAGACATGCTTTGTCTAGTAGTTTTGCTTGGTTTGAATATTCATTGTTGAAATTTGGGTGAAGGCTCTGGGGATAACACTGGATTCTCACACTCACACATTCTTACACTGACACTCTAACACACACACACACACACACACACACACACACACACACACACACACACACACACACACACACACACACACATACACACACACACACACACACACACACACACACACACACACACACACACACACACACACACACACACACACACACACACACACACACATTCACTTTCACACTCTCCACATATACTGCTGCTACTCTGTTTATTATCTATACTGGTTGTCTAGTCACTTTTACCCCTACCTACATGTACATATTACCTCAACTACCAATACTGCTGCTACTCTGTTTATTATCTATACTGGTTGGCTAGTCACTTTTACCCCTACCTATATGTACATATTACCTCAACTACCAATACTGCTGCTACTCAATTTTTATCTATACTGGTTGCCTAGTCCCTTTTACCCCTACCTACATGTACATATTACCTCAACTACCAATACTGCTGATACTCTGTTTATTATCTATACTGGTTGCCTAGTCACTTTTACCCCTAGCTACATGTCCATATTACCTCAAATTAGAGGTCGGCCGATTAATCGGAATGGCCGATTAATTAGGGCCGATTTCAAGTTTTCATAACAATCGGTAATCGGTATTTTTGGCCACCGATTTGAAGATTCTTTTTATTTTTATTTTCTTTATTTTTTATTTTTCCCCCCAATTTTTTTGGACCTTTATTTAACTAGGCAAGTCAGATTAAGAACACATTCTTATTTTCAATGACAGCCTAGGAACGGGGGTTAACTGCCTTGTTCAGGAGGGATTCGTTTTTGCAACCTTCGGTTACTAGTCCAACGCTCTAACCACCTGCCTTACATTGCACTCCACGAGGAGCCTGCATGGCAGGGTGACTACCTGTTATGCGAGGGCAAGAGGAAGCCAATGTAAGTTGCTAGCTAGCATTAAACTTATCTTATAAAAAACTATCAATCTTAACATAATCACTAGTTAACTACACATGGTTGATGATATTACTAGTTTATCTAACGTGTCCTGCGTTGCATATAATCGATGCGGTGCCTGTTAATTTCACATTGAATCACAGCCTACTTCGACAAATGGGTGTTGATTTAACAAGCGCATTTGCGAAAAAAGCACTGTCGTTGCACCAATGTACCTAACCATAAACATCAATGCCTTTCTTTAAAATCAATACACAAGTATATATTTTTAAACCTGCATATTTAGTTAATATTGCCTGCTAACATGAAATTGTGTCACATCTCTAGCGTTCATTGCACGCAGAGTCAGGGTATATGCAACAGTTTGGGACCGCCTGGCTCGTTGCAAACTAATTTGCCAGAATTTTACGTAATTATGACATAACATTGAAGGTTGTGCAATGTAACAGGAATATTTAGACTTAGGGTTGCCACCCCCGTTAGATAAAATACGGAACGGTTCCATATTTCACTGAAAGAAAAAACGTTTGTTTTCGAGATGATAGTTTCCAGATTCTACCATATTAATGACCTCAGGCTCGTATTTCTGTGTGTTTATTATGTTATAATTAAGTCTATGATTTGATAGAGCAGTCTGACTGAGCGGTGGTAGGCACCAGCAGGCTCGTAAGCATTCATTCAAACAGCACTTTCGTGCGTTTTGCCAGCAGCCCTTCGCTGTGCTTCAAGCATTGCGCTGTTTATGACTTCAACCCGGGTGGGTATAATTTGTGGAATGTTCCAACAGGAATCTATTCCAAAAACTTCGTAAATAACAAGGTTGCCAAAAAACAACACATACAAAGTTGTATAGCGGCATAATAAGATACCGGGTAGGGAGTGGTCTATTTCATTGCGTTTTTCACTCATCACGTTTATTCCGAAAAATGTCTGTCCTCACACACATGCGTTGTTGGTTGGCAACCTTTTACTTTATGTTTTTTGGAAGAGATTCCTGTTGGAACGTTCCACAAATTATACCCACCCCTTCAAGCCTATCAACTCCCAAGATGAGGCTGGTGTAACCGATGTGAAATGGCTAGCTAGTTAGCAGGTGCGCGCTAATAGCGTTTCAAACGTCACTTGCTCTGAGACTTGGAGAAGTTGTTCCCCTTCCTCTACATGGGTAACGCTGCTTCGAGGGTGACTGTTGTCGATGTGTTCCTGGTTCAAGCCCAGGTAGGAGTGAAGAGAGGGACGGAAGCTATACTGTTACACTGGCAATACTAAAGTGCCTATAAGAACATCCAATAGTCAAAGGTATATGAAATACAAATTGTATAGAGAGAAATAGTCCTATAATTCCTATAATAACTACAACCTAAAACTTCTTACCTGGGAATATTGAAGACTCATGTTAAAAGGAACCACCAGCTTTCATATGTTCCCATGTTCTGAGCAAGGCACTTAAATGTTAGCTTTCTTACATGGCACATATTGCACTTTAACTTTCTTCTCCAACACTTTGTTTTGCATTATTTAAACCAAATTGAACATGTTTCATTATTTATTTGAGGCTAAATTGATTTTATTGATGTATTATATTAAGTTAAAGTGTTCATTCAGTATTGTTGTAATTGTCATTATTACAAATAAATAAATGTAAAAAAAAAAAGGCTGATTAATCGGTAGCGGCTTTTTTTTGGCCCCCCAATAATCGGTATCGGTATCAGCGTTGAAAAGTCATAATCGGCCGACCTCTACCTCAAATACCTCGTAGCCCTGTACATTGACTCACCGCCGTACTCCTTTATAGGGCGGCAGGTAGCCTAGTGGTTAGAGTGTTGGGCCAGTGACCGAAAGGTTGCTAGATCGAATCCCTGAGCTAAAAGATAAAAATCTGTCATTCTGCCCCTGAACAAGGCAGTTAACTTCCCTGGGCGTCCCCCCTAGTCAACAGCCAGTGGAATCGCGTGGCGCGAAATACAAATACCTCAAAAATGCTATAACTTCAATTTCTCAAACATACGACTATTTTACACCATTTCAAGACAAGACTCTCGTTAATCTAACCACATTGTCCGATTTCAAAAAGGCTTTATAGCGAAAGCAAAACATTAGATTATGTCAGGAGAGTACCCTGCCAAAAATAATCACACAGCCATTTTCAAAGCAAGCATATATGTAACAAAAAACAAAACCACAGCTAAATGCAGCACTAACCTTTGATGATCTTCATCAGATGACACTCCTAGGACATTATGTTATACAATACATGCATGTTTTGTTCAATCAAGTTCATATTTATATCAAAAACCAGCTTTTTACATTAGCATGTGATGTTCAGAACTAGCATACCCACCGCAAACTTCCGGTGAATTTACTAAATTACTCACCATTAACGTTCACAAAATACATAAATTATTTTAAGAATTATAGATACAGAACTCCTTTATGCAATCGCAGTGTCAGATTTTAAAATAGCTTTTCGGCAAAAGCACATTTTGCAATATTCTGAGTACATAGTCCGGCCATCACGGCTAGCTAATTTGACACCCACCAAGTTTGGCCCTCACCAAACTCAGATTTACTATAAGAAAAATTGGATTACCTTTGCTGTTCTTCGTCAGAATGGACTCCTACTTCAACAACAAATGTTGTTTTGGTTCCAAATAATCCATAGTTATATCCAAATACCGCCGTTTTGTTCATACGTTCAGGTAACTATCCAAACGGTGACGTGCGAGCGCATTTCGTGACAAAAAAATTCTCATGAACGCGCTTCTCAGTCTCACTGTTCCCAGGCTGACCACTCACAAACAGAGCTGCTGTACTTCGCCCAGAGACTGCAGACACCCATTACACTTTCTGGTGCCTTCTGAGAGCCAATGGAAGCCTTAGAAAATGTCACGTTACAGCAGAGATGCTGTATTTTTGATAGAGATGCAACTGAAGGACAACAAATTGTCAGACAGGGCACTTCCTGTATGGAATCTTCTCAGGTTTTGGCCTGCCATATGATTTCTGTTATACTCACAGACACCATTCAAACAGTTTTAGAAACTTTAGAGTGTTTTCTATCCAAATCTACTAATTATATGCATATTCTCGTTTCTGGGCAAGAGTAGTAACCAGTTTAAATTGGGTACGTTTTTTATCCGGCCGTGCAAATACCCCCTAGCCCCAACAGGTTTTAACCCACTGTTCCTAGGCCGTCATTGAAAATAAGAATTTGTTCTTAACTGACTTGGCTAGTTAAGTAAATATAGCTTTATTATTGATTTGATTTAGATTTTCCAGTCTAGTTCAACTGTAGTGATATATTGCATTAGCTCTCATTGAGAACCATTATAAAAAGAGTTGCGATATGGTTATTTAAGCAGTCTCACCACAACACTTCTAAGGCAATATCTAGCTGCAATAGATGATGAGAGCTGACTAAAAGAGTTCAATGGCATTGAAGATATATTTATTATCTGTTCATTTAAATACATAGAACCATCCCTTTGTCAACAGATCCATTCTGTATCAGTTTAATTCAAATAGCAGTATAAATAGTAGTATAATTCAAATAGGGGCCAAACACCAAATCTGATTAAGCAATTGAACATTTATGATATTGAATTGTTACTGTAATCATAATTCATTCCCAAGTCCCCTCTTTTGCAGACCATAATTACTTCGTAAAAGTGTGTATTCATGGTTGATTTAGCATGCAATGAGAAACATGTTCTTTGTAACCCCAGCACACTAAACATGACAGCCAGTCAAGCACCTATAGAAGATCATTTATATGTGTGTGGCCATCCATGAATTGTCCATCCTTTTCTGTCTTCTCTCAGGCAGCG